>NW_026599288.1:362045-730448 GCF_023634085.1 Falco cherrug | reverse complement strand
ACTGCCTGATAAGGCCATGGCTCCCAGCCCATCACTGCCCTGCCACTACTACCACACACACACATTTCCCCTGCTCCAAGTGCTTTGATAAAACACGTGGCAGTGTCTCTCATACAAGCAGAACACGATCCTTGCTGTTGGAGGGGACCTTAAAACTTTAGCAAGTGCAACCTCTACCACCTTCTCCTCCCACTAGAGCTCTATAACTAGATTAGCTTGCTCAGCTCCACCTCCAGAGGACTCTTGGACACCCCTCCTCTAGGGGGACGGGGGCTCAGGCCACCCCAAACACAAGACCCTTCACTTACAAATAGCCTCATGGGGGACATTTTCTTTGCTCTCCAACAACTTCAGGCAAGGACAGAGAAAACAAGACTCATGCTACAACAGCACACGCATGGGACCACAGTCAGGGACCCAATGCAGCAGAAGGAGGAACAAAACACCTCCCTTTTGCCTAAAGGAAAAGCCTTTCTTCCCCATTCTCAGGAACTTCAAAAGGAGCTGGGGCAGCTCCATCCAGGAACACATCCAACAAACAAGTGCCTACACCCAGAGCCACCTCCTTGGAAGCCACTGCCACTCCCCATCCCCCCCACCCCAAAGCCCTCGCTCCAGGAGGTGGCTCCCCAGGCTCTTCCAAGCAACACTGTGGGAGAGGAGGATAGAGAATGTCTGAGAGGAGGATGGAGAAGGTCTGATCTGGCAGGAGATGAGAGAACAGCTGGGTATTGTGAAGGAAAGTAAGATAAACATGGTTATCTAGTAGCAAAAAGGTGTCTGCATGCTTGTAGTAGCCTATAGCTACGTAACTGCATGAGTGGTTTCTGCCCTGAGCCTGGTGGTACATACAGCTGGAATTTGTATCTGGGCTCAGAGACATAAATATGGGCTTCTCAGTACAATAAAGCGTCTCTGGTTGCACCATAACCTGAGTCTGTGCCTTCATACATCACACAGCAATTTCACAAACTGAAAAGACCAGCTAATGTGAAAACAAAGGTGACATACAAGTGAAAGAAAAACAGGCCACAATCAACACCAGGGCATTACAGAGAGGAGAAACTTGGGCAGGAAGGGAAAGTTCAGCTACAGAAAAGACTCAACCACCTCCCTGGGCAGCCTGTTCCAATGCTTCACCACCCTTTCAGTGAAGAAATTTTTCCTAATACCCAATTCTAAACCTCCCCTGGTGCAACTTGAGGCCATTTCCTCTTGTCCTATCACTTGTTACTTGGGAGAGGAAAAAAAAAAAAAAAGACCAACACCCACCTCCTACAACCTCCTTTCAGGTAGTTGTAAAGAGTGATAAGCCCCCCCCCCCCCCCCCCCCCCCCCCAGCCTCTTTCTCCATGCTAAACCACCCCAGTTCCCTCAGCTGCCCCGCATAAGACCAGCCATAACTGTGCTAAGAAATCCACACTCTTAACTAGCATTTTCAACATGCTTTATTTGCTGGCTTATAAAATAAAGTTGCTTGATTTGTGAGACAGGTGTTCAAGACGTGCAGCTGAACAGGGTTTTGTCTGGGACATCCCTGTACTCACCTTAGGACTACCTGACTCTGGCTGCCTCCAGACTCCACATGGAAGACCTGGTACTGACTTGGACCTTTAACTATGGCATTCATCCAGTGATACTTTTTTCCAGATCACTGCTCACTGTTCCATTTCTGCCTCTACAGATACACTGCATTGCTTAATCCTGTGACTTCTCAGTTACATACTACCAAAATTTCTCTTCAAGCTCCTTATCCTAGTTTTCTGAAAACAAAATTCTTTATCTTACCACAATCTAGGCTGAGGCTCTTTGTGAATCTAACTCTCAACTTCTCTCACGTGCCATTTACATTCTGGATCCAGGTAAGGAAGAAAACTTCATATACTCTCCTTCCTGCAGGCTCACCTGCATTTGTTGCCATGATGCATACACAGAGATCTCCACCTACAAGCACCTCTACAACCTGTCAGATGCACCTGCTGGCTGCCAATTTGCATACTTGCTGTTCAACCCTATCGCTTGGTGAAAGAAAACATTCACACTTGGATTTCAACTAGATTTGACAAGATATACTGGTGCTACAACAATTAAGAATTTCTCCACTCAAAAGCACAGAGCACACTTGCTTCTATTTACAGAATTTGTAGATGGACGAATACATAATGCAACAGTTGCTCTATATCAGTTTACACCAGAAAAACTGTTTCTGGATATTAAAAAACACAATATAGAACATAAGGATAAGTTCTTAATCACCAAATGAACTAATTTGTGTTGCACAGATGATCAACACCAAAGATAACTTGTTTAAAATCAAATAAACCAAGCCATTTACTTACCATTGGCAGCCTGGATTGAAGCAGCTGGAGATCATCATAACCATAAATCTGCTTAAAGACAAATAAAAATAAAAGATCATTATAACACTTTTCTCTGATGCTGACCAATTTGGGGCTTTGAACAGAGTTTTACCTAGGCCTAGTCTATTTCAAAGGTGTACAGCTATATGCTGCATTGTGCTATCATGGCACACTGTAGCATTTTAAGGCTAGTAGAGCTAAGCTTAAAATGGCTTGTCACTGATGTTGTTTCTTGGTGACAGCAGTCCTCTGAGTATTACTGTCCCAACTTCAATACTGTTTTCACAGATGCATCATTCATCAACCTGTGAAAAAATCTACAGGGCATTCAGATTTGGGAGTAAGAACAATAGCCTTCTTTGCTTCAGTCATTACTTCTGAGAATAGCAGGATTTAAGATTTAATGACTAGATCACAAAGCAACCTATGGCATCCACTCACATTGTGTGATACAGAAAAACTATTAGAATAAAGTTTGATTCAAAAAACAGGTAACCAAAAATATGTTGAACCTGGTCAGACATCAAAAAGCTACGTGCAATCTTTCAGTATGACAGACAGGACACACGGCACATTTCAACCATTACTCTATTAAACCTATTCTGGTAACACAAACCTGGATGAGTCTAATTATACTCAAAAGGGCCTAAAACCTGATATCACTGAAAACCATAGCAACATGCATGTTTAGCTTCAACAGCAGCCAGATCAGGTCTGTACCAACAGTTCTGCAGTTTACTATCAACATTAAACCCCCACTGAACATATCACATGTTCTTCAGCACTTGGAACAATAATTCCAGGTGCAACATGTGCCAACAGTAATGCTTTGGCATAGACAGCAGCAGGACTGGAGAGCCCACCTGCACCAAGGGTTAAGCAATCAAGGACAGGAACAATTAAATTGCTTACTGGATAGGCAGGCAGAAGTCCTCCAGGTCCCACAATATACTGATTATGCAACAAGGGTGGTACACCTTGGGGCAGGTTTGGGGGAGCTTTGCCTGTAGAATCAAGAGACACACTTTAACAAGCCTTTAGAAAAGAAAAGGCATCAGCACCGAGACAAGAGAGCTCACAAGCCCTGGTGGCTGCACTGACATCGCTTGTCAAGAACAGAACTATGCAGAAGAATTTTGTGCTGATTGATGAAAATGCTCAAAATAGCCTGAAGAGTTTAACTGTGCCTCAAGGGAAAGAACAAAATACTTAAGACTGAAAACAGTCCCATCAGAGATCAGTCTAATTTTGTAATTTACTTCCTCCAAGAAGATTACAAGAATTACAGGAACTTCTCCTTTCCTCAGTCCTCTCCTGAAGGCAAAATTCAAGCGTTGTTCTCAATCTATAGAGCAAATTATCTCCTTTCATTTTCTGCTGTCAGCGCATTCCCCCTTATCACCAGCAATAGACTGGAAAACATGTTGTCAGTATACTTTTTGTGGGTGACTTATTGCAGCTGGGAATAGCAAAGAGAAGACAACTGAAACAGTTTTGGTTGCATGAAGCAGTGCTAGGAAGCAGAAGAGTAAAAAAAAAAAAAAAAAGCACTTAGCCCAGTCATCAGACACTTAATTTAGAAGGCATTGGAATGAGAAATCCTTCTGTAAGTAAGGTTGATCTTAATATTTAAAAACATTCAATTCTCTCCATAGGATTTCCTTTTAGCAGTTCAGGCTGATTAGAAAAGCAAGAGAGAATTTAGCATTGCTTTCACTGCAGTGCAAGAAGCCTCCCCACCTTCTCTGTGGACCCTTTTTCCGAAGTGCTATTTGCTGTGGAATGACTCTGAGAACAAACACTTTTTTTCCTTTCTGTAGTAGGGATGTGGCATATGATAATGAGGACACTGCAGTTTATTTTGATGCTGCCAAATCAAGTCACAGAGAAGACTGAAATTAAAGCTAATATGAACTCACAGCCAAGAGCTGATCACAACTTGTAATACAAACTGAGTGAATCTCCTAGCCCAAAACTTCCAAAGTCAGAACTGCTCTGGTGTCTATAAAGCTATGTGGATGGAATGTGCTATATAAATGTCACATAACACCCTACCGAATATTTCAAATACACAAAATCAGGCAACTTGATAAGCCAGCAAATAAAGCATGCTTAAAATGCTAGTCAAGAGTGTGGATTTCTTAGTACAGTTACAGCTGGTGAGATGCTCAACTGACAGCCCTGCTGACTCAAGTCCTCTGGCTCTATCCATATGATCTGTTAATATTGCAAACCTGAAGACACGAAGGAAGCTGCCCGTGTGCTAGCAGCTGGTATAGACACACTGGTAACGCTCAGGCCAAGGCTGTTTGTAGTGTTCATACTGCTTGCCATGCTGACAACTGAAGAGGCGGTGCTAGTGGCTGAGGTTAAAACAGTTGAGAAGGTTGTTGAGGGCTGGAGTGAAGTTGCATTTTCAACACTAGTGTGCTAGAAAGGAGACAAAAAGAATAAGGATCACAGAGCAAATAATCCACAGTGGAAGATGGGGAACAAAGACACACAAACCAAAACACCAAAACCAACAATCTTTTAAATAACAGCAGCACATGCAAAAGATATGCATTAGCTATGTACCAAGCAAGCAACTAAGTTGCATGCTTGTGATTTTTAATTATTCAAAGGAAATTACTACAAGAGTTAAGTTCAAACTGCTATATCATCACAAAATTATACCACAATAACTCAAATGTCACTCCATTGCATTATTTCTTGCCCTTTGCTTGTATACTCCTTTAAGCTAGTACTTGTTATGTTAAATTCCTATGTTCTTCCAAAAGACAGTATTTGTTTTCAAAATACATGACACTGCTATTGTGATTTCCTCAATGCACTTGTAGAATTTAAGGTTAAAACTGCAATGCCCCACAACAGAGTCTACATGGTAAGCAAACGCAGACCAGAAGTATTACAGGAACACACAAAGATAAAAGAAGTTCCTGGTTTGAATCCAGCACAATACAGTGTCTTAGCTGATGACACTTGTAAAACAGCATCATCAACACACAAAAGCCAAAACTCTGAGAACAGAAAAAGACGATGTTTGGGTAATTGTAAATTTTTAAGTTATGTATTCAGTAGGAATGGAGCATTACAAACCAAAATACAGGCATAAAGAAAAGCAGTAACTTATCTGCACACCCCAGCTGGGATTGTACTGAAATACCCCATCACAGAACAAAGCAGTGTCTCTCTGACTTTTGTTTGTGCACCCCCATCTAGAGCACTGTGTTCAATACCATTTGCCTTATCTCAAATGCATTAAATACACAGGTGACAACAGCGCCACATGATAAACTCTAAAGTCATCTGCCATGAGCCATTTGTCATGACATGTATCATTCCATCACCTGCATTTTGCCAGCTAACCTCTCTAATGGAGACTGCTAACAGCCCGTATTTTGTAGAAGTTTCAGACAGCCACTTCAAAGACTTTATTTTTTTTAAAATACATTTGTTACAAGAATTCTTTATTCCATCCCCCCCTTGCTGGCATGACAATTTCCTCTGCAGTTGTGTGACTAGCAAGTCTCTGTAATAGCTATTCCCGATCTAGTACAAATCACAAGTGGTAAAGACTTTTTGGTTTTGTTTGGTTGGTGGTTGTTGGTTGTTGGATTTTTTGGTTTTTTTTACAACCAGAGGGCTGGCAGTCCATCTTCCCTGACATAAGGCTCTTGTTTCAGCTCTTAGCATACTGGGACACAATGAACTTTAAGTGAGGGTCTTAATCATCATATAAACTGACTATATGCCAAATGTCTGCTGAAATGAAAATAGGACTTACTGCATGCGATGTGCTCGAAGACAGCACTGAGGCAGGGGAGAGGCTGCTATGATTATTGGAAAGGGAGCTAGAAAGAAATTGTAAAGGATTAATAAAACTTTTTTTCCTAGAACATTTTAAATATATATGTATGTAAACGTGCATAAATATATACAAACACAGAGTAGGTAGGATACTAGTTAAAGAATAAAAATTGTAGGTATGTGTACACTCCTCCATATGTGGGGGTGCATTTATTAATTAACACTGAGCAAAGGCAAACAAAACAAAGCCATAAAAATACATATAGTTTGGTGCTCAAAAATCCCCTCATGAAATCAGAAGCAAGAGAGATCCTAACCATAACAAATATTTTTGTGTTCTCTATGGCAATAGCAACAAGAATATACAGCAGTTTTCATAAAGCTGCAGGCTAAATTATATGCCCTGATTTAGGGGCAAACACCTCTGGCTGCTCTTCGAAGTATAGGACCAGAATAAGTCTTGGCAGTTTCATAGATTAATTTTACTTTGACTCTGTTCCCCATCTGCAAGAATTATAACAACACTACTTCAGGCAGCAAGGAAAGAAATGGTTCAGTCGAATATTCAATTTTAAACTACTCCCTTGCTCACCCTCCCCAGCTCTTCTGATAAGCCTTAATTGACCATCTGACCTATGATAGAGACAGACAAGAGCAGCAACACAAGCAAGTCAAACATGCTTGGAATTCAGGCATCATCTTTTAATGGTGCTTGGTACCTGTCCAACAGCACCAATCCTCCAACTAAAATTTCTACCTATGTACACAGTTTTTCAAACAAATAAACATGGGGAGATGATGTTTCTAATGTGAATGGAATAATTCTTGTTATTTGACACATTTACCATTTTATTCAACAGAAAACACTAGTGTATTAAAAGAGAATCAGCCATGTCCTAGCTATGAAACATAAAAAACCCTGTGATAGCCCAAATTAGTTTCTTATATTAATACAGTACAAAAGCGAGTATTAAAATATAACCAGCATAGCCTCAGATGTCACCTGCCTGAGAACGAAGCTCAAATAACAGGCAATGAAAAATCAGAGTGCAAAAGAGCTAAGCTGTGCTAAATGCACTTCCAGGAACACCAATCTGATATTTCAAAGTGTCTTAAGGAAATGTCTTAAAAAAAGGCTACACACACACATACACTAAACCTGTGGAATTATTTCAATTTTTTAATTAAAAAATACAAATATAAATGAAACTATGATATTTCAAAATTAGCCACTAAGTAAACCGTTAAGGAATGTTTTTAAACATACAACACTATACAAACAGCAGGCACTGTGGACAAAGTAGGAAAAACAAAGCAGAGGAATCAATTTAGCTAGCATGACTGAAGCAAGAGCCCCTTGAAACAGAGGTTTTTCATATATCATAAAAACTTGAGGGCAGCAGCTGCTCTATCATTAAGAGGCAGCCCAGAGCTCATACTTGCAACCAGAAACATCCCAGTCTCTTCTGAATCTCTCTCCTAATTCTAATTAATGTCAGAAAAGGGGCCCTTGGTGCCTGACAGTCCCATACACAATCACCCTCATGTTTGTCCTTTCCCCAAAATTCCCCTTTCAGTTTGCCACAACTCCTACCGTACCTGCTTAACTGGGAAAGTGAGCTGCTGGCCAAATCACTGGACTGAGGCAAGCTGGGCAACGTTGCTGCATGCTGCGATGCTGAAGTGGTAGATACCACACTAGGCAGAGAACCAGCAGAAGACAGCAAAGGAGAAGACTCTGTCTTAGGCACCAGAACTGATGAAGTAGCTGTAACAAGTTAAAAAAAGTCATTCAAAGACAAATTCCAGTATATAGACATCCCAGCCTGGACACAGGAAAACTGCATTCTCCCCTTGGTTTACAAAAAATCTGACCATTAAAAACTAGTAACAGTATCAAGCAATCTGGCTATTAATGAAAACTCAAACAGCAACAGAACTATCATTTTCCCTTTAAGCTCTTCACCTACAACAGATTAATAATTTTCACTGCTACACATGTAGTGAACTACAGACTTCTGCACTTCATCTCCCCCTATCTGGGATTACTAACTTTTGCTCACAAATCAATCCTAATTTAATTTATTTTTTTTTGTATTTGGTTCCACAAACAGAAGTCATTTGTACTTTTCAAGGCACTGTACAAATCTTTTACCTACAGCTCTGCTTCTTCATTCCAACCTACACAGCACCTTTGATGTTTGAGACTTAGATCACTGGAGTATAAGGGCACATACAACTTAGTTTGGAGAGTTGAGTCAAATGTATAATGCAATAAAATAAAAGAAGCTACAATAAAAGGCCACAATTGAACACAGCATTAAGCACTTTTAATGGCTAAAGAGTTGTCAAATATTGTTTTCCTTTATTTAACCTAGATAACAAAAAGCATTTAGTATTAAATATTACTTTTAAGGCTATACAGAGTAGAACTTATTTATCACATCGTGTCTTTCCAAAGGATCACTATACTGTAATAAGACTCTGTACTGCCCAACATAATACTCAGAGGTTTCTAAACCTATCTCTTATCCTCTGAAGATAATACACAGATTTAGAGGCACTCACCCACCAATAAAACTCAGAGTTGAGCCCTGGCCCAGCAGAAGGCATGTTTCCATACCACACCAGAGACCACTACCCAGTGGACCATCACTAACTTGCAATGCACGTGAAGACAATCTTAGAATGGTCACCAAATGTCAGACATATGCTCGGAAGTTACACATTACAGTTAGTTCACATTATTGGTTTGGTTTCCTTGCTAAATGACCTAAGTCAGGTTGCTGGATTGGGTGCTGTGCAAACAGAAATCAAGAGGCCTTGGCAATAAGCATGAGGGTAACTGACAACAGAGAAGGAAATTCAAGTGACAAACAGTAACATAGTTATGAATGTGGCAACTATATCACCTGATACTTGGGTATCTTGCCAGGAGGTAAGTAACATTTATAACTCTCAATACATTTAGAGCAGAGTTCCCTTATTGAAGTAAAAGTAGATGTCCTCAATACAAGGGACAGAATCACCGTCAAGACTCCTCAAAAGATGCCTGAACATGCAAGGCAATGAAAACCAGGAGACAAGATGGTCAGAATTATAACACCAGCCATACTTTGAACTAAGGGTTTAAGCAGCATGAGATCTGGATATTGAAGGTCAGCAGCAAAGATGAGAGAGAAAACTAAAAATATTATCAGCACATACAGAAGAGAAAAGGTCGGTACTTTCAAATGTTAAGAAGAGAGAATTTCAAAATAGTTTGGATGCATGAAATAGATACATGGGAGAACACTGATTCCAGTTTATGTGCTTGAGATACAGAAAACCCAAAAGTGTTCTCAAGAGAGAACTGGAATAGAAAAAGGGACTAAAAGCAGTTATAGAATAATTACAAAATTAGAAGTTCTCAGATTTTTTTTCCATCACAAAAAGACAAGTCCTGTAGTGAATTTCATAAACTGTTTAATTCTGTGTATGAGAGTAAGGAAGTTTTCCACTTGAAAAGTTGGTTTTATATAAAACAATCTTTTAAGTGGTAACTCTTTGGGCATATATACTCCTCCTGCTCATTTAAATTAACTTGGCACTAACAAAACACTGTTCACACGTCTGAATACTCAACTTCTTTCTACTCAGAAGTATACTAAAAAAAACCCTGCCCTACTAATGACCTATCTGAAGAGATGTTTAAGGGAAGGACAGACATAAAATTGAAGTGTTAGAATCCCAGAAGATGTTAATTCACACTGCTGCCCTTGAAAACTTCCACAGAGCAGCATGTAAAGGTCAGAAGAGTTAATACTATAACTATTTTTAACTCCAGGAAGAGAGCTGTAGGGGTGCTATAAGTAAAATACCATATTAGAAACAGGCCAAGACGAAGATAACAGTAATGCCTGTATCAGAGCCAGTACTGCATTATTGTCACCCTGCTGCAAGGCAGCAAGCTACCCAGCAGATGGAAGCATGTTAGTCATCCTTATTCCCCACAGGCCTGTGACAGGGTACAAGTAGCAGTATACCCAGTGAGAGGTGCATTCAAAGAATGTGATTTTGTTTCACTATAGCTAAATGCTACTTCCAGCTTCCCAATTGAGAATCGGAAGAAGTGCTAAGAAACTTTATATTAATTTAATTTTAAATTAATTTTGGTAGATAAATTCAAAAGAAAAAGCAGCAACAAAGCAGATTCTCCAATTCTAAGACTGGTTAAGCTTGTAGATTTAATAGGGCTGCTTTCATACTTCAGTTTTAGTCAAGAAGCAAGCAGTGTATCCTATGCAGGTACAAAATAAACTCAAATGGGTCAGCCAAAAATTAGCCAGTGAGAACAATATAAAACCTTAAACCAGATGTCACTGCTACAGTTGTGCACGCAACAAATAGTAAGGAAAGATCAGAAAGTCCTGTGTACAACCGAGCTTTGTAAACTTACTGTCAAGAATTGCCTGTGTTCTAACACCACTGTGCCCGTTCTGTAAACAAAGAAGAAATTAATGTCATCTTAGCAGTATATTAAGTTTTCAGACAGAATCATACATTGAACATGTGCTTCATGCAAAATTCTATATTCATTCTAAACTGAAAGACAAAAAAGGCAGAAAATTAACTTTTTACTGCCTTTAACAAAAACCACAAAAAAAGTTGTCTCAAGTGTAAGGTGTCCTGAACATGCAGAATCCCATACACTGCCCATACCACACCCATCAGCAGGAGACCTTCCTATGCACTGTATATAACAAACTTCAGGTTCACACACATATAGGAAATGGTTGTGCTTTTGATCTAATGCAACTCAGAATTTGAACTATCCAAGTTACACAAACACACCATTTTTTTTCCCATTGAAAGATAAGACTTGAGAAGCACCAGTTGTGTTTTGGTTAACACTGAAAAACAAGCATAGTCTAGACTTGATCCTCACCCGTACATACAAGCTAGTGCAGAAGACAAGTGTGACTGAGCCATTACATAACAAAGGTCTGAAGTAAATAAACTTACAGCCTCCTACAAGTTCCTTAAACATTTAATAAATTCTCTTAAAACAAACCTACATTCCATATACAAAGAGAGTAGGTGCTTTTGAATATCTCTTAAGAAAGATCCTCTGTTCTAGATTGAACCTCTCCCTATGCTTTTTTAAATAAAACATGAAACTAATTCCCACTGCTGTTTAAATCCAACAAGAGTAATGCTGGAGGGGCCACAAACAGTTTGGGATCTATTTTCTAGGTGCCATATAAATTTAATAATATATGTTTGGATAGAAAGTGTCAAGTTATGGCAGAATACCATGACTAATATTTATACACAGAAGTAGTTCCTTGTTTTAAAACCTAAGCTTCAGAGAAGGAAACTCAATTAGAATGTTAAGTGTTACTAAGAAAAAAAGGTCAAACAGCAATTTAAGATGTCAAACCCCATAAGATCAGAAGCTCTTATATCCCAAATACAAAAAATGGCTACACAATAGTAAAAGAAAAAACCCAACAGAGTGGACTCAGGAATCAAAAATACCACTTGGCTTGGTTAAAATATTAACATAGCAGGGTAATACAAATCTAACATGGATAAGAATATTTCATCTTTTTCAAGGTCCGATTTCTGAAATTCACTCACTGTAACTGCAACATGGGTCGATTCAGACTGAGCCATGGAGCTTTGGTATGCTATCCTGCTATGCACAGAAGTCTGGTCATAGGAGGAAGTTGTTGCTACTGGGCTAGTGCTCTGGGATGAGCAGGTCAGACTGGAAGAGGTGATGGCAGAGGTTGTGTAGGTGGACTCCTGTACTGTATTGGATATTGGCAAAGAGGTATTCAAAGGATCACTGGAAAAAGTAAAAATCATCATCTTTGTAAACAACATCTCAAATACCTTCATGAAAATATCAGCTCCTATACAGTTATCTAGAACTACCTTAAACATGTAGTCAAACCTACATTATTTATACTAAAAAAATCTAATTATGAAAAATAATACATAATTTTGCTTTGGTCCCTGGTAATCACTGCTTCAAAACCATCAGCTGCACTAAACACCATTCACCTTCCTCCTGCCAGTCTAACCAAAACAACAGTTTATACACAAGCACTTTTCAGTCATGTTATTTCCACCTTCTCAAAGAATTTTTTTTTGCCTTGACAGGATTGTAATTTTATTTTTTTTTAAACAACTTTATGGATAACATCTGGTATATGATGAGAAACATCCAGTCTCTTTTTACAATAGAATTCTAACATTACAGTAGTAGTCTAACAGAGTGAACTATGCAAAGAGGAAAAAATATTTTAAAACATGCAGCTTAAATAATTTATAGAACTAAAAAATCAATGTGAAAGTTCATTTTTACTAGTATTTCTGAATTAATTTTAGGAAGCTTTTTACTGAAGCTAATTTTTGAATTAATAAGGAAGAAAAACTGGTATGTTGGTATTTATCATTGGCTATTTTACCATTTCAGTAAGCTTCTGCATACTGAAAGCCTAGCTTCTTTTCTCATTCCATAGGAACCATCAGATCTGTAATCTGATGCCAATCTACTGACACACATATATGGTACAAGGGTCATTTCTCCTGGATCAAGAGCAGAAAGATTTGGGTTGTGAGGAACAAACCCTCAAACAAATTTGAAAGTCAGGACAGTTAAACATGACAAAGCAATTCTATAAAGGGTAGCTTATCATAAGGTTATTTACATTCATGTTATCTCCAACTTCACATTGACCCATCCAGGGAGACTTTGATTATCATTAGAAAATAAATTTCTCCTTTAAGATGCCATCCACAGAAAGCACTTAGCCTTACAGTCATCATGGTAACTGTGCCTTGATGTTTTTGGCACAAACTTGACCCCTTAAAGACAACATGTAAATGCACAAGGGGAACTCACACGTACTTAACAGATTTTGAGTACAAGCTATTGTTGGTGGCCTGGCTGGTATTCTCACAGCTTGAAGTTGATCCAAACTCTGGGAGTGCAGGCTCTGATCCAAACTCCAGAGCTCCAAATTGAACATTTAACCCTGTCACATCTGCCAATCCAGGCATCTCCACTGCAGAGGCAGGAATCTTAAAGGAGGAAAAAGCAGATTTAATTCCTTTGTATGCACTATCTGTATTAGAGATACCAGTAACTGACACCCTCTCCTCCCTTAATTACAGGCTTCTTCAGTTACTGCCTCTAGCCTTCACTGCTAACTAGATTCTGTGACAACCCCCCCACTTTACATCACATAAACTAACTACGTTCTCGTAATCTAAAATTAATTCATTGATTCTGTGCCCTGGAGCTGAAAAAGTAAGCCATACTGTTCTACAATATCAAAGTATCATCTGTGTCCATCCCCCTTCAGTCAATATTCATCTTGTGGCTAAGTCAATCCAAAAATCACTCTGCAACAGTCATTTTCCACACAGAGCAATCAGATGTGTGCTTGGAAAAGGTAACATCACTGTATTTTGGACCTAAAATACTACCCATCTTAGAATTTCCTGCTTTGTAAACAAGAAATAGACTACTGTCTTTGCTCTTCTTCTCCTTAGCAACTTCTATATAGAACAGAATCATAGAATCATTTAGGTTGCAAAAGACCTTTAAGATCATAAAGTCCAACTGTATACCTAACACTACCCAGTCTACTACTAACCATGTCCTTAAGTGCCACAACTACATTTTTTTTAAATACCTCCAGGGATGGTAACTCCACCACCTCCCAGGACAGCCTGTTCCAATGCTTCGCCACCCTTTTGGTGAAGAAATTTTTCCTAATATCCAATCTAAACCTCCCCTGGCATAAATTGAGGCCATTTCATCTTGTCATATCGCTTGTTATCTGGGAGAAGAGACTGACCCCCACTTGCCTACAACCTCCTTTCAGGTAGTTAGAAAGAGCAATAAGATCCCCCCTGAGCCTCCTCTCTTCTCCAGGATAAACAGCTCCAGTTCCCTCAGCTGCTCCTCATCAGACTTCTGCTCCAGACCCTTCACCAGCTTCTTTGCTCTTCTTTGGACACACTCCAGCACCTCAATGCCTTTCTTTTAGTGAGGGGCCCAAAAATGAACACTGTATTTGAGGTTCAGCCTCACTAGCGCTGAGTACAAAGGGATGATCAATTCCCTAGTCCTGCTGGCCACACTATTTTGGGTACAAGCTTTTGTATGTTTGTTTACTAAGGACAAGCCACCACTCAGTTACCCACCTTGGATACTGGAGTTATCCTCCGTTTTGGTGGTTTCATCTGTTTCTGCTGAGCAGTCACTGCCTGGTTATCCATAGAGACAGTGGGGAGCTGTAACATTTTGTTAACAGCTGTAGAGGCGTCTACTGGCAATGGCTCTTGGAGTTTTACCTGGGAGGAGGATGACTCCAGCCCAGGAGGAGGAACAGGGACTGCCTGTGTGTGTTGTTGCTGTCGCTGGGTCAGCTGGCTCAGAACTGGGGATGGTTCAGGCTGTGATTTAAAGTCTGGTCCAGCATTGGGAAAAGAAATATAATTAAAGCATTAAATTCTGCTCTTTGCACTTCTAAATCTTTATGAAAGAATCCAGGTGACTTGACACATTCAATAGCTATGATTTTATAGCGTGCAAGTCTCTTTCAGACATCACACAAGTTTCACGTTGAACATTGTCACTGCAATAATAAGACCAGCATTTGATATTATCTACTTTAAACAAACAGCCATGGGCAAGCATTATTTAACTTTCTTCAAATATACGAACACAAACCTATCTATACAGTCACATATCATCACACATTAGGCCTCGAAAACTGTTATGAATTATTTTAATTCAACACTGCAAGTTTCATTGAAATTAACTGCACCAATAAATTGTGATTACTTCCAAGGGGTCTGGAGTTGCAATTTAGAGGTGGTATGAGTTAGGTTTTCCTGCCCCTACAAAGAGGAATATTTTCAACACAAAGTCATCTACCATCTCAATCTGGCTGAAAGAGACACTGGATACTGACAGGTTTTTTTCCCAAGTCTTCCCCTTTTGTATTTTTCAGATGCTGAAAGCCAAGCAGCAGATCAGAGCATTGGTCAACAACTGTAAAAGATCTACAGGATTTGTGATGTGAAGGGTGGTTTTTTTTTTATTCAGTTGGTAAAGTACATAAGAAAGCAACTTAAAATGCATATAAGCATTTTTTCAGAATTGCTGTGTGTAAAAGATTATAACTGCTACCAAATTGGCTGCTTATCTGGAAATATACACGAGGTAGATACAAGAGCTAATCACTCTTCACAGTGAAAATACTTGTGGGAACTACACTGCAAAAAGTTTGTTATCATTTTCACTGTTTCTACTGATTTTACGCAGTTAAATGAAAAATCCATACAATTATGAATAGACAAAATAGGTAACCTGCATCATTCTCAGCGCATGTAGACTTCACACTAGGGAAAGAAAACTGAGATGTGATGTACATTATGAAGAAATTATATATAGTACTCATTCAAAATTCATGTAATGGTTAGAAGAAAAAATTGGGGAAAGAAAAAATATTGTACAACCTTATACTCAGCTAGAAGCAGCATAGACACAATGAAAATGAATATTTTCCAGGATTCGTTGAGAAATAAAGTCGCATCAAAGTCCCACTTGAATATTCAAGCACATGAATTCAAAGATTTCATTACACGAAGGTTCAACAACTTCTAAAGATGCAATGATGTTAATGGATAGGCTTAAGTCTATCAAAACTTACTTTATGATATAACATCTATTACCAGCAAGTAAGCATAAAATTTACAATGTTGCAACCAACTGTATTATTAGGATTACAATTTTTAGAAAAAGCTTTTTCTTTAAGGCCATTTTTAACTGTCATTGGCATTAAGAAATCTTGCAGGCTAAGAGAGAGGAAGAGAGAGAAAGAAAACTATGATAGAGCACTTACCAAGCTGACTAAGGACTGAGGACTGAGTAATGGGTGGTTTTAGATCCCAGGATGATGTGGTAGTTGTGGTAGTGGTGGTAGAGCTACTATTGTTTTGGTGAGAGGTAAACTGACCCAATCCTGAAGATTTCAACTGGTCCAAGATTTGAGATCCAGTAGAGTTTGCCAATTTAGAGGATCCAAGTTCTCCAAAGCCAGAACAAAGAACTGCAGACTAACAAAAGAAAAAAAAAAGGGGGAAAGGAGTGAAGTATTAAATAAGTCATTTGAACATAACTATAGGGTCAATGTCTTCAACTGCTATTTGGCAGCAACCAAAACCTCTTCAGTCCTAGGTTACTAACAAATGACCAATAAAAAAAAAAAAAATAAAATTCAGCAGTTGTAGCATATGGCCAGATCCTCTCTGGTTATCACAGAAACAACTGCCACCACTGATTGCAGCAACACTGATTTACTTGAATTCACACACCTCAAAATAGCATGCATTTACTAATAACTGAACTGATTTTTCAAAGAATACATACAAGTGCCTGATTTCAAGCCCTCACAAATGATTCAGAAATAATCAGATTTACACGAAGAGCAGTCAAATATGTGCTTGGAAATAACACATCATAGTTTTCTGGCATAGAACTCTTCACTATAAACAAGTGATTTCATCCTAAATCAGCATGCAGTAAACTCATCTGCTCTCTACTCAAAACTTAATACAAGTATTTCATGTAATCCAAGTAACAACTACTTAGCAAAACCAGAGAAAAAAGTGAGAGAGCATGAGTGCACAAGACAGCAAGTGAGAGAGAGCACACACGTAAAAGAAAGTTTTTTAGCCTGAAGAATATTTAGAAAGCATAAGATAAGTTTTACCAGACTTTGAGGAGAGTAAGAGTTTACAGCATTAGAGCTGCCAGTTCCTGATGCCATCTGGGTGCTCTGCTGAGAATTTGTAAAGACTAGAGCTTGGCCAAAGGTCTGCTGCTGGGGAGCCTCAAATGAGTTGCCTTCTGTCTCTTGGGTAGAAGTCACAGGCTTTTGAAGCAGTGTTACCAAATCTATGCTGTAGGAAAAAAAAAAAGTTTCGCTAGAATAAACATGATTAGGCTGTGTCGAAACTGAGGAGAGCGCTAATAAAGCTACCATACCAGCAACAGAATTATTACTGATTAACAGTCTTCTCGAATATTGCTTGTCTGCCATACAAAAAGAGGTGGAATAGTGTTTTTTGACAGAAAATAAGATTCTTCTAGCTGAAAATTTCCACTAAAGTTAGAATATAAATTATCTTTGCTCTCTTTTCAAACATTATCAAATTTATAACATCATGTATCACATAACTTTTATGATCAGTATAACCAAGTAACTGGAGACAAGTCATAAAAGATACATTATGTTTGAATGGATCATGCCTGCAAGCACATTATATATATTGAAAATCCACATTGTCTGTTGTCCTGGTTTCAGCTGGGATAGAGTTAATTTTCTCCCTAGTAGCTGGTGCAGTGCTGTGTTTTGGCTATGATGTGAAAACAATGTTGATAACACACTGATGTTTTTAGTTGTTGCTGGGTGATGTTTATACTGAATCAAGGACTTTTCAGTTTCTTGGGCCTTGCCAGCCAGAGGGCTGGAGGGGCACAGGGAATTGGGAGGGGACACAGCCAGGACAGGTGACCCGAGCTACCCAAAGAGGTATTCCATACCATATGATGTCATGCAGAGTATGTAAACGGGGGAAGAAGGAAGGAGGGGGACTACGACGACGACACAACAACTGGCATTATGGCATTTGTCTTCCTGAGTAACCATTATGCATGATGGAGCCCTTTCCTGAGGATGGCTGAACACCTGCCTGCCAATGGGGAGTGGTGAATGAATTTCTTGTTTTGCTTTGCTCGCTTGTATAGCTTTTGCTTTTCCTATTAAACTGTCTTTATCTCAACCCACAAGTTTTCTCACTTTTACTCTTCCGATTCTCTCCCCCATCCTGGGGGAGGGGAGCGAGCAAACAGCTGTGTGGTGCTTCATTGCTGGCTGGTGTTAAACCATAACATCTGTATATCACACTGATCCCTTGCTGTTTTTAAAGGGATAAAGTCCTAAATCTGTATAGGGTGGGTATGAGGACAATAAAGACACACATGCAGCAATTGAGTGAATACATGATGACATGGAAGTCACAAGTCCATGTTATAAGGAAAATTTTGCTGCAGTCTGGAGTACAGCAGTACAGCTGTATCAGAATTTTTGGGACCATTAGGCCATCTAGTTTTCAGATCTCATGCTATCCAACTACAGAAGTCTTCATCACACAACTTTAACCTGCTCTCCTGGGACCTGAGGCTAACACAAGCAACTGATTCCATCCACATCATTATCTGCCAGGTATTTGGTGAAGGCAAAGGCAAGCAACAACTGCTATATTTTTGGTTCTCTATCTGAACTCTGTATCATCAATTAAGACAAGTAATTGAGATGCTTATCCAGGAAATTCACCTTCTTGCCAACACAAGTTTTTCTGTTATTTGTCAAAGCACTACATTCTGAACACTTTCTGCATCTACAGGGACAGGCTTTCAATTTTTTGGACAACAAAGCCAGAGCTTCCTCTTCAACAGCAGCAAACTTCTTCCCAGCTACTTTTGTCCTGCCTGTAAGCAGTCTGTGCAGCAGACAGGGTCTTCTCAACATTATGGTTGTTGATTTGGTCAGTTTGGCTCCACTTCCATAGTCAATAACAGGTAACACAGGAACCCACAAAACCAACTATTTGCAAGCAAGGCTCTCGCAATTTTGAAATCAGCTTGACCAGTCTCCGACTAGGGCTGCCCTGTGTTTTAGTCAACATTTTATATGTGCAAGCTCACATTGCTTCACCAAGCAGAAGGTTTTTAAGGTATAGGGAAACAGTGGAAGAGGAGCTTACCTTTGCCCAGGAGTCACATGATTCTCAGCTGGAACAGACGAAGCAGTAAAGACTTTTGTTTCAGAAAGCTGAAAAAGAAGGGGGGAGGTATTTTAATCAAATGCTTGCACTTCAGCACTGTGACGTCTGCAGAAATTCCATCTTGGTTATGTACTTTAAAATAAAAGTCAAACTACTGTTACAACCACTTATGCTGCAAGCTCTGCTTAAAAAGAAGAAAAAAAAAACAACCCATGTAGCCAAACTTCAGCAAAGTCTTCTCCACAGAATCAAGTACCAATTTAATTAGTGTTAGGAAATTTGATCTACTGAACACACACAATGGTATATCAATTTAAGTACATCAGTTTGTGCAATAATTTAACTGAAAAAATATACCAGTAAAAAGTAATTAACATGACAGCTGGTATATCATCAGTGTAAAGATACCTTGTGCAGACATAATTAGGACTCAATAATAGAGCAGCTCCAATAAGTCCTGTTGCAAAAGTCTAATGCATTGCACCATTCCTACTCATTTAATGTATCCTTGTGTGTTACATTTCAGCTCACATCACCAATGGAGGCAGGTTTACACTCAGGTATGTACAGTGAACTAGCATTCGTGGTTCCTTCTTGGCATTTCTGCTAGAGGCAGCAATAACATCTTAAACTGATTGCTCTGCAAGCATGAGTTCAAACACAATAATAAAAGGAGAACTATGTAATTGCTTATACTAGTAGAACCAATCAGATCGTCCACAGCAGAAAACTGTACTGCTTTCACCATGCTGTTCCAACAAAGACAGATACTTGCACAGGTAGCTGGGGAGGGAGAGCTGGTTGGTTACAGTTTTGGGGGGAAAGGAAGTGATTTTGGTTTGTATCAGGGTTGTTTTAGTGTCGTCTTTTTTTTAAATAGCTTTTCTTTTTTAAAAAATAGTAGTTAAACAACTTCCTAGGGCTAATTAATTTCTATGGGCAGGAATACTTGCAAACCAGAATAGGTCTTAAGCCAGTACATGTTAGGTTTAACAAGACAGAGAAATGCATATATAGTGGTTATATATAAAATTAAATTTGCACAAAAACACCTTTAACTACTTTGGTGTATTTAGACTAAAGAATAACTGACCTATTCAAATATTCACAAAGAATCCCTTTAGAATATGACATTTGAATATAGCTCTTCCAGGAAATTATGTATTTTTAATTGCATACATTACTAGCAGCCCAGTTTAAAGAACATCACAAACACGAGCCAATTTCATCTGCCATCCCATGGGCAGCTTTACTGAAAGCATGTATATCCCTGAACATGGTCATCTGAGATTTTCCTATGAAACACTTGATTTAAGCAGGACACAGAAGGGCTGACAGAGCAAATCACTTACTACTCAGAGGCAAAGTTCAGATGTTTCATGTACTCTCCTAGCACCCACTTACGTGCAACACTCATGAAAAAATGAATACCACCACAATTACTCCCTCTATTTCCTTTCCCTTGCTGCCAATACAACGTATTTTAATCCCATCTTTCTGGAATACAACTCTGTCCCATTCATAATGCTGCCAGCCCACAACTGTACTGACTAAAAAGAAAGAAGATTCAGCTCAAGCATATTTGCAATTAAAAAGGATGTTTCTCTATTGTTCAGCCTTCTCCCCACCATACATGTTACTTTAGAACGTGTACTGTACTTTCTGTAGTGTTATGAGACTCCTGCATTATATGGCACAAGGAGGTCAGCTAATGGCATGAGCAGCAGCCTGTGGTCTATAATCCATTGGCTTAATATTAAATTATTTGTAATGTCAACTGTTTCTTATGCTCACGTAACCCAGGATAAGACTAACTGTGGCCAAAATACTGATGCATCCTGAAAACTAAGCAAATCGAGGAGGAGCCTGAGGATGTTTGTGACAATGCAAAAGCATGCTTGACATATGAGAGAAGAAACATTCTCTTCAAGTGAGCCAGCATGCAAAATACAAGTCTCCAGCTACCAGCTTGGCTACATTGAAGTTTACACTACAGCCTGTAGCAAGCTCACTGCTACAAGTTCCAATCAAGCACTTAATTCAGAAGTTTGCTGGGATTATGGCATTTGTCAAAACACATGCTTCGTGCAGCAGCAGCTGGAAAGTTTTATTGTGCAGATGTATTTAGTATCTCTTAGAAGTAGTATTATCAGCTCCTGACAAAGTTATTTATGCTCACTGTACACTATACTTGCAAATCTTTCACTGAGGCTCTGGCATTTTCCCAGAACTGAATGAATAGTTGTGAACCATTTGCAAGCATGGGTCTCACAAGGGTATTTCACTCCATCTGCAGTGAAATTTCTCTGCTTTTATCGTAGTAACAGGAGCTGAAAAATAATTCTCCAATCACCAAACAAACAATATATTTTAACAACTACCTAGCAGCTTCTATGGCCAGTTGATAGCTGAGGGGAACAAGAAAATATACTCCAGCATCCTCATAAAAACTCAACATCAACAAATCTGAAATAACAGCTGTTTTGATATGATGTACTGAAGTTAAAGAAATTTAAAAAAAGTATTTTAGTGGGAGTGTTTTAAGTGTTGCTGCTGTTTCAAATAAAAATTAAACTACCAACATTGTACAGAAAATGTTTGCCTTCATCTTTCTAGCAATTTGTATGTATTGTATTTCTACTCTTCTGACAGTTTCTGTAGTTAATCTTTACTTTCTTCAACCAGAATATGATCACAATTTTAAGAGGAAAGTCCAGAGCCACCTACAGTACCTCAACATTTGTCTGGTCCTTTGTTGTCCATGCCCTGAATATCCCTTTAACAAAATGCAACCTATTTTCACCACAAGTATTTTCCACTATTTAAGAGCATGCTGACAACCTACTATACTTGCTCAATACTCACTACTACAGATAAATACTAGACAGGACTATTAGACTTAAAAAATAATAATAATCTAATCCTTCTTAGGTCAAACAACATTAAATTTCACTTACCTGCTCCTAACTTGTATCTGACTAGGAAACACCACATTTAAACAAAAATATTCTTCAGAAAAACACCTGGTCTTTATCTGCAGACAGCAAATACATAAGCCTCCTTGGTCATTTTAATCAGTATTCATGCTGCTAGAATTGCATATTATACATTTAACTACACAGCTCCATTTTCCAGCCACAGGTTCATAATTATTGTATTTTTCTGCTAGACCAAAACAAGATCCCGTTATATGCTAATAAAATAACCTTTTCAGATTCAGTAAACTAAAAAACTCACTCTCAAGCACCAATTCTATCGGTAAATAGTTTCCAGCTATTTTCCACAACTCTTGTTTTGTAAAAAAAATGAATAATTGGATGCAGTACTTAAGAATCAAGTTCAGGAGAGTCCACATACAGCAATATAGATCAAGAAGGATTAAGAGACAGGGAAGAATGCCTACAGGCAGACAGACTACAATAACTTTTTTTTTTGCCACAGCATCAGCCCTTTAGGAGATCATGCTGAGCTGGTTCTTTTTTCCATCATCCACTACAATCCTGAAAATTTTCCAATTGCTGCTTTCCAGAAAATAGCCCCTTATTCTGGAGGCATGCCATTATTCTTATAAAACAAATGGGCACTTGGCTATATTAAAGCATTTTTCATTTGAACAGGTTAAGTCTAGCATAGGTTCAGATTTTTCTGCATGACTGGCTTGCTTTTAATTGCCATTCCAATAATTTTTGGATTTCCCACACATTTTATTCAGTAGTGATTTTTTCTTCCAAATCACTGATAAAGACACTAGAAGGCATCTGGCCTGGGACTGGATTCCTTTATAGTCCTCCTATAAATGCTCACAGTCAATAATGATCCTCCTACAAAAGATTTATTTGTCAAAATTTGCAAGGCAGATTTTTTTTTGTGATAGCATGTAATTATTTTCAGAACAAAAGATGTAGATCAAATCTCATGTAAGGACATAGTCTATCTTCACAGTTAACTTGTAATTTACTTTAAGACCAAAACCAGGTTTATTTGAAGTGGACCTGTTTTCCATAAGACTACACTGAATGGCACAAGCTGTATTCTTATGCTTTTTATTTTTAAATCCGATGAATCAGTATTTCCTTCCTCCTCTGGGACATTTTGGGCTAATTTGTACACAGATTGTCATTCATTTCATTCACTCTTTCTGAACATAAGCACATGAACAACATTCTCCTAGGTTACAGTGATTTTTCCAGCACTCTAATAAAAATTAACAACAGGGTAGAGATTTCATCTGCTGTTCTTTCAAGATTCATGTGCAAATTACTCAGGTTTAATAAAAAAAATTCTATCCCTAGTCAGCATTGCTCAACACTCCTCCTGTACTACAAATGCTGTATTGTACCAGCAAACGGGCAAGAACAAGGCCATAATTTTTCACTATCCTTAGTCCACCTCTAGCATACACTGCAGAAATAGAGGACAGGTTTAAAAAAAAAAAAAACAGATGCCAGCTTTTGATGGCAGTAACTAATACAGAAGACCTAGGGATTTTAGAGTTTCCTTTAGTTTTCTCAAAAGACACAGCCCTGTCGTTAGGTAAGGACAGAGATTTCATATTTGTTATATGACACATTCACACATTTCTAGGGATAACACTAACATGCCACCCTACAGGATGGGACGAGAAGGATGACTTCTGAGACAATCTCTTACTCTTCTCAAGATGAATTAACGGATGTTCCTATAAAAGATGAAAAACTTCTTAAAAGCTAAGTTTTCCTTTCCATATTTCTTGCTACCTAGTTTGTTTTCTGAACAGATTAGACTTTAATAACCGAAAGTCTAATCACAAATGCAATTCTCACACTTGTTGATCACAAATGCCAAATATTTTGCAGACATTAAGATCTCTTACCTCAAAGAATGAGAGCCAAAATTGTTGTAATACTTCAGACAACACATGATAAAACAACAGGAATGAAGCAATTAAGTGCTAACTTCAGCATACTACTAGCTTTTTTTTTTTTAATATTATGAAGTAAGCCAAGAGGAACGATTATACAGATTTCAAACAAAAAGCATCAAATGAGGAGCCTGAAGTTGATAGTAAACTTCAGCACTTAATTACATAGAAGTCTTGTGATAATATGGCTTTAAATCCCTACACAATAGTAGGGGGGAAGTATGTGAACAACACCCATCAGCACTGAAGAATTATAATTCACAAATACTTAATTTGGGATAAAACTTAATTTTATCTATGTATTTTCCACCCAACAAAATAAATACTTCTTGATTCAATTTTATTTAAAAACCAAGCTTATCTAAGTATATATTTTAAACAGGAATTACAGCAAGTAACAGTAAGAAATATCATTGCATGCACACAAAGTATTACTTTGAACATTTAGTTTTTGAAGACAACACAAAAACTCTGAAAAAGGTAAATAAACAGTCTATCTAAGAAGGTACACTTACATCTTCATTCCAATCTTCTGCTGTCCATTCCTCTATTGAGTTTTTCCATGCTCCTATTGTAATTTAGGAAAGGAAACAGTTACAAGCTGAAAGCATAGTGTCATATTTCAACCCTTCTGCTTTATAAGCAATCCTGTTTTCATTATTAGTGGAAAACAACACAAGGAGATGGTGGTTGGAAACATCGGAAGCTCTAGAAATTTGCTCTGCAGATTTAAAATTTGGGGAGGGTTTTTCCCCCCCTTTAATTTCTGCTTTCAGAAATATCTTAGCCACTATGGTAGCAGACAAAATTTGTATGAACATGTCTATAACCAGTGATTAATCCCAAACAGTGGAAGAACTTCCTCTTATATCCCCAACGACAGTGAGAAGTTACTCAACCCTCCCATGGGATCTTCCAGTTTCATGCACAAATTCATATAGAGCCTGAACAGAATACAACCACAACACCTGCTCCAACATCCATAATCCTACTTTCAACATAATCAAATTCAAGACCTAAATTACACCTCTGAAGACTCCTTTCCAACCTGTTAACTCTCTCCTCAGGGCAGAACAATCTCAGTCCCTTCCCCTAATAGAGTAATTTTAAGACACATTCAATTCATATAATGGCAGCAGAAGAGTCAGTAAGCTTCCGCTCTAGCTGCAAAACACTTCCTTCCACAACCTGTGGCAGTTTTTGGCACACACTGGAGCACAGCATGCAGCGATGGGAAAACTACAGGAAATGATCCTACAGATGCAAAAAACTGATCCTTTCAATAGCAAACAGCAGGCACAGACATGCAAGAGCAATAAATGGACTGAAGGCCTTGCTCACCAGCATAAGCATAGGGAAGGTTATCCCAGCAACAACCAGAGCTTTCATTTAAACTACATAATCACAAGGAAAGAAAATACTAGAAGCAAAGTTCCTGCTACTATTACCTTTGATCAAGTACAACAGCAAAAGAAATGCTTTAATCACCTCCTTTTACTTAACCAGGAATCCTGAGACACATTCTTCCAGAAACAAGCCCCCTGAAGACAGCAAATCCAGCGTGCACTAATGCCATCACTACATTAGCGCGTTCTTTTGTACACCTTACAAAAGCAGCATCTTAGACAGAGGAGGGGTCAAATGGCACTTAATCCAGTGAGGTGAACAGGCCTACCATGAATATATATATACACAGTGTGGAGAAGAGAGGGGGGTTGTACCTTGTAATCCAAAATTATTTGGCAGGTCCTGAGCAAGGTAACATCTGCTCTGTGTTGGCTCTGTGGAACAATATAGAGTTGCCTGAAACAGCTAGTGCTCACATTTTACCAAACAGCCCCTCTAACCAGGAGGTTTCTACATGGTGCAAAATATTGAGGCATTTTAAAACTAACTAATAATCATATCTGAGCACAGGAAAGTTACTACAATACTTCAAATTTATAGACTAACCCACACATTTCCACAAAAATTTTGTAAGGAGGAAAAGTCCAATGAGCAGCAGTTTTTAGAGAAACCAGTTGATTTTCTTTCCCTTCCCCCGACCAGCACAGAATTCCTTCCTCTGATATTTCTTCTTTAAAGAAATACATCCTGGTATTTGCCCTGCTTATATTTATCTCCTATCAGTCAGAGCAAGGCCTGCCTCTGTAGAAGACTAACCTCATGTTGGTGTCAGAAATCTAACAACAGAGCTCAGAGTCTGCCAAAACAAACAGAAAAAGAGCTCAGACAAATCAAGCTCAGCTTTTAGGTATCCCCCCATCACCTTTGGGAGACCGAACCTATTCAGAATAATACTTGGGACATTTTCCTGATATTCAGCTAAGTGTTTACCTGTTGTTCCTACTTATGAGCATGGTTCTGTGAGTTTGCTCTTAAATACTGAACACAACCCTTCACCCTTTTATTAGTTTACCCAAGCTAAGTTTATTATTGCTTAAACACTCTACCTTCCCAACTCAATCCTTCCAACCTCAGTTATTTCACTACTCTGCATTAAATCCAGTTTGCTAACACCTTCCTCCTACTGATGGGATTTTAAGTCTGATCTTGCTACAAATGTATCAGTTTCCTTTTAGTCCAAAATCCACCACGGCATCATTGCAACTCCATATATCCTCTTCCAGGCCTTCCCCAAGTCTTGCAAAGCATTACAATTTAAGAGTTCTGTTTTCCACTGAAATTATGCTTTGTGTTTTCATGGATCCTTGTCATAGCAGCTTCAACCTAGATAGCTATCTGTGACTTTTTCCTGTTTCCCTTTGTAACAAGTTTAGTTTTAGAAAATAATAAAGCCAATAAAAAGTATACTATATGTTTTTGGTAAGTCTTCAGCTTAACTATTGAGAACTAATATTTGTGACTAACAACCCAAATCAACAGCTCAAATTTGTAGAACCTGCTTCCAGCCCCCATCCTGTCTGCCACTCCTTCCCCCTACCCCTGCTTCCACCTTCCTTCCCAGCACTCTCTTCTGCTTTAAAACTACTACCCCAGTGTTCTGGTTTCAGCTGGGATAGAGTTCATTTTCTTCTTAGTAGCTAGTACAGCGCTGTGTTTTGGCTGTGATGTGAGAACAATGCTGATAGGACACTGATGGGTTTTTGGTTGTTGCTGGGTAATGTTTATACTGAATCAAGGACTTTTCAGTTCCTTGGGCCCTGACAGCCAGAGGGCTGGAGGGGCACAGGGAATTGGGAGGGGACACAGCCAGGACAGGTGACCCAAGCTACCCAAAGGGATATTCCATACCATATGATGTCATGCTGAGTATGTAAACAGGGGGACGAAGAAGGAAGGGGGGGGACATCTGGCATTATGGCACTTGTCTTCCTGAGTAACTGTTACGCATGATGGAGCCCTGCTTTCCTGGGGATGGCCAAACACCTGCCTGCCAATGGGGAGTGGTGAATGGATTCCTTGTTTTGCTTTGCTTTCATATGTGACTTTTGCTTTACATATTAAATTGTTCTTGTATCAACCCTTGAGTTTTACATTCCTTTCTGATTCTCCTCCCCATCCCTCTGGGTGTGTGGAAGTAAGCTGCTTCATGGTGCTTGGTTGCCAGCTGGGGTTAAACCATGACATCCAGCTGCAGCCTCTTAACCCTCAAGATGCTTTCCATCACAAGGCTGAAAGTGTTTCCCACTTGAACAAAACTAAATGATACAATTTTAAAACCTACTCCAAAAAAATCTCTTTCTGGCTCAGGGACTTATTTCTGACATTCCTACAGTTTGTCTATAAGAGAAACACTGTAAAATAAAACTCTTCCTATAATCATATAGACATATTTGTTTTGTTAGTTATGGTGCCTTTTCCATTTACATTGAAAGTAAATCAAGATTAGCAGCAAAAAGGTACTTCGCACCCAAAAAGAACATTCACACTTCGGTAGTTTACTTTAAATTTCCACCAACCAAATGATTTTGCAGGAACTGCCCACACTGATATTCACTCATTCATACCCCTACAAACCATTAATCTGACAAGGGCAGGGAAAATTCCCAAATGCCTTCTCACACCTTCTCCATACCATTCTCCCCAAATTCCCTTGTGTTACTGAAGTTCAGCACAGTTCAGTGACACGTGCACAGCTTAACAGCAAAACCACACTTGGTACCCAAAAAGAAGTTCCACATGTCAACTAGTAGACTCTGAATTCCCACCAATCTGTTTGCTCAGCAGCAAACCCCTCATGTAGACACATCCGTACTCTTACAGGGGTCTGTTTAGCCACACCAAGCTACTCTTACTCCTAGGCAGAATTCTTCCGTTACTGAAGACTGAGAAGATGTCTACAAGAATAGACAGAGGCTGCTATAGGGAGGCACATGAAGGCTGCTATCCAGAGTTAGCAGGGAGGGTCACAAAACATTCAAGCTCACTTGGAAAGTGGAACACAAGTCATTTGTAAGCCACAGCCTTACAGTTGCATTCATTAATAACAAGTTAATTTTCTACCTCTGGTCCAGTATCCTCATGCCTTTCTTTAATGTCATCTTTCTTTAGTTAGTTAACCTTATTTGCCCTGCAATAGTTGTGACAACCTACCTTGCCCTCTGCTACCATACAGCAAACAACAAATTCCCCTAGGAATACTGATATTAAGTCATTAGGTATCCTTCTAACTCATTATCTGATAAACTTACTTGAAACACTAACACGAGTGAAAGTAAGAGGTGCATTTCTGTTTGCACTATAGCACCAAGTAATTTCAAAAGTAATTCCTTGGAAAGATGCCATGATTTGGCAAAAGAACTCCCTTTCAATAACCATTAATATACTTAGGGCCACTCTCCCACACTGGACTAGAAGGCACTCAAAGTGACAAGACAGCTGCTTAATAAGCCCTCATAAACTCTGAGCCTGTTTTTGTCTTCTCTGGTTAAGTGGAAAATGGCTTGTATGAAGTTTAGAAAGCTACATCTCAAGCAGCTCACAGAAGAGCTCAATGGAGCACACCCTGGCCTCCAGTATCAGTCTTTTCCTCCACACTTGACACAGGGGTTGATGAAAAAAATCTTATGAGTAGGCTTCAGCAATGAAGAGATCAGAAGAGTTACCCCTTGCTGGGGTTAAAAAAAAAAACTTTCTCCTATCACTCAGTGGACAAGTGTGGACAGTAACATACATGAATTTCTCCATCCTGACATAGGGTTTCCTTTTTCTTCACCTCCTGTCACAGAATATGGGAAGCAGCAAGGTATCCTGTTTTCCCAATCACAGACAAGCAGGTCACATTCTTCATTTCTGAATCACCATGAGACCACTGTTAAGTGGTTCCTTTCCAAACTATGTCTGCCTCTTGCCTTTAGCTGGGAGTACATACCTCACACTTGAAACTTCTTACAGAAACACACAGCTGCCTATCCTCAGATGGGCAGACTGCTCTTTTAGCTTCCATTCAAGTGCCTACTCATGCTTTAGTTAATAATTCTTCTCTTCAAAGGCAGTAGATCTTGAAACTCTCCTCCATCCCAGAGACTTACATTCTTACATTCCTGTGTTGTACAGGCAGGGTTGCCAAAGTCATTCCAGTGTCACTGAGTGTATTCGTATTTGTAAACATTTTTCTTTTTTCTTCTTTACTTAGATATTCACACCCCACTATCCAATGTCTGTGGACCAATCACTTTTAGTAGGACTTGCACTCCTTAAACTACATTAGGTGAGCTCTTAAACAGTACTTAAGATATCTAAACAGTTCTTCACACACAAGGTTCTTCCAATAACTCTTCAAATTCCTTTGTCTCTCAAGGGATTGTTAATACTAAATCAAAAAAATTGCAAATTACCTTCCCTTCATTCTAACCGGAGCATCACTCAGGCTACAGCACATGCTCTGCACATTAGTTCACTTTTATAGCTTAACTGTTACTGATGTGTGTCACACAAAATGTATTCACATTTTCAAAAGTTAACTGAACACTAACAGAATGGTTATTTTAACTGCAATTTGCTACAGGACTTCATTCCAATCCTTCTACTTCTTGAAGCATCTTACCAGTTCCATTATCTGCATCATTCTGACCAGTCTCCCAAATCTCTGATTTTGTCCCAAAGCCATCAGTGGCAGAAGACTCTGTATAGTCTGCAGGGTTAAATATCCTAGAGTTTTAAAAGTTAAGAAATGGAAAAGAACACATGGGTCATTCAATGAACACAAGTATCATCATTTTTAGGTTGTGTTAGAATTAACATCAATTTCCACATAATTTATCTTGATAGTTTTGGTTTTAAAATAATTTTTTTCTCTATAGGTAGATGCAGATAAGAAAGGGAGAAAAAAAAAAGAGAACTGAAAAAATTACTGTACAGAGACTGAACTAAACCAACAATTTCTGAAAAAGCAGTTAATAGCATACCTACTCCTCCCAGTCTTATAAAGCATTAGTTTATATGCACAATGATAAGCCCCTCTCAGCTGATAGTTTCTCAGCAGGTGGCTGACTGATAAGAAACCAGTATCATATCCTTTGAGTACCAGACCTGCACAGGAGTCAGAACATCAGTAAGATTATTTCAGAATGCACTCCTGACACCAATGCAAAAACACACAGATGCAGCTAAAAGGTGAGAAAGGATTATTGAAGCAAAACCTCTTTTCAGTTTCTCATCTCGAAATACGAACAAGAAGAATTATTACAGAAGTAGAATGAACCTTCTTTTCATCATGATATCACTGATATTACATTACATAAAATGTCATTAAAGGCAAACACTGAGTCAAAGTAGCAAAGGTTACACTTCTCTGAAACAAGTTATTCCAACAAAACTGAGAACAAGCTTTAGAGCTGCTGCGTAGGGGTCAATGTATGTCTAAACAGCTAAAGCATAAAACCTCAAAAACAGAAGAAAGTTTATAATTGTTAGTTTTTCCGGTTTTATATAGAAATTGGACATCCTACATTACACAAATATTTTTTTAAATTGACCTAGGACTATGCACATGACAACTTTCAGCCTCCTAGGCACTATATGGCTGCTACTGATGGAGAACCTGTTTGTACCTAAGTTTGAGGTATTAACATTGAGTGAACTTACATTAGGTTTGTATAGGTGTGTCTAGTTAGAAATACAGGTTTAAGACAAAAATAATCTATTCATCATCTAACAGATCTGTGAATTTTTGCATCTGCGTTGTTTTATCAAACATACAGAAATATTAATACATACAGTGGCAATACTATCAATTAATATTGCCAGTGAGTTTGATCCTTGCCAAAAATCTGTGCTCCGCATGTTTCTTACCCCATGCCTTGGGCTGAAAACCTCCCCGCTCCTCTCCCTCTGCCACGTCCAAACCCTAGGAGAGAAAACACCATTTAACAGCAACAGCAGGAGCCACCATTAGAAAATACTATGGTTGAAGAAGAAAGCTACCATAGTTGAAGTTAAATATCATTTACTTACCAAGTTTCCACACAGGAGAATTTGTTTCCCTAACACATGCAAGTAAGCCACACTTCATCTAAGACTATGCATTTCAGTAGGATTTGCAATTCTTTGCTGTCTTTTCTGTATCTAGTGAAATAGCTCCAGATAGCAAGAAAAGGACTTACCTAAAGATCCATCTCACATGAGAATGCGATTGCCAAGTCATTAGTGTCCAAAATTTAGTCTTCAGTTTCTCACTCTTGCCTAAGATGCTCTAGAATCCCAGCCTCCCTACATACCCTGATCTCTCAAGAAGTTTTCTGTCACAAACTTTCTCCTTACGGACAAGGAAAAGTGCTCCATTTGTTTCCTCCTCTGACTCAGCCCACCTGTCCACCCCTACCTTCCTGTGCTTTTGCCAACCTGTGACCATGCATTCCTATTCCTTCTGCTTCTCCCTTAATCATAGTTACTGACATGAAAACTACCCAAGTCAAATTACTCAACTTCCTCGTTATCACCCACAAGATTAATTACTATTTCAACAAGTATTTGTTGCCTGAAATTTTGGTTACAGTCTCAGTTTACAAGCTTCTTGATACAGTGAATGGCTTTATTTTTGCATGTTGCATAGCGCCAACAAGACATGAAAATTTTTGTATTACTTAACCATTCATAAAGCACACCCCTACATAAACTGTTAGAAACTTTTTTATATGTGGCATATTTCTACATAGTTTTGGGGTGGGTTCCCCCCCCCCCCTTTTATGACCTCAATAACTGAGGCTTTTCCAGTTAGTTGTAATATTTTGTATTACAAGAACAGGAGAAGGTCAAAAGCCGCACACTGAGAACAAAGCAATGTTTATTTTAATGACAAAATTATGTGGGAATTATAAGTCACCAAGCAACTACAAGATCACCAGAACACAAAAGTTATAATCCTAAATCACCAATACACTGGTTGTTCAAACATCAGAATTACCCATGATAGGCTGTTTGGATTTGGATAAAATTACCCCTTATTTTCAGGGGACCACCTAAACTGAATAAGAGCAGTAGCTCCAGAACATGGTAAAACCAGTTTAGGAAGTTCCTATTTTAATAACTCCCCTCACCACTCATTCTTCCCATTGCCCTAGTTCACTGTCCAAGTTTTAAAAGACATTTCCAAACCTCTAAAATGTCTACTAACTACATTTTTCAAGGACTTCTAAGAAGCATCATAATAGCAAGATAGGTTTACCCACATTTTGATGAAAGAGTTCACCCATATCCTATACAAGATAATAACTGCTAGCTACAAAGGAACCATGGAAACCTGCAGAGGAAGGATTCCCATCTAGCAGCACAGAACTGAAGTCTGACACCAGGCCAGGCCTGCTATCTCTACATTTTCCCCTTTGCTCTCTTTTCACAATCAGTTGGAGAGAAGACAGACGTAGGTTAAGAAAGAGGTAACAACAGATACAACCTGGTAATCACCATCCCTCTTCACCAAGCCCACACATGGAGCTGTGCTCTGCCATAAACAACAGTGCCCCAGACCCCCCTGTACCCAACTGATTATAACTTGGCCTCTGAACCTCCTTGCTCAGCCTACTTATTCTACTGCTTTTCTCTCCTTCGCCCACCTAAAATTCCCAACCTGGGAAGCTGATCCATGGTATAATGGTGTCACAGCTCTCAGATGCACAGAAGTCAGTGCACTGGATTATCTTTCTGCCCAGTAAATAAAAATGAAAAAAATTAAGATGTAGTGGTTTGACCCTAGGTGAACGCTAGGTGCCCACCAAAGCCACTATCACTCCCCTCCTCAGCTGGACAGGGGAGAGAAAAATATAACGAGAGGCTCATGGGTCAAGATAAGGACAGGGAAATGACTCAGCAATTACTGTCACAGGCAAAACAGACTCACAACTTGGGGGAAGTTAATTTATTACCATTCAAATCAGAAGGAAAAAAAACCCACCTTCCCCCCAGCCCCTCCCCTCTTCCTGGGCTTAACTTAATTCCCAATTTCTCTATGTCCTCCCCCTAAGCAGCACTGGGAAATGGGGGTTACAGTCAGTTCGTCCAACGTTGTTTCTGCTGCTCCTTCCTCCTCACACTCTGCCCCTGCTCCAGCATGGAGTCCCTCCCATGGGGGACAGTTCCCCATGAACTTCTCCAATGCGAGTCCTTCCCACAGGCTGCAGGTCTTCATACACTGCTCCAGCATGGGTCCCCCATGGATCCACAAGTCCTGCCAGCAAACCTGCTTCAGCATGGGCTTCCCACAGATCATAGCCTCCTCCTGGTATCCCCCTGCCCTGGTGTGGGGTCCTCCATGGGCTGCAGGTGGCTATCTGCTCCACTGTTGACCCTCCATGGGCTGCAGGGGGACAGCCTGCCTCACCATGGTCTTCAGGGGAATCTCTGCTCTGGCACCTAGAACACCTCCTCCCCCTCCTCCTTCACTGACCTGGGTGTCTGCAGAGCTGTTGCTCTCACATAGTCTCACTCCTCTCTCCTGCTAGTGCAGATTTACTTTTTTTTTTTTTCCCTTCTTAATATGCTGTTCCCAGAGGTGCTACCCACTGTTGCTTATGGGCTCAGCCTTGGTCAGCAGCAGGTCCATCTTGGAGCCAGCTGGCATCAGCTCTATTGGACACGGGGGAAGCTTCTAGCACCTTCTCACAGAAGCCACCCCTGTAGCCCCCCCTACTACCAAAACCTTGCCATGCAAACTACATAAAGAGTGGAACCAGCTAAACAAGTTTACTTAGGGACATCGTAGGGGCTATGTAGTAAGTTTGCTTCCTACAGCTATCAATACAGCATTAAACACTATTCACTAACAATGCACAGAAGAGAGATCAACAGGTTTTTTTAACCAGCTCAGCTACAAAACCAATTGGGAGCTGTGAATCACAGAAACAGTCAAGCAGAAATATTTGAGTGAGGCAGACATTAAGTACAGATAAATTAGCTGGAATAGCTAGCACGAAAGTACAAACTGATTTTAGAAGAGGAGGTAAGCCTCCCCAGCTTCCCAAGGGCAAAAGTCTGAAAAATAACCTTTGCCTATTAAACAGAAGATGAAGTTTTAGCAAGCGAGGCATATATAAGATGTCTACCAGCATGGGCACAATAAACTACTGGCTAAAAACAGCAATAAAAATCCCTAACAATTTTAGAAATTGCTAGGAAGTAGTCATGTTGTTCCTGAAGTTCCATACACAGCCTTAGACTACTAGCCAGCAAGGGCTTTTTTATACTGGATCACTTGGAAAGTTAATCCTAAACTTGAAATTCAAGTGGATTCCTTTAACTTCATAAAGCTGTGTCTAAATTTCTGTTTTGACAAAAAGCAAAGTTTAATCAACAAACAGCATTCTAATTAAGACAAAAGAAAAGTACCAAACCAGTGGGGTTACAGAAAGCACTGAATTCAAAGCTAGAAGAGACACTTATGAATAATTCAAAATACAGGTCAGTGAGTACTCACCACTGAAAGACCACCCTAACTTGGACATGGAATCTCACATATCACAGTCATTAAGGCAAGATGCCAGCGTGAGGGCTGGTATTCTCTTTGACATAGCCAGACTGCTAATATATTCTTAAATTCTCATGCTAAGAAAGTTACTTCTCTCAGCTACCAAAATTAAAACATATCCTTAAAACAATTAGAAGGCACAGCCTGCTAACACAGAGTAGTCAGTCATGAAGCAACTATGAATGTCCATCAGGTATTTGCAAACTTTTGATACTTTTGAACAGTGACTAAAAGGTCAGTGAGCAAATAGGGCTTCACACCGTAATTCAGAGCAGGGACCCAAATTCTGAGCATGCAATCCCACAGTAGCTTAAACCCATTTAAATCAGAACTACTACAACCAAGGTCTTCCTCACCAATGATCAAAAGCTCCGCTCTTTCCTGCACTGGTTTTGCATGTACCAGTGACTGAGCACAAAAGCACCTTCAGAAAACAAAACTATTAGTTCACTGTTGGATTAGCTCTCCAAACCAGTTCCCTGCTTGCTAAATACCATAAAGCCAGTCATCTTTACACCAGGATAATCCACCAAAAAAACCCTGTTGGTCCCCAGCTATCATGCTGCCTGCCTCCTTTTTTCTTTTTTGGCTTCGTTACTTTTAAACTTAGATCAATCCTCTTAGTAAAGCTCAAATGCACCAGGAGACAGACAGGACCAATTTCCTCCCAACAGTAATGCCAGCTTATGCTTGTAACGTTAAGAGTATAGCTTTAACACTACTCTAAAAAGATATGTATATATGGTTTAGATGGCAACAGTCAATGTTTACAAAAAAACCTTTTTTCCTGTGGTAATTCACAATCAGCAATTGTGATCAATTCTATCAATATTTTTATCTACCCGCAAAAAGAGAACAAGTGACTTGGTAGTAGCCCATTAAATCTTCTAGTGAGCCTAAAAGAATAGACTTTCTTACAATCAATCAGCATCTGGAGCACAACAACAAATGGCAGACATCAAGCATAAACAAAATTACTGCCCTGCAACGTTTCTTTGCTTTTTTTTTTTTTTTTTTTTTTTTTTTTAACACACTTTGATCTACAAACAGCTGCCTAAAGTATCAAGGCAGCACTGCTTACTCATTTCTGTTCCAGGAAACCAGGACTGGGGAACTATGTTTCAAGTTGATTCTGATCAGTATTCCTGCTACTACCCCTTATCCAATGTAGTTTTAAACAATGAACTATTTAAAACTTGGTTTTGCTTCCTTGAACATTGTAACTCTGTTCAGCTGTGTACTGTTAAGGGTTTTTATTTTTTCCTGCTCTCCAGCACATCTCCCTCAGTTGACTAGGTTCATATTAGTCATCACTTACTGAGTTTACATTTTTCTTTTCTGGAATGAATTCTAGAGAAATCAACACTTATACCCAGGCAAGTGGCAAGATTTTCTGTTTCTACTGAAGCCCACTGGGAGACCAAAACACTCAATCACACAATCAAGCCTTCACTCTAGTACCATCCACACATGGAAAGAATCATGCATCTCATTCACAACATTTTTTCCCCCAAAACAAATGCACACTATGTGGGAGCATAAGAAAAGCGTGTAGTACCACAATTCGGATAGGACTAGCCCATTAACTTAATGGCCTATTCTGTAGAAAATCCAGTTTGATGAGCTTACTGATCTAAATCCTTCCACTGCAACACAGGTACTTTATTTCAAAGCTCAGATTTTCATACTGGCAGGTTTAAATTAGATTAAGACACTTTAATAAAGAGGCCTAAGAGCAGCTGAAAAGAAAAGGAAATGCAGACTAGAAGGGCAGGCAACATCCTAGATTTGTGCTTATCTCTGACTACACAGTAACTGAACAGCCCTGGTCTCTGCTCTGGAAACACAGAGCCAGCCACCCACCCAGCAGATGCAGAGGTGACAGAGGCTTAAGCCTATTTAGAGATAAAGAGGTTAAGTATAGAAAGTTGGTATTCTAGGTATTTCATACTATTAAAGCAAAGACTCAAGTCATATTAAATAATTCAAATCACTTTTGTCTTAGTAGTCATCAAAAAACTAGAAGTTTTGGATTGGTTTCATATACTGCATGTGTTGTCCCAAAATCAGGGTTCTTCACCCAGTGTACAAAAGCCAATCAACACACGGAGTCAAGATATTTATTTCATATGTGCACAGAGATGGGTGCCAAGTGGTCAATCTACAAAGCTAGTACACCTTTTCCTGGTTTTAGGAGGCTTATATACAGTTCAACAGAAAAGTCAGTCATTGTACATGATTGGCTATAACTCCTTACATAATATTATATACAATACACATGCTCCGAGGGGGGGGGGGGGGGGGGGGGAGGGGGGGCGCGCACATCAGCAGCTACCTTTTCAAACTTTCTGCTTCAAAAGGGAGTTACTTTTACTATTTCAGGTAGTTTGTCTCAGCAATTAGTATGTCTGCAAATGTTTTCCTTACCCTAGTTCCACAACATTGACTCTTCAGGGTCACCATGTGTGTGTTCTTATTTGACTCTTCAGGGTCAATATGTCTGTATTCTGTTAGCCTTATCAGTTCCTTGGATTATTTCACATTCCTCCTTTGGCTGTTTGTCACATGTACTCTAGTATCCATTTTTAGAAGCACATGCAGAAAACTGTCAACTCTAAAGTTATGTTTAAAAGAAGATAAATAACTTCTGTTAAAGCTAAATTCTGGTTAATCTCAAAAAATTTTTTTACATGAGAGCTTCCTAACCAATGCAGAACTACAGCAAAACTACACAGACTTCAGATTGTGACCTCCAGAAGGTCTGTTCTACATTTGTTTCAGAAAAAACATCCTTACTAGTTCTGGCAAAGGAAATCCAAGAAAATATATCCTGTGCCAACTGTGTCAAGCTTTTAAAACAAGAAAATGTTTAGACATGCAATTCTGGTTACAGAAACTCAAACTTTTTCAAGGATAGCATACTTATCTAGATAACATTAACCAAAACCAAAGAGATCAAGAATACAAGTTGGACTATAGTCAGATATTTACAAAAAGGGTAAATTACTTTGCTTTCTTACACAGCCAGCAGAGAAAACCAGAAGTTTGAAAGGCATTTTGTCATGCTGTTTAAAGTCCAAAATTAAAAACAATGTTTTTCCCTTTCATTTTTATTTTTGTTATGCAAAAAAAAAAATTCCCTCTCAATATCCACCTTTATGGCATGCTCTGGAACAATGAAGAGGAAGAGAATAGAGGAACAGAAGCAAAAGCAACAAATACATTTATACTTTGCAAACCAGGAGAATTGCTATACATTAATCTGTAACAACTTCTATGCTGAATCAAGTCCAAAAGTTCATCTACCTGCTATCCCATTATCAGCTACGGTCAATTAGCTATCTAGGGAAGGGTACACAAACTGAAACCACAGTGCAGTTTCTCTGGACACTCTCCCGGTCTTCAACCATTTGTAGCTCAGACCTCCTCAGCCAAAGATAGTTTACATACATAAAAACCCTCAGTGTTTTTTTACTTTTCTTACCATGGCTGCTCTTTAGGACAAAATTTTCAAGTCTGCGCACAAACTTTCAGCACCCACAATATCTTATTGAAAGGAGTTCCTCAGGTTCACTACGTGTATGAAGAACTACCTCCACAAGTTCATTTTGAACCTGTAACCCACTGATTTAATTTAATATTCCCTCATTTGCATACTTGCTTGGAGCGATCAATTGATTTCCCCACAGAAATTTTACAGATCTCCAACATACACCCAACTCAGCCCTCTCTTGCAGGCAGAGAGGTCCGGGTCTCACACTCCATAAAAGCAGTATTCCCAGTACCTTCAAAAGCCTCTTCTAGCTCTATTGCATCCTTTTAAACATGGGGCAGAGGACAGTGGGAGAACTAGACCTGCATTAAAATTGAAGATGTAAGAACAGTAAAAAAACAGCAGCATAAATAAAAAAGCTGTGCCTGTAAAGTTTGTCAGTTCGTATATAAAACTGCCACTGATTAAAACACAAATGAGGAAGTGTTTCTAAAGCTGACAATCCTAGAGACATAACCATCTTTCTCCATAATTCCTTCACAAGATTCCATTCCAGACAGTTACAAATCCTTGCAATACTGACACACAAATATAATCACTTTGATGTAATCACTATTCATGATCATTATAGTATTTTTTACATCTAAATTAAGTTCATTCTGAAAATACAGATGGGAAAGCCATCTTAAAAAGAAATTCCTTGACCCCTTCCCAAGCCAAAGTTTACACCCTCAGTTTAGAAAGCAAAAATTAAGGGCAGAGCAATTCCAGCTGGGATGTGTCCTGAAACACACTCCGTGATGAGTTTTTTCTTTCTGTTAATCAGTCAATAACACATCTACTTCAAATTCCCGATCTCCTGCATACCAGCAACCAGTGTTTGTACACTGTATACCTACTACCCTACAAAAAGTTGCAAGGAATGTCTCACAGTCATTAGTGGAAGTTCTGCTGCACAAGGAAGCTAGTGCCTACAGCACCAAGGCTGAAATACTCAGTGTCAGGATTTTTTCCTCCTCAGTAAACAGCACATTATCACCCCAGGTCAATCCCATTTCTGCTATTTTCAGCACATATAATTTCTTAAAATTAGGTTGTTCTACAGTGAAGCAGTAAAACAACGGCCCAGCAAACCTTCCCCTAGAAAGCAGCCAATAAGGTAACTCCAGCCTGAGAAGGTAACTTAAAAGAGAGAGATGGTGCATTGCTCAGGTATTAGCTGACCCCCAATTTTGTATCCAATGCCTAGATTCCTACACACACTCTTCGTGAAAAATTTCTAAAGAAAGATGACTGATAATCATCACAGAACCCTATTTTCAGCTGAAATACACAGAATAGTCAAATATGGGATAAAGTAACAGAAAAGAAAGACTACTGAATGAAATGGCAGGAAGCTTTATTTTTTCTACTAATATCCAAAGAAGGTGGTGCATCCTCAAAATACTGATAAGTGAATTACACAGCTTTATACAACTCCCTGCAGATTTCAAGGGCTTGCATTACAAAATTAAATTAGACATTTTCTGCCACAAAATACACACACTTTAATATAATGATCCTGAAATCATTCAACAGGTTTATCACAGGCAGGCAGTTGAAAACACTTCATTAAGATACTTTGCTTACAGTCAAATAAAAATATTTGTTAGAGAGATACAGTAATATTACACACACTAAGCCAATGAACAGAAATTGGTTGAAGTTGTTCCTATTTCTTCAGTCAGATATGTCAGTTTGATCTGATGATTAAGTGCTTTGGCTTGAAACATATGAAACATCTAGAGCTACAGTGTTGACAACAAAAACACCATATCATTCATAAGGTTGTTATCCCAAATCTGGGTTCTTCACCCAGTGTGCAAGAGCCAATAGATTTGTTTATTGCATGTCTGCACAGAAATGGGTGCTAGGTGGTAAATCCACAAAGCTAGCACCCCTCTTAACACTTGGTAAAACATCTTAATACGCTTTGTAAAAGAACTGGTAACAGTTGTGCAATTATGTTTTGTCACCCTTATTCTCATTGGTTCTTGAGAGCCTCATCTCCATTTAAAGGTACAGCATTCTCTCTTCACTTCATGTTCTATGGGGAAGGGGCTTTGTTAGTTGTGGGCTTCCTTTGCCAGAAAGTGAATCTTTTAGTATGCCAATTAGGATAGTTCATACATAATTCAAGTAGTTTTCTGTTTGGCCTTATTAACCATTTGGTTCTCTTTGAGCTTATTTTGTTATTTCTTAGCTTAACTTATTTATGGTGTTATCCTATTTCTTCTCCCAAGGCCATATTTTATTAACTATTTGTAGGGGTTGATTAGCATCCTTTAAGTTCTTTTGACCTCTTGCTCGTCATTTACATATTTAAAGTAAATAGTTCTCACATCAAGGTTACAAAGCAAAGAAATAGACTACATTTGAAATGAACCTGTGAAGTTTCACCCAACAATTAAAAAATCCTACCTTTATAATTTGTTTTATAAGATAATCCTTTATACTCAAATAACCAAAAGACTTACATTCCATCTATTAATAGTGCTAACACACTAAAAACTGTAGCTGTGAACCATACCACACTCTCCTCTGCAAAGCAACCTTCTCTAAACACACCATTTGGTATTTGCAGATTCACAAGCAGAGTCATTCTCCCAACCCTCTGGAATTTACATATCTTTGCATCTTTCCACTCATTCAAGGTGCAGATCTTGAGACACTGAACTTGGATGTGTCTGTCTTTGAATGCCTTGTTACTGGATATTCCAAAGAGAAGAGTCCTTTGAAGACAGAATTCTTTTTACAAGTCAGACATTATCTATTAATGTATATAAGCTCTGCTGTGCACTTTATCAATAACTCATTTAATATCCACTTCACGCAATCTGCATTATACCTAGGTTACTCATTCTCATTCCTCCTGCTTTAAGAGAAAACAAGCCTCTTTCCACTCCAACCCAACTACACATCCCTTTATTCCACAACAAATCCATTTTCAACATCCTTATCTCTTACAGGTCAGAGCTGTACCTAAGGCTCCACAGTTTGCCTCAAACTCTTCCATGCCAGATTTCTTCTCTTACCAAAAAGCCTCTAAGGTGGCTTGTGCTTTCTCTGACCAAGAACAGAAGGCAAGCCTGACAACCAAATACACCCCAAAGAAACAGTACACATATATATCAAATCCCTCCCTGAGAGCCCTACAGATGGAATCTTGTACTTTTCTACTGCCAAAGTAATTCCTGAGGAGTGCACTCCCACTCACAGGAGGCTGGCATGAGTTGATCTGGGAAAACAGCTCTCCATAGTCAGAGCACACCAGCCTGCTACACAGGAAGTTACCATAAAGGTTATTTGCATCAGTTATTTTAAGTTGTTCTGAGACCCAGACATGACAAGGGGTAAGACAGAAAAATATACCCAAATTAAAGGTGGCCAGAGTTTATATGAAATCAAAGGATAACCAACACATACTTAAAAAAGTGTTTAAAGTAGTAAATGGAAGAGCTCCAGTTCAGGACACCGATGCCAATCCCACACAAATGCCACCATCTCACCTCTCCCACGGCCACGTTTCCCACTGTCTGAAGGCTTGTCTCCTTGATTGTTGTCCACTCCATTCTCTTCAGCTCTAACTGTGGAGAGAACACAGCTTAAGAGTAGCTTTAGAGCTATATTGTGTTATGTATGAGTCTATCTACTTAATGTGAACCCCAAAATAAAAGGCAAGATTTTAAAGTGGGCTGGTCAACAGATCTCAGTAACCCCTCTACTTTGGGGGCCTAGCTACAAGCAAGTTATGTTTACTTTGCACTGGACAATTAGTAAGCAAAATATCTAGTAAAGAGAAGTTGTCTGCTGAGGGACATTTCCATTTTTCAGAGGGGAACACCCCCCCCCCCCCCAAAACAGTAATGTTTTGCAGCCTATACTATTAATTTATTTATGGCCTCACCTCTTTAATGAGATAGGAAATAAAGCTTCTTCAAACTATGCTTCCTTGATAACACACTGGGTGACACAACAGTGAAAGGTGCACTACAGGAACTTTATCCCCCTCTACAGTACACAAAAGCTTTGACTGGGCAGGGCCAGCTCAGCTGGCAGATACTCTGGATTGACTAACCAGGTGGCTTTTCCTAGACGTGTATCCCAGTGTTTGAAAGTTCCACCACCCATTGCTTTCAGCGTAGTCTTTCACAGTCCGTTATAACATTGAATTTTCTCAGAGGCTGGTGCCTGATAGGGAATGTGATATACCCACTCAATATGACACTCTTTGGCCCAAGTGTCTATGAGATTGTTTCAGAAACTAGTTCCGTTGTCTGATTCAATTCTTTCTGGGGTGCCATGTCGCCACAAGACCTGTCTTTCAAGGCCCAGAATAGCGTCCTGGGCAGTAGCATGGGGCACAGGGTATGTTTCCAGCCATCCAGTGGTTGCTTCTACTATTGTAAGCTCATGGCACTTGCCTTGGTGGGTCTGTGGGAGTGTGATATAGGCAGTCTGCCAGGCCTCCCCATATTCTTATTTCAGCCATTGTCCTCCATACCACAGAAGCTTTAACCACTTGGCTTACTTAATTGCAGCACGTTTCACATTCATGGATTCCCTGTGCAATAGTATCCATGGTTAAGTCCACCCCTTGATCCCAGGCCCATCTATATGTTGCATCTCCTCCTTGACGGCCTGAGGCATTACGGGCTTACCGAGCTATAAATAATTCACCTTTATGCTGTCAATCCAAAACTACCTGAGGTACTTTAATCTTGGCTGCCTGATCTACCTGTTGGTTGCATTGATGTTCCCCAGTGGCCTGACTCTTGGGTACATGAGTGTGTACATGACGTACTTTATCAACCAGGTTCTCCACCCAGGCAGCAATATCTTGCCATAATGCAGCAACCCAGATGGGTTTACCCCTGTATTGCCAATTACTCTGCTTCCATTGCTGCAACCACCCCCTTCTCATGTTCTGGCAGTTCAATATACAAAGGGGCTTCCTCAGCATGTGTCACTTCTTCCTCTGGTGACATCCCAAAAATCTTTACCTTCTGGCCAGTCCATAATCATTTCCAAGATTACTGGACGATTGGGATTTCCTATCTAAGCTCATTCTGTAATCAGCATGACCCACTTACTCCATGTAGCATCAGTTGTGTGATGTGTAGAGGAAACCCTCCCTTTAAACATTCAGCCCAGCACTGGCAACCAGGGCACCAGGAGGAGCTGCGCTTCAGTACCAATCACTTCCAAAGCAGCTTGAGCCCCTTCATAAGCCACCAATATCTCTTTTTCAGTTGGAGTAGAGCAGGCCTCAGATCCCCCATATCCCTGACTCCAAAAGCCCAAAGGTTGACCTCAAGTCTCCCCTGGTGCTTTCTGCCAGAGGCTCCAGGTAGGGCCATTCTCCCCAGCTGCAGTGTAGAGCACATTTTTCACATCTTACCCAGTCCAAACTGGCCCAAGACCTACTGCTTGAACTATCTCCTGTTTAATTTTTTCAAAGACTTGTCGTTGCTCAGGGACCCATTTAAAATCATTCCTTTTTGGGGTCACCTGATAGAGAGGGCTTACAATCATAGCTTTCAGAAGGATTTGGGCTATTCTTCCCTTTCCCAAAAACTTATTCTGCTGTATTGCCCCATACAATGTCATCAACATGTTGCAGATGTTCTGGAGCTCCACCCTGTTCTAGTGCAGCCTGGATCAGTCCATGGCAGATTGTTGGGCTGTGTTTCCACCCCTGGGGCAGTCAATTCCAGGTGTATTGGATGTCCCTCCAAGTAAAGGCAAACTGTGGCCTGCACTCTGCAGTCTAAACTGATTGAGAGGTTACCTCTTCTTCACCCTGATCCTGTGATGGCCTCACATCATCCTCCCCCTTTCCCAAACCAGCTGCTTTCTATTTCTTCTTCTGTACAGAGGCCACTGATACTGCCAGGGGCCAGTGCCTCCATTATTTCTGCCACAGGGGCTAGAGTAGTTACCATTAGTAGTTTACATCTCCACCAGGTCCAGGAGGCAAAAACCACGTTCACTTTTCCTGTGCTATGGTGCTTCCAACAGGAAGCTGCAGCTTGTTACAGCCACGGCCTGTTGGCACAACGAAGTTACTTGGTCTCAGGATTCAAGAATAGATCAAGGCTACTTTCTTGTTAACTTCAGCACAAGAACTTCAGCACAATTCTAATTCCAGGCCTGGATTGTACAGATCTTTAGGGATTCTGTGGCCACACTTCTGCAGCCATTCTTCTACAAAGTGGTGCAAAGCAGATGTAGCATGGAGTAGTTCTGCTCCCTTATGTCTTGTCAGAATGGGTTAGAACTCCTTTTCACAGGATCAAGAGTCAAGTCAGCCCTATATACTCTGTCTGGAAAACTGTCCTCTGGAGACTGGAGCAGCAACCTTCCTGGAAGGACTCCTATTTGTGATTGTTTTTCCTTTTAATTCACGCACTCGTGCCTCCAGGACTGAGGTAGGTTTTCCATCCCACCTCCTCATGTCCTCTCTATAGTCCCACAGTTAAAACCACAGGGTACCCCGTGGTGTGTATCTGTCTCCTATATTCTCCCTCCCAAATAGAAGGACGTTTACAGTTGATAGCTGAGATGTGGGTATGTACAGGTGGAGAGTGGGATGTATCCTTGTCGAGTCGCTGGACCAGCCTCTCCACAGCTGAGATGATGGAGGAAGAGACACTATCTTTGTAGTCCTGGAGATGGTGAATCACTTCCACTGTTGTTGGTGCATTGTCTTTCCAACCCATTATTACCAATGAGTTGGCATATGCTGATGGCATGCTCTGTACCAATTTCCACCACATGGGTCATGTGCATAGGACTTTGTTGGGATCTGTGGGTGACTGTGCACCATCCTGATCATAATAAATCATCTCTTTCACAGCTAATTCCCTCAAGTACCGGATACCCTTCTCTATCGCAGTCCACTTGCCTGAGCGACATGTAGTATCCTCCTTGTAGGGATACCTTTTCTTAACGCTTGACAGGAGTCGCCTCCAGAGGCTGAGGACTTGTGTCCCTGTTCCAATTGCCCCATCAATGTACCCTTCCCTAGAAAGTGATCCTAGCTGCTTGGCTTCCCTAACCTCTAATTCCAAACTATTGTCTCCATTATCCCAGCATTGAAGCAACCAGGTGACAATGTGTTCACCTGATTGACGGGCATAATCTTTCTGCATATCCCGCAGTTCATTCAGAGATAGACATCAAGAGATTACCTCTTCTTCACCCTCTTCATTCTGATCCTGTGATGGCCCTGCTTCATCCTCCCTCTTTCCCAAACCAGCTGCTTTCCATCTCCATTTCTTCTGTATAGGGGCCACTGATACTGACACGGGTTTGTCTTCTGCATCACTTGGTGTGGGGGCCAAGGTAGCTACAGTGCCTGCCACAGGGGCTGGAGCAGCCCCAACACCTGCCTTGGGGATTGGAGCAGCTGCAGGGGCTGGAGCAGCTGTTGTTTCTGCCATAGGGGCTACAGTAGTTACAATTGGTCACTTAAATCTCTACCAGGTCCAGGAGGTGAAAACCACATTCACTATTTTTAGCAATAAGGTCAGGACCTGCACTATGGTGCTTCCAATGGACCAAAGATATTCAGAATTTCCTAAAATCCTAAATGCTTCAGTAATTAGCCCTGGGGAGAAGGAGGAGGAGGTGTAGACCCCACCCATAGGTCGACTCTCTGGGAAAACAAAGCCAAAGGTACAGTTGTTGGCATTCTTCCCCAGGGACCATGTGGCACACAGGAGTGACACCACCACCTAGTACACAGACCAGATTAGTTTCATAACCAGCAAGTCCATCATATTGTAAGCCAGCCCTATATACTGCAACACTAACAATTGTAGCCCAGGTCCCAAGGAGAACTAACAATCCAACAGGGAAAACATACTGCAAGTAAATAACGCAACCCTGAGACCATGGGCAGCAACTTCAAGAGCAGATAAACCAGCATTGTGGCCAATGATTATTAATCCAATCCAATGAATACCAACTACAATTTGTTCTAACACAGTCTGGTTGAACCTGTTATCTCAACCCTTTGTGCCCCACGTTGAGCACCAAGGACTGCTGTGGTTTAACCTCAGCCATGCAGGGGCTCACTCAGTCCCCCCTTATCCAGGGGGGGTAGGGAGAAGAATCGGAAAGGAATTAAGAACTCCAGGGTTGAGATAAGAATAGTTTAACAATTGAGATAAAATAAAAAGAACAATAACAACAATTATAATGAAAAGGAGAGAGAAGGGGGGAGAGAAATAAAATCCAAAGGGAAGGGAGAAAACTAGTGACACACAATACAACTGCTCACCACACACTGACTGATGCCCAGCCAGTCCCTGAGCAACAATTGGCAGCCCTGGCCAAACCCCCACCTCCCCACACCCAGTTTATATACCGAGCATGATGTCCCAAGGTATGGAATGTCCCTTTGACTAGTTCAGGTCAGCTCTCCTGGCTGTGTCCCCTCCCAGTTTCCTGTGCCCCTCCAGCCCTCCCACCAGCAAGGCCTGAGAAACCAAGTCACCCCCAATCACACTGTCCCCACATGAAATCCAAAACACAGCAGCACACTAGCCACCAAAAAGAAAATCAACTCTATCCCAGGCGAAACCAGGACAAGTAACCGTCTGAAAAATCTTTAATTCCAATTTACAAAGAGACAAGCAGCATCTGGCTCTGGCAAAAATTTTGCCCCTTTCATTTTGATGAATCCAATTTCAATTTGTTTAAGCATAGTTGAAAGTTTCATTAATTTTTTTATCTTGACATTCTACAAAGATTCACAATGTCTTTACTGGCACAATTATTGGAATATATTCAAATATGAGTTAGAAGATTTGGCTAATATTGTAAAAGCAGGAAAAATATTCAAGTGAAAAGCTAAACATTATTTTCATTCCTGTTCCTCTGGTCATCTATCACTGTTTTCTATGGCCCTTACAGGCAACGTATACAGCTTTGATACTTCTGATATAACTTGGAGGAAAAAAAGCAACATGTATCCCATAGTGATCTAATGTGATGCTACCTAACTTGGAAACATCAGTTCGCTTTTATACAACATATTATTGTACCTGTATGAAACATTCAAAAATTTGCTATGGTTTAACTCACAAATTATTTTCTCTATTGTAGAATCTCACCATTGGTTAGCTTATGCAAGTAATATATGTTAGAGATTAATAACTATCTCAGTCTTTTCCTTCCCCTTATGAGAAGATAAGAACATCTTCAGGTTCTCCCACTCATAAAAGGATATGGAGTCAAAACTGGATATTTTTTTCATTAAAAGCAACAAAAAAATCAGCTGTTCGGCAACATAATTGCTCTCAAGCAATTTTAGACTAAATTCTAGAACTTAAATAACAGAAATTTGTACAAGATCAATTAATCAAAAAAGGACAAATTTAAATTGAGTGTCTCTGAACAAGCACAGACTATCCCAAAACCAAGTCACATAGACAGATCAAGTACATTTGTCACACAAACAAGTTATGATCCCTTCAGCACTGAGCTATAGCTCAGAAGACTTCACTCCATTAAGTATCCACTCCCAACTCAGCAAGTTTCAGCTACAAGAAAAGTGTCTGAATCTTTAAAAATGAACCTCTGTACGTACGCTCTCTGCCACGGCTGCCGCCTCTTCCTCGTCTGTTGGAACTTCCCCATCCACGACTTACTTCTCTGTCCCCTCGTTTTTCTCTGTTCTCTTTGTTTTCTGAACTTTCCTTCCCAAGGCTTTTCTTCTTTCCTCCTACTGTCTCCCAAGAAGTCTATTTGGGTAGAATAGAATTAGATACAAAAGTCAAAAAGGAAGACAGCTCTCAATGCACATTTCTACCTCACACCCCTCCAGTTCATGGAAAAAACTCAGATATGTGAATATGTAAAACCTTGCAAACCACACCAATACAAATGAAAACACAGGCTATATTTTTATAAAGAGATAAGAAGAAAAACAAGTTTTGAAAGTTGGATTGTCTTACGGAATATGAGAAACACAAATATTTCTGGCTATAAGACTTCTAGTTCAAGGAAGACTAAATATGCAAAGCAAGCAACAGTTTCCTTCTCAACTACCTCCATAAATCTAGCAAGGGAGCATGCACAGAGCTATTTTTCTCTCCCAAGGAAATAAAAGTGCTTATAAGCATAATTGAACAAGAGACTGCTAAGAATAAGTACGTAGCCAGGGGGGATGGACTGACAGACAGGACATGACAACACAACCCATTATCCAGATGTACTAGAATTCAAGCACCAAGAGACAGAATAGCAGAACAACAATTTGGGAAACATCAGGCTTTAGCTTTAGTATTAAACTCCATCTTTAAAATAAATTCAAGGATCATATTGGCTATAGAGGAGTGGAAAATAAAGTGACTAAAAAACTAAGAATAGCACAGTAACTCATATTATGCAATTGCATAGTTAGTCTATTAAGCCATAGCTGCAAAGAAAGATAGAGATAATTTACAAACCATTAATATGGCAGATGGGGATGTAAATATAAACCTATCTCTAGGAGCTTATAGTCCAGGTAAAGTATTTAAGCAGGAAAATTGCATATGCAAATAAGGTGCCATCAACTGTGAAGCACTATGTAAAGCCACAACCTCTGACAGGCACCAGGACCAAACAAAAAAGGTTGATTATCAGTACTTTTAAGTCCTGTCCTATCTCCAATTCAGACAACTCTGAAGCCCTCACAAGGTAGGCAATGACCAGCCAGTCCAAGCTGCCTAGAATTGAGAAAACTGATGTTATTGAGAAAGCAGGTAACAGAGCAGTTTACAAGTATAAAACTCTGTTTCAGTGTCTCCTTTGAGAGACTAAGTAGTAAGAGAATGGTTACACTAATTTTTTTACAAGGTATAGATGAGAAAAGGCTGAAATCACTTTTCAATTTCATCTCCAGTATAGAGAACTATACCATAAACCAACTTAGGTGAAACACAGACAGCGCAGACCAGAAGTACAAAACTACGCATTTGAGCAACACCACATTATTTATGTAACTGAAAACTGTTTCCTCCAGTAACTATCACATGGCTTCACCTGCCATAGCCTGTGTAACTGCATTACACACTAAAATACTCTTAGAGCTTTTGAGACACTTCAAAGGAGGAAAAAAACCCTACTGCACTGACAACTCAAGAACCAAGTCTATATAGTTCAGAATGCACTACTATTTCACTGATGAGCATGGTGCCAAAAGATCTTTGACCATTTTAAGAAATACCCAAAACTGGATGATCCTGCAAAGCTTAAGAGGAAGCAGCCTCTCCTTAGTAATGTTTCACATGACTTGGGAAGGATCAGCAAGATGACGACTATGAAAACATCAGATCTCTGCTTTCCCACAATATAATTTTGAGGAAAGTCTTGAGAAGTTTGGCATGTCCTTTAAGATAGAGGATAATGCTAGCTCTGGGCAGAAAAATCCACCACAGACTATCAAAGCTGCCTATTTTTTTTAAGGGAGCTAATGGATTACAATTTCAGCTGACAATGCCTGAGGCAACCCAAATTACAGTTGTGGGCCTGACCTTCAAAAATATGTAACAGAAGCCTTCTTGCTGGCCTGATCTTAGATGAAAAGAAGAATAATCTGAAAAAGGTCCCTCTGTTCTGTCTTCAAAAGTTTAGGAAGTAAAACACTGTTGGGCATAAAATGGATCTTATGCCTGTAGGAAGTTAGATTAATAGAAGTCTAGGGCAAAGAAACATGCTCTTCTCTACTCTCATCCAAAAGCCTCTGTCTATCCAAAGCCAAACTGACACAACTGTTGCAAGTGAAGTCTTCATAAATACTAACAGTCACTAAGCATAAAGACTTAAAGATCACAGCATTAAAAAAAAAAGAAAACTGGCAGAATACCAAAGTAATTATAAATAGACATTCTAGCTATCACTCCTTGTTCTTCTAATTCCTCAAATTGGATAGACACAGTCTTCCAAATGAAGTAGAAAAACCCCGTCTAGTGCATCAAATCAGAACAAAACTAGAAAAAGATATCTGGGAATCTGCATTCAGAACTAGTATCAACTCTGCTTCCAACTTCACATCAAATCCACAGTTAAACTGTTCAAGAGTACAATGGCCTTAAAAAAAAAAACCAACACCCTTCAAGTTGGAGGCCCACAAACTTCCATAAAGAACAAATTTCTTCACGCTCTGATGAGGACCCCTTCCAATTCATACTCCTTCTTCCTTGAGCCCTTTAAGTTCTATTTGTTTCCGAGTTGCATTTTGTCTACAGAGAGCAGTGGGTTCAGAGGAACTTGCCAAAAGAGCAGAACATATTGATATGTTGCTTCTAATTGATTAACAAATTCAGAAAGTTTCTTCCATGTCATGATCACTTAAAACAATTTACTAAATTAAGAAAGCATTCAACATCTTTTACCAACCAGAAAACTATTTTCAACTAGAAAATGGCAAATATGAAAAGTACAAGAGAACACAAACCCAGCACATTACCAATACAGATTTAATCAAGGTGAGATGCTCTCTTGTACTCCCAACTTACCAGCTCACACAGTATTACTTACTTCTGTGTTTTATATGACCTCAACTCTTATAAATGAAAATGGGGAGAGAAAAGTCCCCTCACAGTCAGAATGGTACATGTCCTAGACTTAGAGTGCATAGGGGATGAGTTTCCTCATTAATAATAAGACAGACTACATATCCTGACAAATCACAGGAAATACTGAATGTTCAGCATTAAGAAAAGAAGTCCAGGTTTCTTTCCCAATTTAGATGGGATTGAATCTAGTTTACTGCCTTGGATAAACTTTAATAAGTCCCTCCAGCAAAAACTTCAACCACAGCAATACATATTTTTGTGATCTCTCTTGCTCTGTGAAATATTCTAAGTGACATTATTTGCTGTTATACACACACATTGTTTAACTGCCTCTTTCTGTTTTTCAATAAAGTCATGCAAATGAGCAACACAGTGAAAGGAGCAACTACTTGCTGTATCCTCTTCCGCCATTAGTAGCATTGTCAATGCAACTTTCAAGTGTTGAAACCTCCTCCAACTTCAATACTGGCAATGCACTCCTACAGAAGTTGCATGATTTGAAATATCTGCCCACCCTTTAGGTTTATAAAGAGTGCTCTTTGTGGCAAACAGACTCCAGTCTCAGGGTTGTGGAGGTGCTACAGAGTAACTTCAAACATCACAACAAAAATAGACCCGTGTCTGACAGAGCACCAAGCTCTGCTGCAGTTAAAAATGCTGCATGTAAACGAAAGCCAGAAGACTCTGCAAGAGACCAGCTGAACATCCACAACATTTTCAAGGTTCAGCCTACTCTAAGGTATGCATGCAGTAGAGAAGCTGCCCCAGTCTCCATTTCCTTCAAAAGAATTTGAATGGAGACATGGAAATAGAAAGTTTCCAAAATAGGTATTTCCCAATCACTTTTTAGAAGTGGAAAAGCACAGCAAACAGAAAAAGTGGTTTAATATGAAAGTAAAACCTTACCGTGTCTGAACTTCCTTCCAGCAGTATGTTGATTGCTCTGTTCACATCCCCATTACAGTCATGTAATGCCACTATGCACTCATCCTGGTTTTTCCCCGTCACTTCCATAAGCTGGCAGGCAGTAAGTCAGACACATTAAAATATCCAAATTATCATCATAAAAAAAGTTAGTACCACCACAGATTCCAAGAAAGTGCACAGCTACTGTGTCAGAGCAAACTAAAATCTTAAAGGTAAACACAAATTAAATGGTAATCAAGAAAGCACTCGCACACTTTTTAACTTTACGCTTACAGCAAATGCTGTTACCCTAGAGACAGCAGTATATGAAGGTAAAAATGTAAAAGACCAGGACAGCTCCAGTATTGTACTCTCTCCCTCCTCACCAAACATCCCCCCCTCTTTATCCCACCATGTGAGAACAGACAAAGTCAGTCATAGCAGAGAACAGATCCATCTGGAAAAACATCCAGACTAATAAAAAGATTATTTTTTCAGCCAGATCAGCTCCCTTGATCCATTTTGACATAAGGCCACACAAAAGGCTGAAACGATGGCTGCTTAAGGAGACCTAGTACTGAATAATGCTCTGTGGACCTGCAGTGCACATCTTTAAGAGTGTGAGATGGAAATAATCAGCCTGTCATGGGACATCCAGCAAGTTCACCCAAAGAAAAACCACCTACATGAGCTAGAAATATATATATGCAAAATATTGGAGATTTCCTATGCAGAACTTATCCTTCCCGCCAGCAGAGCTACAGGCACTATTGACAACGGTTCTTTAGCTTCAGGAAGCCCAAGACTTCACTTTTGGCACAGCAACAGAACAAGTTTATAAGAACAACAACAAAAAGCACTTAATAATGCTTCAGAGGTTTTACAAAGGAAAAGAAATCAAGACATCTGCTCCTCTACTTCATTAACATTCACACTAATTCTTCTCTCCTGAGTTGCACTCCTAGGTTCTTTATAAGTTGTGATGTGTTTACTAGGACAAAATCACCGATACCCACAGCAGAACAGGGAACTGGATTCTCAGTACTGCTTGAAATAGCAGTCTCAATTATAACTTGGCAATGGAAGCTCCAGCATCTACACCTGAAATTCAGCATGGTAGAGGAAATGATATGAGATTTCATTTTCACTTTGTAATTCTATCATTTTAATGTATACACAGATCTGGAAGGTCAGATTTTTTTAGTTTTTTTTTTTTAAATTAACACTTCAATTCACCTTTAAGCTATGATTAGATTTTTACTTTTCCTGAAAAACAGCCCCCATATTAGCAAACACTGTTTACACAGGTGACATTTTTCCCATGTGCATGTACATGTGGACAAACTGAATACACTCTTTATTCTGACAGTCATTAAACATCAGGACTATAATAGAGAGATACAGTCTGGAAGAGACAGTACAGATGAGTTTTCATTTAAAGACTTGTCTACAAAGAAAGATATACTATTATAGCTCTGGCTGTATAGTTACATTACCATACAACTTCTTGTAAACAGACTTCACAGTGCAATAAAAGCACCTTTTCCTAGTTAAACTTACATCCTTCTGAAAAAGGTTTCATCTAAATCAGAAACAGACACTCTAGCTCCAAAACGTAAGCCAGCTTTGGAGCACCTTACTGCAGGGCATAAAAACTCTGTACCATAAGAAACATACTTGTTTCACTTTATCTTCAAAATCTGTGTCGTTCTTATCATAGATCATCTGAGCAAGGCGAATCTGTTCTGCTGTTGCCTGAAAAATGCAAACATCCAATAAAGTATGCAAAAGGTAACAATATATTTTTTAGAAATATCTCCTAGTGTTACTATTTTTTTCTCTCCAGATTCTCAAAAAGAACATACACAACAAGCACAGGGGTGCTATGGGGAAGGGATTAACATCTCCTCTGCCCATTTTATAGTTAGAAAGTTAGCTGAGAAAAGCAATTTCAACATGTTCTAATGTGTTTGAACCACACTTAAAGGTCACCACATAGAAAAGACAACCAAATAATAATATAGAACTTACCACAGAAGCCTATGCTTTGATATTATTGCTTTTATTTAGTACCTACCACTCCAGTTAGTTTTATCATAACAAACTGGCAATGGTATTTCTAAATTAACCACATCTCTGATGACTCTTGCTCACATCACCTTCTACAACTCTCCCAACAAGTTAACTCTGTAGTTTTATGAGCACTTAAAAAGAGACTGAGTCATGCCTCAAGATTTCACCCGTGAACAGCTGTGTATTTTCTTTATAAGCAAATACTGGTCTCTGAAAACTGCTAAAGGATCTTGTTATAGATGAAATATTTGGTGCTTCTTTAACATTTCTGGACCACAAATCCATGCTGGCAACTTCTCCAAAAGCTGAAAGACTAAAATGGATGGATGTCATAAAGCGCCATAAATACAAACAGGCTATGGCTGCCCCAGAGAGAAAGCAACTCAAGAAAACTAATATTGCATCAAAGAGGCCAGTCTTCACAGTGCAGCATTTGCAGTCTACTTGAACTGCATTCCCATGAAAATACCAAAGATAACTGTATGCTACACAATCCTAGACCTAATTTGATTTCTGTTCAAAGAGAAGAGGCTACCATCTCATGCTAGAAAAGGCTGATACTAGAGAGCACCAGGATCTGAAACACAAGTTGATGTGCTGTGGAAGACTTCTTCATTGAGAAGGGGACCACCTCATCTACTGAAATTCTTGACAGATTCATCCTGGGCAGTTCGTTTAATCTCACCTTTCATGGTCTCACTTCACAGGATACCCACATGAAATTCTGTGCCTCACAAGTTCAGACTTAATCAGCCTCAAACTGCTTCAGTTTTGAAATTTACCACAAATACAAGCTCTAGAGGTTGCCAAGTGTAAATCCCAAGAAGTATCTAAAAATTACTCCACCATACACCATCAGCTGCTTATTTGCTGAGAAGTTACCACAGCTCTCCCAGTTCCTGGAGGGAAGCAACATTTGCTGTGCTCAGAGGCAACATTCCAAGCATTTGTAACAGAGTTAAGTACTCTGCACTACTTAACATTTTCAAAGCTTCATGCTGACAGCAGTCAGTAACAGAGGAGAGCCTACTCTGGAATTCACCACACCAGCCCTGGTGCCACCCTCCATGGAAATCTCCCAGTCAGTGCAGTGCTCTGTGAGAAGGAGCTCACTCTTGGCAGATGCCAAGAGCAAAACCAAAAGGTCTCCTGGTTTCAGGAATTAAGCCCTGTTGCTCCATCTTCTCATTATGACTTCAGCCTCCTCAGGCTCACTGCAGCTTTTAAGCTAGCGAAAAGATTTCCTTTAAAGATATCCAGAGTAAAAACATTCAGACACTAATTTCCGTAGAGACATGACAGTATATTTGACCAGAAACAGTAAAACATTAAGATTCATTTCTTCTGTAAACCAACTTTTTTCAAGTCTACATTAGAAGACTAAAATATACCAATTTCATAACAATATCAAATGTGTGACAGTATCTTCAGTTTTCCTGTGTAAGGAGAAAACTTAGAAACACAAGTAAATGCAATATCACTAATATTTATGCCAGTAGATTACACCCAGATGAAAAGATTCATAAGGAGAAAAAAAAAAAGAGGAGAATAAACAACAAAAACGCACAAGATGCGTTTACTATATAAGCTCCAAATCATTGTCACAAGACGTTTTTGGTTTTTCCCAGAAACTAGTGGTTCTTTATTTTTAAGGTACCATTGTTACAAGTAACATAGTATCCTACAAAAAAGTATAATTCAGTTTTAATTGTAACTAAGAAAACAGTAGCATCTTAAGACAGCTAAAACTTTACTCAAGCTTACAAGATATATTAACTTTGCAGCATAACAGTGAAGGAAATTTTTAACTAACAGCTTCAAACTACCAGAAAATAGAAGCATGCAAAACACAAAATTAAGTAACAGTAATAGACCCAGATCTTATAATAAAATGGTATATTTATTATCCAAAAGCAACGCAAAAGAACTGTGATGTAGTTTCTTAAATTGCGATCAATGTGATATGACAATGAAAGCTCCATTTAGGAAAGCAATATTATTCTACATTCAGAAAAATTAATTAGTAGTAATTGAACAGTAAAATCCCACATGTTTCTGTTGATCTGTAAAGCCTGACTAAACAGGAAGGTCCATCTGATATCTAAACAATAAAAATATGGTGCACTAAAACATAAGTGCTGAATATTAAATAGCCATCTTTTCCACTGAATCGACCAAACCAGTATCTATTATGCAAGAAGTAGAATAAGGAGACAAAATGCAGAAAAAAGTCAGTAAGACCTAACACAATGAATCACATAGGTTGGAAAGGTCCTCCAGTGACACTCAGTGCAACCTCCCACCGAGAGCATGTCACATCAGAGGAGCTGCTTGGGGCCAGACAGAGATCCCACAGCCTCTCTAATCCATGACCATGTCCATGGTAAACAATTTTTTTTTCCTTTTAACAGCTGGAATTTCCAGTGTTCCAACTTGTGCCACTGTCTCTCTGAGAAGAGTCTGGCTTCACCTTTTCTATACTCTTTTTCACAAGGTATCTGAACAGAAGATACAACCTTGCCTTGCCTTAGGGCTGAAACAATCCAGTTCCCTTAGCTCATTTACTCATTCATCCTGTGCTCCAGCCTCTCAACCATCTTCACAGCTCTTCACTGGACTTGCTCTCATCTGCCAATGTCTGTCTTATGCCAGGGAACCCAAAACCAGACAGAGTATTCCACTGCTGTCTTGCAAATGTCAAAAAAGGGGAAACCACCACTTTGTCAACTTGCTTGCTATATTCCTGCAGCCTTACTTATTATAAAACAAAACCAAATTCAACTTCATCTGTTGAAAGTCACTTTCTAAATCCACACGTTAGTATGAATCATCACTATGCAAAACACTGCAATGCAAGGAGATAAGGGCTTGACGTCACATAATACTGTACAAAACAGAACAGGAGCCCCTCCATGTTAAAGATCAGCCTAGAAAATAATAAGACAATTTCCCAGGGGAGCACCTCTAGAATGACGAGCTCTCTGCCAACAGAGAACTGAGGCAATTCTTGAATCAATTCCAATTTTCAGAAGTACCTGGCAAGAGAATAATGAGCTGCCAGGAGCAGACATTTTGCACTCTAAGCCAGACAAGCACATAACTACTCTGCTGCTGAGAGCCAAGACAATGGATAAGAGCTTAATTTCAGTCTCACAGATACTCAAAATAATTTTAATCTGCTGGTAGATGACCATCTTTATTTCACTCTGTGAAGACACTGCACAGTAAGTTTAGGATTTTGTGACTTGCAGATATGTTGATTCATGCTGTAGAACACAGCACACATCTAACAACTGTTTTCCCACCCACCCAAATTCCTCTATCAACCAAAAATCTTCTAGCATCATGAGGCTAGCATATAGAAGAACTGAGATCTGAGGACACTGAGGTCAGAGGACAGAAATCCCAACACAGGCATAGCCATAGAATTCCTCACTGATGGGAAATGTTGCTGAAGAATACAAAGCTCCTTTAGCAACAAGAATACAGGAACAACTTAATGCTGTGCTAGATTACGGAACAATTAGAACAAGGTATAAAACATACTCTTCCAAAACAGACCATGATTTCCCCACCCCACCCCCAGTCTTTTCTCAGTTTTTACTGACTTTGGGGAAAAAACGCATATCATTACATGCTCACTTTCAACTCAAAGATTATATAGTAGCACGTACCTGTACTACTTGTTTCTGTGGTTGTGTTGGCTGTGTGGTTGAAATTTGTGTTTTGTCCCGAGTGCCCCGGGTACGTTCACTACCCACTGAAGTCATCATATATAGTATATACAAAACAATGTATGTACAAAATAGAAAATCTGAAAGGAGGAAGGAAAAAAAAAAGCATGAGTTAAGGCAGGGTACTGATTCAATACCCAGATAATATACAAATGTGATAGCTAGAACTCTTCCGGCTTTTACCATGTACTCTATAGACTCCCAAGAAAGCAGCTTTAATACACTATTACTGGATTTATCGCAGTCTTTACAGTAAAGGAGGAAATGCAGTGGATAAAAAGCATTTTTGTCAGCTGATAGGGACCTGTCTAGATCTAGATGTCATCTGGAAGTATAAGTCTCACAACTGTTCCCAGTTATTTAATATATAGACTTTTCTATCTGCTGCTCTGCTGAAATTCCGGCTCCAGCTGCATCACTCCTTAAATTTCTGTAGTATCTGCTGTCTTGTTTTGATGCCTGGAATTTAACCACTCGTATACCCACTCGGAATGCTAATGCAAAAGTTGCATTCACAAACCAGGCCATTTCTTTCTTCCCTATCATTAAACTGCTTTCCTGCACATATACGGAGGTTATGGCCAATGCTCACTCTACATATCTCACCTCTCATTTATAAGAGAAATTATGATCCTTACCTTTAAATCCAGCCTCTGTAGCCAGTATTTATTTTTTTACTGTTCTCCCTCATACTTAAAGAGATTATTTACAAAACTACCTATTACCCTGCTTTAAACATACCTTTGCTGTACAGCAAAGAAACCCAAAAGAAAACTCAAACCACACACACACCAGTGCTATGCCATTTGTGGCAGTCAGCTTTCATTCTCATTCAATCCTCTACCACTACAATTACCTTGAAACAAGAATTTTTTTATTCCCCCCGTGTTTGTACAAGATCTAACACAAGGTTAATCAATGAGCATGGTTTATAGTAGCTATGATAACTGGAAACAGATCTCTCAACTGGTCAGAACAGTCACAGTCAACAGCCTGGTTTCTGTCCCCATGACACTGGGAAGTAAAACCTGCAAATTTAGGGAACTGAAGACAACCTGTAAGTGGTGCAACTGAGCAGAATATATGCAAACAAATAGCAAAGTGCTTTTACTGAAACTCCAACATATGAATGTCTCAGCACACAACTTGTCAGGGCAGCAGCCCTGGTGCAAGCTGGCTATCACCAAGCTCAATGCACAATAATATTCAGATAAAGACTGAGCAAACCGTTGTGATTACATGGATGAGGATGTGTTCAATACCCAGCTGCTCACTAGCATCTACAAGTAATAGGTACTCAACAATTAAAGCTGCAATGAGATGCTTCAGTTTAAACATCAATTTACAATGCTCAGGAGCCTCATCTAGAATCAGAAAGACAGTTAACCCCATTATAATCTAAATCTTTTCTTCACTTTAGAAATACATTTTTGTTGGCCAAAAAATGAACCCTGACATTGAATTTTTTTACATGCTAGTTAAAGCATTCAATGAAGTCTGAAGAAAAAGTATGTTTTCGTGAACTCTTTACATATTTAACAAGAAAAGGCCTGTCTTTACCAGGAACCAACTGTAGTATGTGCTGAACTGGAACACTGTGTTTCTCCAGCTTTATGAATACGAGACTGGGAGACAGATTGGCTTTGAATAGTCTAATTTCATTGTCTTCTAAGCCCCAGAACACACAGGCCTTCAGAGCACTACACCTGACACCCCAAAAGCCAGATACAGTCAGAACAGAGGTTGTTCGAACTAATGAAAACATGTTCTGTGGAAATCAAAATATTAAGTAAATTTAGAGATGCTCTGAGCAGCAAGTTCAACTCTCATCACTTATTATCTGGTCACGGCCATCCACTGATATTTTAAACATGTTACGGACAGTCTTCAGTTGATTCCACAGTAGAAATTACTTTTGCTCTTTGTGTTAAAATCCGCTTTATAAGCCTTGCTGACTGAACTACCAACATCTCAAAAACTTAAGTTTATGTATGCTAATAATGACCTTTGGGTTGTTTGTTTTTTTTTTGTGCAGTGATGTTAAAACAAAGTTTTGCATTTGTTTGTAAAGCACATGCTGAACTATAGCCTACACTTTGATAGCCAGGCAACCTATGGCTTCTGAGGAGAATTGGGTCTTTTCTGCCTCTCCGAACATATATTTTAGTGTCTCTGCGTGACAGTCATTTAAACCATGTTTGTCTTTCAGGATGAAAGGATACCTTAAGGAAAAAAGCAGGCACACAAGCATTTGAAACACTCCTGGGGGGTGAAGCGTTCACAGCAAGATCAGCCTGCTGGTGGGAACAGAGCCAAACAACCTGAACAGTATGACAGCATCTTTAAAGATGATGCTCATCTTGCTGACCATGCAGCCCATGAACAGCAGTTTGGCAACAGGTCTGAAGCAGAAAGCCAGCAAAGGCCTCTTCCTGGCAGTAGTATGGACTTGTACTTGCTTCAGACAAGTATGGAAACACACCCCCAGTTTGACATTACCCCATCAAGCCAACATGGGCATATTACAATCAGTTTCATACACAATCCAGTAGTCTTAAAAGCACAATTAGCAGCTTGATATCAAGGGAGCTTTAAAAATAAAGCTATTTTATTCCCCCTTAGTTGGCTCCCACTATCTACAGGCAGTGTCCAGACACTGCAACCAGCTAAGCCCCAGCACACACAAGCAGCAGCTGAAGGGCCCCACTCCACCATCAACAGTGCACTAACCAGGGAAACACAGCACCTCCCTGGCACAGGCATGTCTTCACCATGCAGGGCTGACACTTCACACCCACTCTTTAAGAGTACCGAAGCAACAGGCAGAAGGCAGGTTAAGTTAGCCACTGCCTTCAAATTAACGCTCAAAATTGTAGTCACTATGGTAAGTGGGATGTTACTAATTATTAAGATGTGGCTGAACAAGAACATTTCCTCACTCGCAAAGCAGCTTCTTGTTCTCTCTAATTCCTCATATTAAAGTCCACTTGGCAGACTGTTGTCATAGCAATGGGCAGAATATCACAAACTGATGAACTTAATTTTAACTGCAGATTGAATGAAGAAAGATTTGAGACTGGAAGACAACTCTTAATTAAATCTGTTTAATAAAGATCAAAAAATATTCAGACAAGCAAATATTTCAGTTTCCACATCAGGGTCTGGCTCAATGCCAAAGTCCCTCATCAGCAGTTAATATTTGACCTTGTAGACACATTGGCTGTTTACTAGAGTTACAAAACAGCTGTATTTTAAAGAAATAGATACACGTTAAACAAAACAGACCCTCAGAACACTAGCAGAAAAGGAGGTGAAAGCACTAAAGAGACTGGACTTCCTAAAACTTGTGTAAAGAAGGTGGTCATACTTTTTGTTTATTGTCAGAAAAAAAGAAACACAGGATTGCTGTAAACCTTTTTTCACCGATGCAATTAGTACCTCTAGAGAAAGGTTGTCTTTACTTCTATTTTAAAAATCCAAACCTTGATCAGTAGTTAAGAAAATTGTTCACTTAAAGTATGTTTAGCTTCTCAAGTGCTAAGGAATTCAAGTTTCAGCACTTCCTTAAAACAAATAACTAGACTTAAAAATGGAGAGCAAACAGAGGTTTTTAAGAGGAAAATCATCCCAAATCTCAAGGCTTTGTTTTAGTGTTTCCATCTGTAGAGCAAGTTTAGCACAAGGACCTATACTACAAAAGCAATTATAGTACTGTATAAGCCATCACCAGATTAGTGATAGAATGACAATACTCTAGTTTTGAAAAGCAGTACTTAAATATTGGTACCTCAACACCCAACTTTCTTGGAGACCAAACCCCACTCCCTCCCGAAGTCTCCATACCACCATAAGTCTTATTTAACACATTTAGTTGGGTTTTTGCAGGAAGAGTGGAAGGGAAAGAATCAAGGAGCAATTGAATGCATATCAACACAAAAAGCATGTTTTTTAAGCTATCATAATGCTTTCTATTATATTTTGTTCAACTTTCCTTTGGCAAGAAATCTAGCCCTTTTAGACTCAAAGTAGTCAGAAAAGCTAGAGATACACAGAATACAAACTGACTCGACAGGGTCACAAGCCCCGCAAGACACAGTAAATCTTTTGCTGAATTTCCAGGGACAGACCACACACTGCAATACCACCTGACTTTCAAGAATCCTTCTGAAGTTAAATATTCACCTCCATCAACTGAACAAAACATTTGCAGTTTCAATTCTTTTCCCGAGGCAGTCTCAAGAAAGTTGTTTTCTTGACTCTGGACAAGGAGTTGTGATAAAGAACACTGTGCAGAAAACTCTGTTAACACCTTAAAAGTGTGATTGCTTTTTTATACTCTAATCACAAAGCTACTCAGTCAAGTATTTCTCACAATGACAGGGCTGGGAAAAGACTGCAGAACACTGCTTCATGATGGCATGACCACTGTACATGTACAATGAGTCTAGATTTTACTGCTACAGCAGTAGCATGACACAAGCATGAGAAAAAAAAAAATCCATGCCTGCAAAGAGTTTACCTCAAGTGCTGTTTTCTAAAGAATCTCACCACCTTTATTACTGCTTGAAAGGGGAAAAGAGTTTGCATGTCAAATGTTCCTCAGAAGCAGTGAGGATTACTTAGTGTCAGTATTGCCTCAAGCCAATACTAAGCTTATGGATCCTAGGAGGATTCATGACTCATCTTATGGTCTTCTACAGTAGATAGAATATTGATGACCAGGAGCAGACCTGCATCACTAGCAGAACACCACAGAAGAGAGAAATTGTATTGTCTGTATGCTCTCACATTTTACCAAGAAAAAAGGATTGCTGGGAGTGGCCAGAGTACCAGCACAAACATATAAACTAACATACACTTCCTGTTGTGTTAGCAAAGCATACTGAATAAACAAGTGAATACTCTTACCCACTTTTCTTAAAACCCACTGAGTTGATCAGTTGAAATTATTATTCTGCCAAGTCAACCTATAATTAGCTAAGGACACACACCAATCTACAGAAATCAATAATTTCTCATTACCAGCAAAAAAAAAAGTTAATTTCAAGGATTAGTATTCCTAAGGAAATGTTATACAAAAGATGACAAAGAAATATACAAATAGGTCTTAAAAGACAGCACTGTTTTGGAAGAGAAAAGTACTCATCTTCAAAAGACTGGAGTTAGGCAAAGGCTGGTCACATATCCAGAGCCCCTCTCAAAAACACGATGTAGAAGGGGGACTGAACAGTGCATGTTATCCACTAGTAAAGCAAGTTCCAATCATAAAAGCAGTATCATTAACATTATTTTAAAAAAACTCTAATCTCACAATATTTATCTTTGCTATTATCCCAGTGTAAAACATGTGTTAGGCAAAGACATTTCAGTATATCCTAGCATTAATCAAAATCTGCCAACTACACCCAATAAGCATTCAGCAGACTTGCCCTCATAGTTTCTTTATAAATACTCAAACTTCAAAGGCAACAAGTGCCCTTACTCATACAGAAATTTCTGAAGGAGGAATCAATTTTCTCAAATTCAACTTTCACTGGTATTAAAAATTAATTAAAAATTACAACTGCACTAAGATCAAAAGCCTAACCAGCTTCCATCTAGGGCTTTATCTTTCATACAGCTAAGGCAATCTTCAGACTGTTAAAAACCTGGTTAGCAAAACCCACCCAGCTCTGCTGCTGTCAGAAAACAACACTCCTGAGTTATTTCGTACAATCAAAAGGCAGTGAATATCCTAGAACAGGGGTCCTCAAACTTTTTAAACAAGGGGCCGGCGCGCGGATGAAGTGGCAGGAGGTCATCTGTGGCTGCTTGGTTCCCCCCCCCAAACCCCGGCGGGGGGTGGGGGTTCTGTAAATACCGGAGGCTGGATTGAGGACCCTGGGGGGCCATATCCGGCCCACGGGCCATAGTTTGAGGACCCCTGTCCTAGAAGAGTCAGATGACTTGACCTTGTTTCACACATCAATATCTACAAAATCACTGTTCTCATCTTTTGCTGTCTTTCTGCAAGAACAGCACCATTTTAAATAGCAACCAGGTGGACTTTCACATGCAAAAACCAAAGCCCTGCTCCCTGTCCTAACTAATTATAAGCCCCATGTTTGCAAGGACCTGCAACGTGTACTAGTTACCAGCACTTATCATTGACTGTAATGAAACTTTAAGTAACAGAGACCCAGTTAGATTAACCACATATTATTTTCTAAGCACCCCTCTCAGGACTATCAGAAATAGAAGATCTTACTAGACCATAACACAGACCAAACCACAGTTGTTGTCATGAACTAGATATTATTTCTGTGTGAACCAGTGCAGCCTTTTTTTTTTTTTAATATACAGAAAAATAGGAATTCTCTTTTCTCTTTGAGAAGTGGTAATCTGTGGGGATCCTGTGAGGAAGGGGCAACAGCAAGTTCACTTTTGAAGTATGTTTCTCTGCTGAGGAATATTTTAAGAAAAGCTCTGGCCTGTCCTGATATTCTAAGACCTGAAGGAACAATTAAATACATGTTCCTGTCATCTTTGATGGAAGGACCTCATTTCTTGTCCTCTGTCATAAAAGGCTTTTCTTATGCAAACCCTCTCTAAAAGCTACCAAAGTAAAAGAGAATGTATTCCCATCACTGACCACACCATATGCTATCCTGAATTGTCAACTGACTCAGTATCTTGGGTTCCGAAGCAAAGACCACAGTAGCTCAGAGGTGGTTCCTGGTGCTTGCACAGCCATGCACATACTCCCTCTTGCTATGGGAGGAAATGAACACCTCCATTTCAGAGTCCCCTGCTCTCTTATTTTTCTAGCCTAAGGAGATAAAAGAAAATACTAGCCAAGTCAATACACAGTATACTCATCATTTATTCCATCACTGCTACATTCAGTGATGAAGAACCATCAGTATTGCAAATCTCTTCATGCCTGTTTCTCTGGGTTTGTCGCCATCCCCCACAAAAAAAATATGGAACAATCAATGAAAAAAAAAAAAAAAAACAGGAAAGACAAAGCCATTGGTGTTTTCCCTCCTAAGGTTTCCTGAGTAGCATCCAGTGAAAGGGCACTACAGTCTCTACAGCTTCAACAAAACAGCAGCTAACAGAACTGCAGCCTAGTCACCCCCTGCAACAAATACTCAGACTGAATTATACACTGCATTAACTAGGAGGTTTGTAAAAAAACATTAACTAGTACTTCACAAAAGGAAAGCTTTATTGCAGCTGAGGAAAAAAGTGAACTAGCAGGCTTTTCAGGGTTGAAAATCATTACCCTCTGTAGCCAGAGCTAACACAGCCTTCTTGAAGCAGAGGATGGCTGACCAGAGTTCGGGAGGAAAAAAAAAAGAAAAATCACAACAAGTGTTTTATTTCCTATTTGGGACCTGGTTGTATATTCAAAGTTCAATCCATAGTGCATGTAGAACTCAGTTTATTCCATTAAAATGGAGTTTCAATTCATATCTAATACCATGCAACTGAGCTGTCATCAGAAACATCATTCCTGCTCCCCTACTCCTTAACCATATAATATTGCTACTTCCCTTCAATCAGACTAATGCTCCTGCAATTGCAGAGGGAGTGGGTTCAGTGAGCTGACTCAAGAGCAAACTAAACCCTCTAAAACAAAACAAGTCAGTTGAATAAGCTTATCCAGTGGAAAACTATGTGGCTATATAACTGCTGAATCTGGCAAAACTGATATGAGAGAGGGGAATCGAGTTTATGAGGAAAGGGGGAAGTTAGGTTTCAGCAGCCATGCGCCATTATAACATAGGTAAAACATGAGGTTTCACATTTTGTTTTCCTGGGATCCAGTATAGCAAGACTTGATCTTGATCAGGCCCTCTGCATGCAACAACCACCACCAAAAAAAAATAATAATTCAAACATTAAAAATGTCTTGTAGGGATTTTAAAATATAAAAAAACTCCCAGGAAGGGACTCTGTCAGCAGAGTAACCTTGAAAATATCACTATCTTATGACATGTATATTCTTTCGATCACCAGTGGGAAAAGAGATTTGTCTCATCTTTACTGAGGAACACTCCTTGATGCCCAGCCTCTTGGATACCTGTTAGCATTCAGTAACTTGCAGTGAAGAATACACTTATAAGAATTTGGAGGTGCTTTATCCAAACAAGGAGGCTATAATCGACCAAAATCAGGACAGCCTAACAGTTTATGGTAATCTAGATTATAGTCCCTCCCCCAGCCACAGAAGTATCTGTCTACATTCAGTTTCAGGCATTAAACTAGAGATTCAAACTAACCTGAAGCAATTTAGCCACCAAAAGCAATCTTTAATGATTTTGTACACACAACTAGATATTCGGTGCTTTTGCTGGTCATCTCTGAATTTCATTTTCACAGGAATAATGCATTTACACATTCACCCTCTCCCTATCAAAAGCCCCACCTTGAGAAGTCTTGCTCCCTCTGCCAGCTTGTTAAGACTCACAGCAGCCCCTCCAAGAGGGAAAGAAGGAAATCCAGACAGACTCATCCAGGAAGACAGGGCTGGGTAACTTAGAAGTTCTTCAGATGGCTCCCCTCCACACACAGACACAAAAGAAAGAAAAAATATCACAAGGCAAAGCCTCTACAGACAGTAATTTGCACAGCTTTCCAGTCTGCCCAAGATGAACTTAGGGGTCAGCTAGAAGCCCAGGTGAGCTCAGGGCGCACACACACACGTAGGCGAGGAAACAGCTGCAGAGCATGAACTGGGGTTATAGATGTTCTCTTCAAAGAATACATGGAAGGACATACGAACTCAGGTCACACTCTGGTTAAGCTAACAGTACCACAAATAAAACAAAAGTTTTAAGTAGACAAAGCATCTCAGATAAGACTGAATGTGGATAACTGGCTAGCTGAAAAGGGTCACATAGACATAGTCCAGCTGGCTGAACAAAAATGCACATCGCTCTCAGCTTATCTGAAGTAAAGCAAAATACACTGTCTTTGGCTGTCCTTGTTACACAATAACAGGAAGATTGCGGTGGGAAAAGAATGTTGCAGGTGGGAACAGAAAACTACAGAAGAGAAACTAGGGGTGGGCTTGGTATTTAGGCAACTAACCAATAATGAGCTTAACTTTTGTAATATGTATGAGCTAATTATAACAAGGCATAAAAGGTGACTGTAAGGGACAATAAACGAAGTCTGCTGATCACTCATATTGAGCGACTGTGTCTTCCCTCCGTCGCAACAACTGAAATATACCACTGAAGCTGCACAGGACATATGACCTTCCTGTATTAATTGTGACCAATTTGTCTCAAAACCACTGTTCCTCACACCTCTAGTGACAACATCAGTAGGACACTGTTGAAACAGTTTAAGCTTGGGCTAAGTCAGTACATACAACATGAGCTACAAGCATACATCAAGGACACTTCAGGCTTGTACTTTGTCAACAGTACCAACCATAAGACAACAGTTAAAAAAAACACAACACTTTTTGGTGGACCACCCCCCATGAACCATTACAATCAACAGCTAGCTGCACCCACAAGATTAGTAATTCATGTAACAGCAAAAAAAGGGAAAGTTAATCCAGATTAAACCAGTACCAGAACAAACAAAAACCCCAGCTGCTCAATTGTAACAAGAGCAGGGGAAAAAAAGACAATAACTGCAAACTATCATCTTTGGCTATTAAAACTACAGAAATGCATACTTCAGTTATTTGCTCTGATGTAATGGCCCATATCTAAACAGCCCCTAAAATTAATTGCTGTTTACACAGAAAAACAAAACCAAAAAGAAGATTCAATTTAAAACCTAGGTACTCCAAATGACAGAAAGAAATTGCTAACACAAGCTTGGAGCCACACAGCCAGGACAATACCCAGAAGGAGGAATTTGCTTTGACTGGAGTTCAGTCACACAGAAAGCAGCACTCTATATCAGACATCTTACTGCCAGATAACGAACACGCTCAGCACTTGTGCTCTCCCTCCCCCCCCCCCCCCCCCCCCCCCCCCGCATCACAGAACAGAACCATGTTCTCCTGGAATAGCTTCAAAAGTAATTCTTTGAATAGAAACAGATACAAGCAACAGGGCTAAAAATAGCCAAGTAAGAGTGGAAACATTTGTTACATTCTCACACTAGCAAGAGCACACTCAACTGCATAAAAAAAAAAAGGGCACCTAGTTAATCCACACTAGAATTGATGAGGAACAAGGTAGAAAGTGCCACCATAAGAGTTTTGGAGGGAAGGTTTAATTCAGACTTGCGACACTCATCAGATCACATTACAATACTCACAACAAAAAGCAATGGTTAAATTACAAGCCACAAGTGATATAAAAGCAAATGCACTAAGTAATCAGTAAGGCTATATCTATAAAATGTGCTATAAACCTCGTGATAATAGATCTGATTCTAGCTTCAGAGTTTCAGTAGCAACACTAAAGAGCTCTGATATCATTCTTGCACCTGTACAGAGCCCTACTCCTTGAACTAGATACTGAGGGAAGACCACCAGTACAGATCACTGCTTGCAATATGCTCACATATTCAGAAAACCAAAGAAAACCAGGAGTCTTAATGAAAAACACTCTTTTAAAGCAAGATATTCTAGAATAACTTTCTATAATTTTCCCCCAGATTATTATATTTCTCAAGGTTCATCTTAGGCAAGATGAGAATCCACCAAAATAAAAAACTCCCCTCCCCCCCCCCCCCCCCCCCCCCCGTGACATATACAACTCTGAATATAAAGTTCCAAAAGGAGGAAAAGAAACAATAGTTTCTAAGACAGTATTAAAGTTTGTGAATGAAAGGAACCTTATGCTTTTACTGCGAATAGTCTTGATGAAAACTCATGGCCATTTAATTCAGTTTAGTTTTCCAAAGTGAAATCCTGCAAGACAACGAATCCTTTTTCAAACTTTGTCAGGTGCTCCGAGACGAGCAGCCACAAAAACTGCACTGAGAACCAAAAGCCATAAGAGATTATTTTTATTTCTCTGCTAACTCTGGATTGCTCCTTCTGTGGTCGCAACCAGCGTTAGCATTTTGTCTAGTTTTAAACAAGGTGGGGTTTATTAGTTCCCTTTGATAGTAAACATTATCTTGACCTGCTTCAATCAGAAAACTTGATTTTACCCCAGGTTTTCCTACTTTATTTTGAGCATTATTTTTCTCACAATCAAAACTTCTCCACTTGGTGTCAGGTGTAAATTCACTTATTCTCATTCCATTGATCTAGAATTTTCCAAAAGGCCAGGTCTATCCAATCTACACCAAAACTACACCGAACTATCAAAAGAATCTGTCATGGTTTGACCCCAGCCAGCAACTAAGTACCATGCAGCCATTAGCTCACTACCTGTCCTTCCGTCCCCCATGGGGAGGAGAATCAGGAAGGAATGTAAAACACAAGGGTTGAGATAAGAATTTAATAATTGAAATAAAAACAATAATAATCATTATAACATTTATAATGAAAAGGAGGGAGAAGGGGAGAGGAACAAAATCCAAAGGGAAGGTAGAAAAAGAAACAAGTAACACAATACAATTGCTCACCACCCCTCTGACTGATGCTCAGCCAGCTACCGAACAGCAATCAGCAGGCCCTGGCCACCCCACCCCCCAGTTTATATACTCAGCATGACATCACATGGTATGGAATATCCCTTTGGCTAGTTCAGGTCAGCTGTCCTGGCTGCGTCCCCTCCAGCCCCTCTGGCTGGCAGGGCCCAAGGAACCGAGAAGTCCTTGACTTAGTATAAACATTACCCAGCAACAACCAAAAACCCATCAGTGTCCTATCAACATTGTCCTCACACCAAATCCAAAACACAGGGCTGCACCAGCTACTAAGAAGTTAATTCTGTCCCAACTGAAACCAGGACACAACCTTTACAGCTTCAAACATAGAACACTCTAGGAAAGGAGCAGATAAATAAAGTGCCCTCCACACAATTCATCATAAAGTCATCCAGGCTGTTCTTCTGTGTTTTAACATTAAAAAAAAAAAAAGCAAAACAAAATTTATCTCCCACTTCCTAGTTAGTTTCTTAATCTTTTTTGAAGAAGATATCAATGAGACAAGTTACATATGATGTCAAACTGCCCAAAGTTTTATTGCACTTCATTCTGTATTTATTTTCTTTCCAAAATAAGTGGGGGGAACCACCCTTAGGCTTCTTCTAGACCCACAGTCACTATTCCAGGCCCACTCATCTTTACCTTTTTCTGCATGTCTGGACTGACTTAAATGTTGTTTGGCTGCCACATGTTTTCTGTCTCCAGTAGGAGGTTCTCAATCTCCACCATTTCTTTCCAAGCCAGACTAGCTTATAATAAAATTGAATAATGTGCAAAAAAATGTTAAGAGTTTGAAAAACCTGAATTAGCAAATAAAGTTTTTCCTTCAAAGCTTCCCTCCTATTGACAGACCGTTAAGAAAATCATTTTCACAGAAGTTTATTCGCTCATTTTCTTAAAGCTTACTTTTCCTTTTAAATATGTATTTGTATTCCGCAAAGTCATTTATTACTACATTGTACTAAACCAACAGCCCCTGATTGCACAGACATGATGGCTTTATATACTGCACAATACAACATTAAAACGCTTAAGTAGAAAGCCTGTTTTCCAAAACATCCTAAGGTACAAGTCACCTGTTTATTTTGCTATCAATCTATGAGACCAAGCACTCTGCTGCAAGATCAAGTTACTCATTTTGAAAGAAAAGGGGTTTGTACTCTTCACATCATAGTTTCTGAAACTGTTAGCTTATTTATATTAATTGCAGCACCTCACTCTCAGTGCACATGTGAGTTCTGAGATTGCATCTGGAATAAACATTTTGCCGACTACAGTGTTCAATTCTAGCAAGTATTACAATATTACAGGTATCAGCTTTAGAGATCATACTGCACCTATGAAAACTTCACTGAACAAATGCTTTGGCAATGGCAATCTTTAAAACCATTTCAGCAGAAGTTTTCTTGTAAACATCAATTTTCTCCTAGCAAACCAAAAAGCTGTATCTACACAGAAATCAAGCAAGGGATAACACTAAGATGAAATACTTCAAGTTTTTAAAATTGCATTAAAACCTTAAGTAACAGCTTTTTAATAACAATAATAATTTTCAGTCATTCAAAGAACGTTATGTAAAAATTCTAGCACAACAGGGGACTGTTAAACACACTTGCTGTAGAAGTCAAGATGACACTGTGAATAAGTGAGAAAGCAATGTTAGGCAAGTTTAAAACGTAGAACAGTATGATGATTTAAATGTGTTCTCAATTTAAACATACAAAGACTGTTTTTTAGAAGTTCAATGAGTACACTACCCAAAACATGACTTTTTGAAAACTAGCAAGAACCTGATTCACCAAGGTGAAAATAAAAACCATAAAAGGAAAAATTGCAACTTGTCATTCTACATGCCTCCTCCACTAAGAGCAAAAAATCCAAGACATACGTGGTTAAGACAACAGCATTCACCCAAAGCTCTAAATCAGCAGAAAGTAAAAACACACATAACTTCCATCAGCAGAAAGTAAAAACACACATAACTTCCCTTAAAACCATTTTAAAGTTCTCAAATTTTATATAAAAAAATGAATAAACCCCAGAAAGTTCCCAGAACACAAAGCACCAAGAGTAAGGTCTTCCATATCAGAGATGATCAGTTAGACTTTTTAATGTATATTCTAATATGAAAACACATTTGAGAACAAAAACCTTTGTTCAATTGAATTATCACAATCCTAATTAAGTTTAAAAAAATGAACAAAACAGAACCCAAGGAACACAATAACATTAAGTGAAAAGAAATACTAGGATTAAACCTGGTGAGTAAAAAAAAAATTTTATAAACCAATGTGAATCCACAAAAGGCTCTAATTTTACTTCAGAGGCAACTAAAAATAAACATTTATCTGGAACTCAGCAGAGATTTTAACACCACTGAAATGCAAATTGTTAAGAGTTAGAAGTACACTGCTTACAATGTAAGAATTTTAGACTGACAAGTATTTCTTTGGCAGAACTCTTCCAGAGCTTTAGTTAGATACACAATTGCTATAAAAGACTTGAAATCCTAAGTTCAAGAAACATACAATAATCTTTTAGTTAACCTTCAGACTCTTGAAGCTGTGATGTTTTGGATTTAAATACAATTGGAAAATATTCACAGCATCTTCTTTAAGATGAGCTATTAGGGAGGACTGTGGGTTTGGTTTTTTGACTGGTCTGAAACTTAATAAAATCTTCATTTCATACAGTTTACTGAAAATAAAAAAAAGGAAAGATGCCCTCAATTTTTCTTTTAATTAGAAGTTTGGGTCATTTTAAAAATACATACCAATTCTAAAAAAGCAATTGGAAGATGAGGAAGAGTTGCATGCCAGCTTTTCAATTAGGGTCTGTTGATAAAGGGGACCTACAACCATAAAACCAGTTCCTGGCCACCTTAAACTCCTTAAAGTCCTGGTGATAAAAACTATGCCAACTCCAGTTGCTAAACTCTCATTTGTTCTCTCCTACATTCAGCTCCAATCCCAAACAGCTACTTAGTTTTTGCTAGGTAGAAAAGGTTTTACTTACTACAGTCTGACTCGATGTTCAAAATCTGCTTGTTCCGGCCTGCAAGGTAAGATGCATCACACTGGTTTTGAGCTCAATTTTTGCTTGGATATTAAAATCAACTGAAAAGGAATAGTACTGTGGTTTCTTGTCCTACGTTTTATCATATTTTATAATAGGTAGATCATTTCATAACTAGAGAAATACTTAGAATTCCTTCTGTTGATCAGTTATTTTAATGGATTTGTTTATTGAGAAGAAATATAGAAGTTGGAGATTTTTCACTTCCCTCTCTGCCATGACTGAAGTACTCAAAAGCACTCCCTAGCAATCAACAGAATCAACAAGGGAGATAAGTCATATAAATATTTGAGGTAGGTTTTCTAACAGAAACTAAAACCCACCAATGTTTCATTTCAGAGGACTGTACAAAAAGCCATCACAGCACTTCTCATTCATTATCCCTAACTATGAAGTAATTTTAACCAACTAACTTTATTTTAACCTTTGTCTACAGTTGTAAGGGTCCTGAGGATTTGGGGGAAGGGGGCTGGATTTGTAAGAACAGGAAAAATAGGCTGATCCAGTTCACTTCTAGTTTACCAGGACTCATGTAATTCTGCAAAGTTTTATTTTCATTTAAAAATACTTTTAAAAATAACTGATGCACATAGCTTCATAAAATGAACTGCTCAATATGCAGAAGTACAATAAGAACTCAGCCTAACCTCTCCTAAACACTGTATGTGCATTAAACCATCATTTACAATCCACACAATTCCTAGACAGAACATAAACAGGGCTTGGGCAATTTTATCACTATGAGACAATCAAATGTTTGACCCATTTCTTCCCTCACAGAACTGCTGAATTATAGTCTTCAGTTCAGCTAGAGCCAAGACTCCTTATTTGCAAGCACAGACATTATTTGGATTTGAAATATGCATCTCATTGCATTTTCACACTTTCTCTAAACATATCTCAAACCCACCTACCTCGCCACCTATCAAGAGTCACAAATTAGTTACCACCACCCTTACTAAATTCAATCCTTAATCCGTCTCCTTCTCAAAGGGATGTAAGAACATATGGCCTTGAATTTGCCTGAAGGACTACAGATTTGACTACGTCAAGTAGTTTAACCTAGAGAAGAAAGCTTTGGGGAGGGTGTCTCATCAATGCATATAAATATCTAAAGGGAAGGCACATACATAGAGCCAGGCTCTTTTTAGCAGTGCCTGGTGACAGGACCAGAGGCAACAAGCACAAACTGAAACACAGAAGGCTTCATCTGAACATCAATAAATGTTTTTTTTACTGTGAGGGTGACTGAGCACTGGTACAGGTTGTCCAGTGAGGTGGTGGAGTCTCCATCCTTGGAGATATTCAAAGGATGTCCAGACACAGTCCTGGGCAACCTGCTGTAGGTGGTCCTGCTTGAGGCAGGGAGAGACAAGATGACCTCCAGAGGTCCCTGCCAACCTCAGCCAGTCTGCAATTAAGTGAAATAAAAAGGGAAGGAAGCCTTATAACAGAAAAGTTGTTATGAAACATGCCCCGCAAGCTTCATTAGGGACAAGTCTTAAGCTCTAGCATTTCTGCTCAGACAGTCACATAAATAAAACCAAGTGAACATCTATCTTCAATTAAATCAGGTAGGACAGAAGTCACTGGGACTTTGAATCCAGCAACATACATTACTACATCAACAGATAAAATGGTAAACAATGAAAACCAGAATACAAGGTATAAAGTTGCAAGGAGTTTTATAGTTGCAGTCATAACAGAGAACTACTCAAGAAAGACAATAAGCATCTTTTCCTAAGATGCAAAGAAAGGTTGCTGGGCATGGCTGCTATCTGGACATCAAGAAGCAGCAAAGAAACCCAACAGGTTGAGGACACATATCAAAAGCCACAAGGTTTTCTCAAACACTGAAAAAAAACCTTTTGCATACTCATTAACTTGCCTTCACCAAACTCATAACACTATTTCAATCTTTCTCTAAAATTAATTTCAGACAACTACTCTATGGCACTTACTCCATGTTCAAAACACTCAGAAATTCATTCAGTGGGTAATAAAGTAAAGCACAAGACTGGGAAGTGCAGCATCGCTCTCCCTTATCACATTTAGTCATTCAAAATTAACATCAGTAACTTGGGTCTCTCTTATGTCAGTCTCAAAATGGATCACAAGTCAGTGATCCGAAGAATGTTTGACTGAAAGCTGAGATAAAAGCTGAGTAACAGAAGACATCTGTCCCTTGAGGTACAACCCATCAAAAGCATGGACCAGAATTTCTCAAATACAATATATTTCATACAGCCTGACAGCAGAGCAGGGTTTGGCACCAGGATTCCTTTCAGATTCATGTTGCTGAAGCCACATCTAAGACAACATGCAAGTTTGAAAATCAAGAATGTAAATGTAGAAAGAAAAAAAATCAGCAATAGCCTTCAAATACAGGAAAACATGGACAGTGTGATAATATGAGATATCAGTCAAGTGTTAACCATAAAATAGCCATGATTCAGTTATTTAAAACCACATAGAGGAAACAAGCTTTCAGAACCCATATGCTTCATTCTATATTATTATATCCACCATCCTCAAAACACTTAAATACAGTAGAAAACATTTAATTTTCTTTGCTCAACAGCAATTTCAGTATAGTCTCTATAGAATCATCCTACTTCCAGGAACAGTATTTTAGTCATAAGAAATACAACTGAAGTGTTCTAGCCCAGGGATCCTCAAACTTTTTAAGCAGGGGGCCAGCACGCGGATGAAGTGGCAGGCAGTCATCTGCGGCTGCTTGGTTTCCCCCCCCAACCCTCGGCAGGGGGGGTCTGGATTGAGGACCCTGGAGGGCCGTATCCAGCCCGCAGGCCGTAGTTTGAGGACCCCTGTTCTAGATGAAGCCTACACCACACAGTAAAACTGCAAAAAGACTTCCTTAGCTAACCATTAAAAATATTTAGGAATATGAACATAGCTACTGAATTCAAAATTGACACCTTCAACCACAGGACTGCCTAACAGGCTAAGACAGACTCCGCCCCCTTAAATCAGGTTTAAAAAAAGCACAACCTGATGATTCAAATCTAGACATTAAAAGAGTATTTGCATTTTCTTCATTTAACTTTGGATTCAAATACTAAATGATTCCGTAATACAAATTCCATTAAACCTGCATCTTCTGCAGATCTAGAATAAAATGTTTCCTATATGATAAAGCAAAAAAACCCCAAAACCATTAAGTTCACCATAGGAGTACTACTTCAGGCAAACCTTAAGTCTAAAAAAAAGATCAAAGCGCTCTCAATATGGGAAACAATTGTTTTTAATACAAAATGCTGCACTCTACCAGGTTAAGGACTCCTACAAGCTCATCTGTTGGAAGACTGATTTAAGAAGCTGGGGAGGGAGGAAGAATGTTTGTCAAGTTTACCTTCAAAAGAAGCCACAGTATCTCGCAGCTTTCACAAAGACAGCTGGTTTTAAAAAAATAATTTCAAGAGAACTGAGAGTAGAAACAACTCCATCCAAAGGAACTATGCAAAGTTGTTCATATAACCCATCTTACAAGTTTTACAATCTAGAGAAAAACATAAGTAAAATAACATGCTCAGCAAAATAGTTATGTAGTAGTAAAAGCAAGCCATGAGATCTTAAACATCAGACCATATCGCCTCTAATCTATCTGTCTTTAGTCACTGTTTACTCTTTGCAGCACTGAGTAGTGGAGGGAAAAGGGCTGAAGGAACCACACCTGTGAAACAAACTGCAGGAGCCCCAGCTGGACAGGGAGTTCTGGCAAATTGCCAGTTTAGATGGTCAAAATTAAAAAGCATGGACTTCCATGTTAGAAGAAAAGGGAGAAACCCTTTGTATGATTTTTGTAAAATATGAACCTTAAGTAATTGCAAAGGAGCTACTTCACAGCCTTTCATCCTGGCTCTTGCTTTAATGAGCATAACCTGTTTTGGGAAGTTATATGAAAAACAGTACAAGTCCAAGCTAGGCCTTCCCTGAAAAGCAGAGAGGACACAACGGGCTACAAATGAGTAGACTGCATCAGAAAAAAAACCCAAAATTTAACAAAAAGCTCCAGTAGAATAACAACACTGAAGCAGATATTACTTGTATTTCCTCTAGCACCTTCCATTCATTAATTTTGAAGTATACAACACTGAGTTTCTTTAATCTGTCATCTTATAAAGGGCAAGTCACTTGGCTTCTCTTTTACCAAGCTCATAAGAGGCTGTTGCAAACCCGAGCACAGAACACAGATCTTCAGAGTCCTGCTCACATGCTTTTATTTATCTTTGTCTCTTATTTGGTTAAAAGATTAATAAAAGATATAAATTTGTATTCCTATTCTTTCATGAAGAATCTATTCCAAGTACTGGTACTAAGCATTACTGAAATTTCAAGTAAACAATACTATTAATAGTAATATTGTCAATACTAATTGTTATCAGAGTATTAATAGTCTACAATACATACATTTCTCAAGCACTATTAACCAGCATACTATTCTGCTATGATCAGTATCACTAGGGAGACACCAGCAACAAATATAAAACATACCAAAAAATGGCATTCTATGAGGAAAGCATCACATAAAATAAGAGTCCATGGAAGAAATATAAAACATCAAAAGCCTGCTTCTAAGTTCTAAAAGGGTAGCTTAAAAACTGGAAGAAGAAAAAAGTGCGCTTCTGGTAATAGACAATATTTTCTTGTCGAGTTTCCCTTAGCTTCCTTACATTTTTAGTGGCGAGTCTGTAACTCCAAAGTCCTCTCAAATGGTCAAATCCTTTTGCAACTCATGGCACCAGGAGCTTTTTTGAGGACTGGCCAAAACAATGCAAGTGAAAGTCTAAATTTCTGAATTTCCATGTCTTTGTTTTTATTACTACGAACACTTTCTTTAATCAATATGCTGATAAAACTGAAACTTGAACAAAGCAGAACAGAGCTTGCCCAATTCCCACTCCTCTCTCCCTCAAATTACCAAGATTGTTGAGGTTATAAACACAAAAACTGGCTAATTTCCCAGACTATGCATCAAAATCAGTTTACACCAGTTAATCCAGTTTCTCCATGTAACCCTCTAGGAGTCCCAAACATCATTAGTGCTGCAAAGTGATTTAGCCTTGCTTGCTTTCAAGTTACCTAGTGTAAGGTTAAAAATAAATTCTTTAAACAAGTTATGTCAAACCACCACAGAGAGATCAAGCCCAGGTATAAATACTGAGTCAGTCAGGTAGGAATCCAAACCCAGATTCCACTAGAGAACGTGATATAGTAAAGGGAATTGTTAAAAGGGCCTGATAAATATTAAAAAAAAGCAGAGCCTCAGAAGGCCGAGTTGCTGCCATTTGTTGTGAAGGGCTATTTCAGTGATAAGCACTGCTCCTCCAGACCTGCACATCATCCTCCTCCTCCCTTCCCTTCACACACACACATAGCTCCAATTTCTCTTCTTGAAAAAACTAGCTACTCTCACACCAGGACCTCCCTTCCATTTCACCAGCCACCACCACCCCAGAGGCTATCACCTTGATCTACTGCTATATTATAAGCATTCAGCATTTACTCAAATTGAGATAACTAGGGATCAACTGCTGCTTGGTAGCTAGAAAGGAAGCGAGCTGACCCTAATGAGCTTCCCCTTACATAGCTCCACACCTAACTCCAAGTTTCTGTTCCCCAAGACCGCGTGTTCCTTTGAATATAATCAAGAGGACTCTACATGTCCATGCTCCTGATGTTAACACATCTACAAGAGAGAAGCTTCAAACCAGGTTCACCCTGAGCAACTCCCAGGTGGCATTCAACAGCACTGCAGACATTTCTGCACATATTTTTAAATCTATTTCACATCACAGAGTTCAGAAGATCCTTGCCATCAGGCTCAAAGGTGGACCAGGTCCTTTCTACATCCAGTTTCTTGCAGAAGGGTTTCTACCAGTTTACTTTCCTGCTGTAATTTTCTTCAGGAACAATAGCAAACACAGAAGAGCTTTCTTTTCTGTTTTTAAATGCAACATAAGCCAGACCAATAACAAAACTCTACCCTAACTTCCAATTCTCAGCAAGCACAGAGTCAGGGGCGAGGAAGGACTAGATAAGGTTAACAGAACAGTTCATTCATCACCATGTTCTCAAGTAACCTACTGTTGCTGCTGAGATGTTATAGTCAGTGAATTCTGTAGCTGTGACTGGGACACGGCTGCCCTACACCACCACCCCACCCACTCCCCATGAAGGAGCACCTGTGAAGGACAGAAAAAAGACAATACTGAGGTAAAGCCCTACACAAGGCACAAACCAGCAGTTATTCACCCACTTGCTCCCTTCCCGTGCTGCCAGCCCTCCTTTGGCCTGACTCGGTATCAGGAAGAGGCCCCAAGACACACACCCATCTGGCAGCCCTGCTTCCCCTCTGAGAGGTCCAGCTGCACCCCCCTCTCTTCACAGCCCAGAGCCACGAGAAGTACGAACCCATCAGGAGAGAAATCCCCAGCTGTAAGGACACGGGAAACAAGAGGGATGGGGTGCGGGACACTCTCACCAGGACGAAAGAGGGTGGGAAAACTAACCCCCCTCTCCCGGCACCCACCGGCTCCCCCTCCCCATACGAGTCCGGGCAGGAACAGGACAGGAGCTGCCCGCAACCACGGCCTACTCAACAGCATCTACCGCTAAAGGGAAGGGGGGGCCGGCAATCTAAGCATGGCGAAGCTTCTCCCGGGAGGCCGCTGCCACCACCCCACTCCACAGCCGGGAAGAAGAAACAGGCCTTAAGGGGGGGGGGGGGGAGGGGGGGGCGGGGAACGGCCCTAGCAGACAGCCGCTGCCAGAAAAAACCTCCCACCAGGGCGGGGAACCGGCTTCCAGGCGGTGAGCCCACCCGAGACCTCAGGCTGCGGAGGAAGCAACGGCCGCCCCCAGACCGTTGGGTGGGGGAAGGGCGCCGGGCCTCCCCTGGGCACACAAGTCCACCACTCCGCTACCGTGCGCGTGGGGCAAGCAATGAGAAAAGGAGACGCACCCCCATCCCACTCCCCGACGGTCCCGACACCCCCACGCGATACCTGTGTTCACAAAGCAGCAGCAGCAGCGGCGCCCACCACCATCACGTGACCACCACGTGCCTTCCCGCCTTCCCCCCCCCCCCCCTTTTCTCTACACGCTTGCGAAGCCTCTCCCCTATGACGCAGCACGCTCATCTACCACCCCTCACACACAACCAGCACGCACGTCACCCAACAACCCTTACACCCACTCCAACACCACGTGAGCGGTGCGGGGGAAGCTGGCCCCCTCACGTGACCGGGGCTCCGCCCCCCCGCGCGCCGGAAGGGGACGGTTAGTCCCGCCTATAGCTGTGTTGGGGAGAGATGGTACTAGGAATGTCTTTGTAAGGAACTGTAGAATCTCCCCAGATCTGGCGGTTGTTAGTGCTGACTCATCGCTGTTGACTGTTCAGTGGGAGGCCCCGGGTGAAAGCCATAGCTGTTCCTGGGGTCGTTCCGTGGAGAGTTGGCGTACCAGTGGATCCTGACTGGGAAGGGCATTTGTAAGGATAGGTGGTCCTATCTCAGCGCTCTGTCAGGCCGCGGGGAGACAGAGGGCTCAGCATCCACAGGTGCAGCCTGGGCCCTGGCGGGACGGCTTTAGGAACAGGGTGAACGTTCAGAATCATGGCTCTTCCTCTCTTGCTAGCTGAAGAAGCAGTTTGAACCAGGAGCTGGGGTATTTTAGGTTTTACCTCTTATTCTAAGGTGGCTTTTATTTTTTGCCCTACAGGGTTTTGGCAGGAGTGGTTTATGTCACGGATTAAAACCTGTTCAGATTGCCAGGTTACGTTTATTACATTTGGTGCCTCAATCCCAGAGAATGTTCAAGCCGAGCTGACATGGGTTCTGGGCTTTCTAGAGCTCCCTTGTTCTCTCCCTAGTTATTCTCCTGGAGGCTTTATCCCAGACCTCTTTGATATCCCAAACTATCTGCACGACTAGAGAATCAAAAGGTTCCTTTGTGTTCTCTCTCCACAGCTACCGAGACCAATGCCTGAGGGCTCAGGAGATAGGAACCAGTTCTGCACTTAATTTAAGTGTTACGCTTCTGGTGCCTCCAGTGATCTGTCCTATGGTTTTTGACCTTTTCTGTGGCCTTTACTGCTGTTTGCTCATCCTCTGTCCCTTGACCCCATAACTCTCCATGTAAATAGGGAGGGCATCAAATTACATTTTACCCTAAGCAACAGCTGAAAATTAATCAGTGTTGTTCCTGTTTCTGCCTTCTCTGCTTAGACAGACTAGACAGATTTAAGCGGCCTGTCTCCTGGACTGATCTTGATGTTTATTACAGGATAAAAATGCTTGTAACTTATCCTAAGATGAAGCAGCAAGACCTCCCTGTTCCCATCTTTTCCTAATGAAATAGAGCTAAATTGAAATTCAGACCAAATGGTGCACAACCAGTGTTGATTTTCTTGAGGCAGCTGTTGATATTTTGTTTTATTACTGTTGAGGGGAGGGGATTAATTGTAGCTCTAAACAAAGTTTCACAGGCTTTGTGACAAACACATCTGCAGGTCCATAATCTATGCAGATTTAATCAGTATTATTAGCATTCTTTCATCATGACTTGGCAATCCCTTGCTATTCAAGATGAATATTTGATGTGCAGCATGCAACAACAAAGGCTGAGAGCTCTTGGGATGCTGTAGTCAGATGGTGTGGTGCCATCTGGAGTGTTGATTTAAAGAATCAGTCACCAATATTCGAGTGAGTGGAGGTTATCTTTATTCGGCAGCACTGGGTGCATGGGGGATCGCTCCACCAAAGTCATGCACACCGAGGGAACCTTTCAGCCCCCTCTTTATACAAGTCACTCATGTCTATTCATTAACTTTCCGTGAACTCATTAACATATCTCACACCTGGACAATTAGCACATTCCTATTCAAGGATTTATTATATCTTCAAGTTAACAATATTAACATATCTTGTGCCTGGACAATTAGCACACTCCCTATGTCACCCATTCAAGGATTTAGTACATCCTCAAGTCAACAATAAAGGTCTCCTCAGATGAACATGAGCACACTGATCTTTAAATAAATCATACATGGCCCATTATTCATTCCCCCCTTTTCTAACAACTATTGTAAATTCTTTTACAACTATAAAAAAATCACTGTACCCTATGATCATTCTTTGATAGCACCAAACAAAACATTGAAGTAATACACATATTGGTATACCTAAAACTATTACAATGAGCATTATAACAAAAGCATGCTTTAACCATTCCAGATTAGGTAACCACAAAGTTAATTTGTCCCATATGGCCTTAAAATTCCATGATAAATCATCTTTAGTAACTTCATGTAAGATCTGAAACCTGTTCCATATCTTATGGATATCTGTTTCAATTTGATTATTTTGGTCTATGTATACATTCAGTAATCATTCCACCCATCAGACTGGGAACAAATGTTTTGCCCTGGGTTTCCAGGACATGCTCCCCCTGTCTTGCTTCGAGCTTTCAACGACAGTTATTATCACTTTTCATAAATATTGTGGTGGTTAGGTTTGATATTTGTAAATCAAATCTGGGACGCAACTCGTATGTTTTATCATAAAATAGGCAATATCCTCTGCAGGAGCGGTCTGCAAACTAGGACCATGCATGGCAATCAGTTAGCTGAGGGGAATGTGCTCGAGCTTGTCTAGACAACAATTAACACGATGAGGCATGTTTACAGAGCACAGGGGAGTGGGAGACGGATGGCACCAAGGATGGCACCAAGGAAAGATAACACCTTGCTGTTAATTGATGGTAGTTAACCACCAATCAGGGATTGCCTAGTATGTAATTCTTAGCTTAAAGAACCAATCTGTTTAAAGCACGCAGGTTCTGAAAACATATATAAACTCGTGATTGTGTACAATAAATGGACATTTGCTTGCATTAAACTGCGTCCCGTCTCTTCATTCGCCGCAAATTGGTGACCCCAACGTGATGCGTTTAAGGATCTAACGTGAAGGGCTCTCGAATCGCCTATCTGAGCGACATGCAGCGAATCCCACAGAACTTTGAATGATCTGCTGAAAGGAAGCAGGAGCCGGCCAGAAATCCCTCCGGAGTTGAGAGGTGAGCTGTGGGAAATCCGTAACGGGGAATCAGGCTTCGTCCCCAGAAAGAGACGTATATGGACTCATGAAGGGTCTTCTAGTCAGATCTGGGAGTCCGTGCCTCAATCTCCTCAAATGGTGACCCCTATGGTGGTGTTCCGAAGCCTTGGAAGAATAAGGACGGAAAAAAGACAGCTCATGGAAGAGGGCTGCGTTCCGGAGGAGACGGCTTGGCTGAACGATTGTCTTGCTGTCTGGACCAGGCGGACAACCTAAACCCCGAGGATAACACCTGTATTCATCGAGACAGGTGAGCAGCCAAGAAACTTTAGAGACTTTGAAAGAATGAAAGTGTGTACATACAGCAGCCAATTGTATGATGCTGCCGCGGAGGGGAACTCCGTGTCGGGAATGCATTTAGCATCTTGGTGGCAAATTCTGACTACTCTTTGCCAAGTGTGGACTAATTCTACTAACGGTGCTAAACCAGAGGAAGCTGTAAATTCCACCGTCAGCGATGGCGATTCTGTCCACACCTCCTCTGCCCCCAAAGCTTCTGTCACTGATTGCAGCGACCCTCACAACACAGGAGCAAGCACGGGAACAGGACAACTCGGACAATGATTTTATTGACACTGATAAACCTTTTGATCCAGGTCCTATAGATCTGGAAAAGGAGCTAGACCTTTCCCCCATCCCCTTGTCTCTCTTGATGCATTGATTGTATTTTTGGGGAGGGTGAAAGGGGGTCTGAGGGATTGGTGGCAGGAATGCAAGTGGGAAACACTTCAGTGATAGGTTTTGGGAGTCGCTATGGCATGTTCAGTATTTTGTCAGACAAATCAACCTGCAGAGTGGCAGCCTGTGCAATACGAGGCTGTTAAAGAGTTAAGCAAAGCAGTGCGGGAAGGGAGGATTCATAATACATTTGCTATGTCCCTTCTTGAAGTGATGGCAGAGCCTTATACACTCACACTGCATGATTGGAAGTTACTGCTTTGTATGGTACTAACTGATACAGTATATGATGTGGTTATTTGATATTTGTGAGCTATGTGTAGTGGCCTTGACTGAAAACCTTAATCGGGGAATTGCTGTTAACTATGAGCAGTTGGCTGGAGAAAATTAACTGTGCCGATTCTGTGACTCAGGCAAGGTATCCCAGGGACAACTGTTTGCAAATGAATGAGATGGCTATTAAGGCAGTCCGGATGCGGGAGTCTTGCCACAGTCTTGCAGGGTCCTAGAGAGTCACTAACTTTAATACTAACTTGATTGATTGGCTTCAGAATATTTTGCAACAAGTCGAACATCAGGAAGCTCAAGGGTTGCTTTTAAAACAACTAGCTGTGATAATGCCAATGAAAATTGTAAACGGGCAACTTTCACAATCGCAACCCCAACATGTGTCAAATGATTGTAACGCAGAACTCACAGCAGACTGTAATTCTCAGGCTGAGTTCTGGAATGCAGCATAACACATTTTTGCTTCTCTAATCTCTTCTGTAAGAATAGTACACGCTCTTAACTTGCTTAGTAAATTAGGCTGCTAGCTTGCTAAACAAAGTAATACTACAAATACTATTTTTTTTCTGGCTTATTAACAGATGTTGATTCTGTCCATCATATGTTGCTACAGAACCGAGTTGCTATTGATTTTTATTATTAGCACAGGGACACAAGTGTGAAGACTTTGATAGGATGTGTTACGTGAATCTGAGTGACCACTGTGAATTAATTTACAAAAGTATACAAAACTCAAAAGCCTTAAAACAAAGATCTGCAACAGAGCCAGGGGCGGGATGCCTTTGGTCTCTTCTCACGGCTGGGAAACTTTGGGCCATGACTCAAAAGTATTACAGGATTTATTATAATTATCTTTAACCACCTTATTGATGTTTGCTTTATGTCTCCCATACCTTTTTTTTTCTGTATTCAGTGTTTAGTTGATTGTAAAATAAAGCAGGTCATGGTCACCCAGCTACACACCCCCTTTGCCTCGTCGCAATTAACAAGCAAAAAAGAGGAGGATAGAGAATGTCTGAAGAGAGAGATAGGAGAGGAAACCGGAGAATATTTGACCTAACAAGAGATGAGAGAACAGCGGGTATTGTGAAGGAGAATAGGAAAGATAAACATGGTTATCTAGTGTTTAATAGGTGTCTGCACGCTTGTAGAGATATATAGCTATGTAACTACATGAATGATTTCTGCCCTGAGCCTGGTGGAGCATACAGCTGCGGTTTGTGTCCTGGCTCAGAGATGTAAATAGGGGCTTCTCTGTTATGGTAAAAGTGTTTCTCTTTGCATAAAAAAGAGAGGGAATGATGGGAATGACCCCAGAGGTATGTTCAGAGAAGGCATGCGATGTTTCAAACTTTTTGACTGAACCAGTTCTTGTTTGGTGTGCCCTTCCACCTATGTATAATGTTAATCCAAAAGAAGCTGATATTGTTTACACTTTGAATGTCGATAATTGTCTTTCTGTAGATGCTAATGTAGTAGGAGGCTATGATGGGAACGTGTCGCAGCGGTTCTTCTCTTATCCAGAGTAACAGCAGGGAAAGCATTAAAGAGTTAAATCACCTTGTTTGGTAGGCAGTTCAGAATGTGAGTCAAAATTGCCACTGCTTTTTGTTGTTGGCTCAAGGACATGGCTGTGAGGATTTTGATGGTATGTGCTGCGTGGATTTTAGGCGCCCCATTGCAGCAACATGTTATCAAAATCTGAGAAAATGTCAGCCTTTTTGGCATCCATTCACTCAATTGGCAGTATTGTTTGTTTGCTGTTACCTTGGTTGCTGTCATGTTTGCAAGGGCCCTGCAGAACATGGCAAACCTGGTACTAGCTGTTCAAAAACAAAAAGGGGAAATTGTAAAATTGTACGGAACAAAGACAGTGGGTTATTTTGACATTGATAATATGTCTTAGTTGGTTTTTTATTTGTTCTGTTACATGTGCCTTGGTTTTGCTTGGTTTCAGGGGTTCTTTTGTGCAACAGGAAGGGGGAGATGCAGGAGGGTCTGCAAACTAGGACCATGCATGGCAATCAGTTAGCTGAGGGGAATGTGCTCGAGCTTGTCTAGACAACAATTAACATGATGAGGCGTGTTTGCAGAGCACAGGGGAGTGGGAGATGGATGGCGCCAAGGAAAGGTAACACCTTGTGGTTAATTGCTGGTAGTTAACCACCAATCAGGGATTGCCTAGTATGTAATGCTTAGCTTAAAGAACCAATCTGTTTAAAGCACGCAGGTTCTGAAAACATATATAAACTCGTGATTGTGTACAATAAATGGACATTTGCTTGCATCAAGCTGCGTCCCGTCTCTTCATTCGCCACAATCCTCCACCATCGCCTGGCTTTTTCCAAAAGTCTGGCCAGGTAGGCCATTTGTCATCAAGATAATTCCAGTTTTGAGAGGCCACCCCATACAGGGGTGTTACCAGGCCTCCTTTAGGAAGAGAGGTACATATCCAGCATTCCTTAGCTTTCGTGGCATTAACAATCATTTGCAATGTTTGAAGATGGGTATTGTTTACCCATGCTTCAGTTTCTAAAATCCTTTCAACTGTTACAATCAAGACCAGAATAACTTTACTCAAATATTCCCTGATTCTTTTGACAGTCCATTGTGTCTCTCTTAACCAGTCAATATCAGGTTCCTCCTTCATCTTGATTGCAGTAAAGGTGGCCAACAATACTCAATAGGGTCCATTCCACTCTTCTTGTAGAGGATCACCCTATTATAATTACGATCTAAAGAACTGTAGTCCCATGGGTCTTGCCGGGGTAATGGCCCATGATTTTTCAGGAGCTTTCTTTATCAACAAGTAGCAAATCCAGGCTGGTTGTTCTCTTATCTTGATGGCAGTGAAGGTTGTCAGCAGCACCTGATAGGGTCCTTCCCACTTTTCTTCCAAAGGTTTCCCTGAAAAAGTCTTTATCACCAGATTTAAAGGAATGGACTGGTTGACCTAATCCTCTGGCCCTTGTTAGTTGTCTCTGGAGGGCCTTCACGTATTCACACAAATATCCCTCTCCTAACTGCTTTAAATCTTCTCCAGCAAATTATAACTGGTACAGTCTCCCGTATAATATTTTGAAAGGGCTCAAATTCTCCTTTGTTCTCAGTTTAGTTCGTATTCTTAATAATACCAAGGGAAGAGATTGTGGCCAAGTTAGATTTGTCTCTTGTCCTATTTTCGCGGTTCATTCTTTTCCACTTGCCCACTTGCTTGAGGCCTATAAGGAGTGTGTAATTGCCAATCTATTCTTAATACTGTACTTGTATTATTTTGGCACAAAAGTGTGAGCCTTTTTCAGAAGAGATTGTTGCCAGAACCCCAAAGCGGGGGATAATTTCATTTAACAATCCCTTCGTTACCTCTCTTGCTTTATTTGTTCAACAAGGGAAAGTTTTTGGCCAACCTGAAAACGTATCAGTCATAAGTAATAAATATCGGTACCCCCCTTTTCTTGGGAGTTTGGAAAAATCAACTTGCCACTGTTGTCCTGGATAATTTCCTCTACTAATGTTCCCTAGTTTTGTTTTATTTGCTACATTGGGATTATTACGTAAACACACTTCGCATTGCTGAGTCACCTGTTTTATTACAGTATATAAGTTTCGCCCTATCAGTTTTTTATTTAGACTTTTATATAACGTATCAGCTCCCCAATGAGTTTTATTATGTTCTGTTAGGGCTGTGGTCCATATTAAATTGGATGGTGCCACTATACGGCCATCTGCCAAATAATCCCACTTATTTTAATTTTACTTTACCATTCATGTCCTGAATTAGCTTTAGGTCTTCTTTAGAATAGTTTGTTTGCTGATCTGTACTTACAGTTTGGATTTTACCATCTGGTATTAAGGATAATTCCTCCTTTCCTACCTCCTCTGCTACTTGTCTGGCCTCATGGTCGGCCAGGTGGTTTCCAATTTCCAAATCAGTGCCTCAATGGGTCATCTTATGTTCTTCCTTCCTGGATGACCCTCTTATAACAGAGGGGGCCATTCCTCACATCAAGGTCTGGCATGGCATACGTTCCCACCGCTCAATGCCTACTGGGTTGCAGCCAACAGCGGAGCTCAAGATTCTTCTTGGTGGCAAACACAGAGGCCAACCCAGTCTTGCCCTTGACTATGGTAGGAGGCACCTGACCAACCTTATTCCTTGTACTTTGTTGTCAATGCAGAGTTTCATCTGCACATCCCATAACAAGTCACTGTCATGGAAAAACACACAGATTTACATTAGTAGAACTACTACAGAGTGTATTTTATCTCAGTTTTTCTGCCAGTATCCCCCACAGCCTTGCTGACCAAGGGATATTGTTTTACCTGAACTAGGCAGGCCTCCCGCTTATTCGTTTTTACTGTGACAGGTAAAGCATTTTTTTGCCTTACCTGGAATTTATTTCCAGATACACCTGGTTAAAGATTTCTTTTACTTCAGGGAGGTCCTCTTTTCCACTTTTCTGTTGAATTAAAGATAAGCTCAAGATTTCAATCACTTGATCATTTTTAACTTTTGTTTTCATTTCTCCTTCTTTAAATGTCTAGATGTTCTAATAAATCTCATCCCAACAAAGATTTTGGTGAATTTGGCATTCTTATTTGTTTTCTTAGTTTGTACTTTAAAGGTTTCAGGATGTTTTCCTGGTGGCCAGCAGCTCCCACAACTGTAACAAATTCTTTTCACTGAAGTTTAACATCAAATAAGTTGGTTTTGTAATCACTAAAAATTCCACCTCATTTTTTCTACATCACGATTATCTAGTAACAATCAACTCAAACCTTTATCTAGTTCTATTAGATCATCCTGATAAGTCTTTCACAACCAACTTTCAAACATCTAAATTTCCCCATCAAAGATGCACCTTTATTCTCCTCAGACCCGTTGCCTGCCCTAGAGGGGCCATTACCGGTCCTGTTGTACTTCAAATGCTGCAGCACTTGGGGTAACATTTTCCAGGTCCTTCTGCTCAATTGTCAGCAACAGCAACCCCCTCCTCCTCACCAGCAGAAGGATTCGGGGCAGGAGATGCTCTTCCTGCTCTGCAGGTTACACAAGCCTGCCTCTGCAGCAGCACTTCTGTTTTGACTCTTTCTTACCCTGAATGCAAATCTGCTCCTTGTTGCTTTAAGCCTGTGTTCTTACATATCATGCCTTTGCAGACAAACAGCAAACACCCTGCATGACTCAGCCGCACCTTCGAACTGGTACGGGGGTTTGTACAAACTCACCCCAACACTTTCACAAGGTCTTTGATTCTACACACACACACCCCCACACACCCCCCCACACACCCACCCACCCCTTCAGATCTTACATACATTAGTACAAGTTTTTTTATCTTACAACGTGTTTCATTCTGGTTGCTCCACAGAAGGAACCACAACCTGAGCTCCTTTTTTTTTTTTTTTTTTTTTTTTTAAACACACAAAAATTTCAACAAGAACATCTTTCTAGTTTAGGTCTCAGTTTTTCCCTATCCTTTTCTAGAGCCATAATCAAAGATCAGGTGGTGTTAGTCCCGCACTCCTCCTGTCACACAAACATATCTGCACACATTACTTCATCCCACTTTTGTTCTCTACGAAGAAACAGCATAAGCTCTAAAATTGTGTTGTAATATAAGACTTCCTCAGAGTGGCCATCTTTCACCATCACCTAATGTATACAAAGGCCACGAATTCTGACAATATTTTTAAAATGTCTTTTTGTTCAAATTTCCTCCGGGAATTCCGCCAAATTCTTTCCAATGCTTCAAAATACATCCCAGGGGTGTTTTGGTATTTATTTCTTGGCTCAGTCTGCCCCCCATCTTCATAATAAGTCTGGTATTTGTCTACAATGTATTAGTTATTACTGGAGTCACCATACTTATCTCAGAACACACACCACAGTTCAAGACCTCTGTTTAGCCTTATTTCTTGGTCTCATTATTCTTATTATTAATTTTTTTTTTTGCGAGGAGATAATATATCTTAGACACTTGCCACCCTTTGTTCGAGTATACAGACAGCACCTACGACACTAAGGGCAGAGGTTAATTCGTGCTTTTTCCAAATGATGTTAGTTCTAATGTTTTGTCCATAGTCTCCCTCTTTAATTTCCAATTATGCGTTCCAACACTTCATAAATTGATTTTTCAATCGCTCGTCCGTCTCTGGCCGGCCCCTTGCGGGGAACACAGACACGCAGATCGGGACTCCTCACTTGCTTCGCAGTGACACTCACACACATCACACTCTCCGGACAGCCGTCAGTCACATGGGCAGTATATTACAAGGTACCGTGCGCTTACATACAACTCTAGGAACGCTGACAGTTCGCGTTATCACACAAAGTATGCATTTCAATGAACAATTGCCAAAAAACATATTCTAATTTTTTCTGGCCTTAAGCAGAGTGTTAAGTTTTCAGCTATTTGCCTAGAATTACCAGATTTTTTTTTCCAACATACATTTCATAACTCCAATTTTGAACACGTAACAAGACAACACATAGAACAAACAAGACACAGAGCGCTATTTCAGTTGTTACATTCTAGGAATTCCCCAAATTTTAAGACAACCTAAAGGAAGTTTTTAGCTTCCCAAATCTTAAGACAATCAAATAGGGCTATTACCCTTTTCAGAAGGCGTCCCTTCTTCTCAACCCTGTGGTCCTTCATCTTATGGGGTAAAACCAAATCTTAAGACAATCAAATATTCAAAACAAAGAATAAATATAAATACCTTTTATGTTGTGCAGAAGTCCTTGTCCACTTGTGTGAGAAGCCGAGGGGTAGGGGAGTCTTGCCGACAGAAGATGCAGTTGGGGGCCCTGAGGGTCCCCAGGCCCCTGGATTCCAGCACTGGTGGAGAGTTCTCCTGGCTGGCTCGCCAAATTGATGCCAAAACAGCACAGAGTAACTGCTCAGAGACGAATTTTTTTCTTTTAGCAGCAACCCCCAACATATACTCAATAATTTATTACACTATATGCACTTTAAAACATATAGAGGTTTACACTCACCCCTCGGATGCTCAAAACAGTACTCACACACCAACATTCATATTATACAGAAATGTTCTCACATTTCCAACATAAAGTAAGTATAATATTTAATATTAATCCTATAATTATTAATCTTGTATACACGGATTGACTCCAAATTATCAAACGTTTCAGTCTTCCGACTAAAACACGGATTTCCAATATTACCTTAATATTGAAACAAATATGAAAACAGAATCAGAGTTCTGATATTACCTTAATATCGAAACAAACACTAAAACAGAATAAGGGTTCCGATATTACCTCAATACCGAAACAAATACCAGAACCGAATCGAATATCAATCCTATGTATATGGATTGACTTCAAATTACACGATGTTTTAATCTTCAGACTAAAACATAAATTACCAGATCAGAATCAGCTGTATGCCTGCTGTGCTAGCTACCTGGCATACGCCACCCTGCATAAGCACACAGAAATCTTATGCCTTACAGACAGCTTTATAGATGGACCGGTCCCCAGAACCAGAAATATCCAGAACAAAACAGTACTGTTCTAAATATAATATTAATATAATATTTGAATAAAGATAGTACCTTTGCTCCGCAAGATTGAGTCCTTGTGTGTTCCTGCGGTGGTCCAGATGAGACGAGGAGCCCGTCCGGGAAAATCCCCGGGGGTACCCTAGGGAGTCCCCGCTCTCAATGGGTCCCGCAGCCGAGCAGAGCAGGTCCCATCTGGGTCGCCAAATTGATTTAAAGAATCAGTCACCAATATTTGAGTGAGCGGAGGTTATCTTTATTCGGCAGCACTGGGTGCATGGGGGATCGCTCCACCAAAGTCATGCACACCAAGGGGATTTTTCAGTCCCCTCTTTATACAAGAAACTCATACCTATTAATTATTTTTCCAGGAAATCATTTACATATTAATTACAATTCCAGGAACTCATTAACATACCTCGCTAAACTAGTGACCATGATTTAAGTCCTTGTCTTTGCCACGTTGTATAAACAACAGGAACTTAGGTCCAGATAGCCTTTTTAAAGATGATAAATCCAAGGACTTAACAATTAGTACATCCGTCATGTTAGCAATAAGGGTCCTTGGACGTTTTCCAACTTTTAGATAAACGTAAGTACATTATCCTATAGATAAGTGGTGTGGTGACGCAAGTTGAGGCAGACTGAAAAAAACAGTATGTCTGCGTGGCTGGGTTCCAGCAAAATGGCCTTTATTGTTTATACAAACTATTTATATATCCTAGACAGCACAGGTTTCAGACCCTGATAGGCTTTTGTGTCCTTCCTTCTTCTTGCTTGCTATTTGCTGTTGCTGTAGGTGCCCGTATGCTGCGGTTCTAAAAGTTCCGATTCTTCACACCCTGTTTACATACCTGACAATTTGTGGCTGTCTTAAAGGTACACGGATAAGTCTTTGAAGTCAACTAACTTGTCTGCAGACCCACTGCAGACCTCAACAATCACCAGAAACTAAACTCCATTTAGATAAATTAGTAAAGTATCAGTTTGTCAAAGCCAAAACTTCATGGGCAGTATCTTATCTGGGAGCCAAGAGGCTTGTGCTAAGCCCCCCTGGGGCTTACTGGCTGTTTTGAGGTGGGTCTCTTTCTCACTGTCATACAGGGAAACTGGAAAACAATATTGTTCTGTTGTAGTATTGAACTGAACAGGGAAAAGCTTTTAGATTTGAGGGTTTTATTAAATGGGAAACCTACCATGATAAATTTATTTTCTCTTCTGTTGCTGTTAAAACCAAATATGATGATTAAAATTCACTGTAATTGTTAGTTGTTTTAAGAAGGAATTTATGTATTTTTCAGCCATACTTGCAGCATTTGTGGATTCCAACTTTAAAAGAATGCTAGTTCACAATAGGGAGGATATTTGACCATCTTGTTTTTCTTATCTGTTTGATAATGACTTACATCTGTTTTTATTTTTTCCCCTAGTTATTTGTAGTGGATGTCCAGACTGGTCAAATTACCAAGATTCCTGTTCTGAAAGATCATGAACCTGGCATGGTGAATCAGCAGGGATGTGGTATTCATGCCATTGAGCTCAACCCCTCAGGGACCCTGCTGGCCACAGGTGGAGACAACCCCAACAGTCTTGCAATTTATCATCTGCCTACACTCGATCCTGTCTGTGTGGGAGACGTAAGTTGGCAGTATTTGGGGGAAGTTTATTCTGTCACAAGAATTACTACTTTGAAGCGTGTAAGGTCAGGGCAAGGTTAAGATTTGGGAGTCTTATAGTGGAGAGTGAATTTCTGAAAGCTTGAAAACATTCCTGATTGTCTCCTTTGACAAGATATTTTAAATATGAGTACATAAACATGTGAGACAATTTTCAGGGTTCTGAGTCAGATTTCTTCCTCCTCACCTTCATTCACGTTACTTCAGATTGTTACATTTTCAATGCTTAAAAGTAATCTTAACTGTTAAAATCTAATTGTGGTGATGACCTCTGAAACTAGTTTTAGTGAAAAAAGCTCTTGAGAAATTGAAAAGATGACACAATTTGTTAAAATTTTCACCTTCTCCAGTGCAGTTTATGTATGTATTATTCCAGAAGTGGAACTTGGCTTTGAGAATTAGTTCTAAACCAGTGGTTTATGGCAGTTTGATAGATTATGGTACTGCTTGTATTTCTAAAGCATCATGAGACCTTTTTTTTAAATAGCCAGCCTTAAAAAGGAAAGGCTGAAATGAGTATAGTGGTGTTCTGTAAGCACTTCTCTCTCATTTCTCCGTTTTGATTTAGGACTTCATAGATGTTACTACAACAGCAGAGGTCAGGTCAGAGTTTCTGCAGCAGCAGATAACCAGCTGCAGAAAGGCTTGGCTGAAGATTTGTATGAGTTGTTATTAATTTGCATGCTGCTGTGACTCTGCAGCTTTTCAAACAGAACTAGAGCCTTATAGTCTTTTTTCTCTCTCAAAGTTTCTCACCTGCTGAAGAAAATATTCTTGAAGTAATAGTCTTGAAAAATTAATCTGCAGGTCATAAATTGTAAACATAATGTTTTGGTTACTTTTTATGGTAGAGATATGTATTTGAGGAAATAAAAGTATGTAGCTACTTTACAGAAGTAAAGAATGCTGTTCTCAAAATGGAAAATCTAAGTCCTTTGACCAAGAACAAATTGATCTCAATTCTGAGACCCGTTTTTCCATCACCTAATTGCTCTCTAATTATACGCTTCAAAATAAAAAAAGTTTTAAATTACTGTTAGGTACGTAAAATGCTCCAGCTTGATACTGGAATCTTTTATATGTATGTTTTTAATGTAGTTCTGTCCTTCTGAGTTTGTAAAAAATAAATAAAAAAAACAAAGTGAAGAATACTTTTGATTTGAGAGCACTCTAGAATATAATGGTACAGAATCTGTCTTTTCTTTTAGGATGGACATAAGGACTGGATATTTTCAGTTGCATGGATCAGTGATGCTATGGCTGTTACTGGTAAAGTCAATTCCCCTTCCCCCCCCCCCCCCCCCTTTTATACTGATGTACAGCATTTGACAGGTCTTGGAGAAGCACCTTTATAAAGGCATTTGAAACCACTTGCAACTACTTTGACTAAACCATTCTTGATCTTTGTACAGTGCTTTGTTTTGTTTTATTTATAGGGCCTTGGTCTAGATTTGATTTTTTTTCCCCTAGTATTAGAGGGAATACTATTGTCTTTATAGTAGGTGTTGCCATGAGAGGGTGTCTAAACACAGCAAGCTAAAGGCAAGGATTTTGAGAGGGGTGTTGGTTATAATTTAATAACTTTGGAATATAGCAGAGCAGTATTGGTTTCCTGAAATCCTTTGAAAGACTGATTAATGAAAACTGTTTTATCAAGCTATCAGTAAAGTAACGCATGTATATATATATGAACACATACTACAGCAGTTAATACAGAAGACTGTAATAGAAAAGGTCAGTTACTACTTAGTAACTAGTTTGATAATCAGTGTAATTTCATAAAATATTACTTAACTTGGGTAAAGGCAGCAACACTAATACGCTGTTGCATTACTGTAGTAGTCTGCTGTCTTTCTGTGCTGACAGAGTGTAGTATTCTGTACAGGGAGATGTCAAACTGCAGGTGCCAAATCATAAGTCTCATAAAAATCACTCTAATTGCTAGTTCAGTAATATTTTTTTCAAAATGTAAGAAGCTAGTCCTGGAGTTTGATTTTGAATTTAATATTAAAGTTGATCCTTGCAACTCTCCAATTCAATATCTGAATTTAAGAAGACAACTAAGTCACATTGTGTAGGGAAGAAATTGTGGTACGTGTCAAATCTGTCAGAGCTGACTTTAGATGGAAGTGAGTTGCCTAAACAAAAGAAGGGATGGGTATAGGACCTTAGATTAAGCCTGTGTTGATCTATGAACCAAAGACACTCAGCTTTATTTTCATCCAGTATTGTTACTCTTATTGATTCATGTTTTGGATTAATATCTTCAAATTCAGTAGGAAAATAAAATGAGTTCTTGCTTGTTTGGTCTCGGTTCCTGTGTTACATGAGGTTGCATGGGTTTAAAAAAAATAGATTTGGTACAAATTGTAGTTGGTACAAATTGTGAACTGAACAGGAACAGCTGTGTGTGTACATAGCCATAAGCATACTGGCAGAAATGAAATGATCCAAAACTGGTGTGAATTCAAATGAATTTTCTTGGAGGTTTTTGTATTGGCTTAACAGACTGTCAATCTCAGCCTTGGTAAGCCAGGCTGAACATGTAGGCTGTTTGGTCACCGCTGAGTTTATTCTATGTGTGAATCTCCAATGGTGATTGTTGTACAGGATTGTGTGTTTGCGTCCTAATAATTTTGAAAACAGATGAGGTGATCTAGTTGCTTGGAAACCATGTAGACAAACCAGTTGACAATGAGTTAACAATGTTATGAACTTTACAGCTCAGTAAAATCATGATTTTGTTAATAATAATTAATATGTGGTCACCAACAGTGTGTTCAGTTAGATCAAATTAACGTAGCCTTTCTTTCAGATTCTATCGTTTATTGAAGTTAATTTTAAAATGCGTATATGTGTGTGTGTGTGTATATATGTCACATATGTATATGTGAAATGTTATTCAGGTTCCCGGGATGGTTCGATGGGTCTCTGGGAAGTCACAGAGGATGTGTTGTCCAAAAGTGATGCCAGGCATAATCTCTCTCAAGTTCCTGTCTATGCTCACATAACACACGGCTCTGAAGGATATCCCCAAGGAGAACACCAATCCTGATAACTGCAAAGTCCGAGCATTGGCTTTCAACAATAAGAACAAGGTCAGTAAGAGAAGCAAGACAGTTGAGAAGTCCTAAAACTGTCCATAGGTATCAGAAAAAGTAGTAATCTAAATCAAATATACTAGAGAAGCAGTCTAATATTTTGTTTTTCCCTGATCCTTTTACATCTTTCTCATAAGAGATGGTCATCTTTATCTGCTATGTCTGCTTTTGCCCCAAGTGCTTGTAGTCCAGTAGGGAAAAAACCCCACGTGTTTTCAGAAGGAACTGTTTTCCTGTGGATTTGATTTTAGACTTGCATCCTAAGGGGGGCAGACGAGGAATGTTTACAAAAAGCAGATAAAGCACCAAAAAACCTCTTGCAGCTTGAATCCCACTCTTGAGTGCACTTGCTGCTTTCCTTCACCTTTTGTGATGGCTAGCTAATGTTCAGTCAGTTGCTGTTTTGATGGCTTAATTGTTACTGGATTGCTCAGCAACTGAGGTGACTGACTCACAGGGCAGGCACCAGTGCTTGCTTTGGTGTTATTTTGTTGGTATTTGGACAAACGGTAAATATTAACCTCCCCCATGCTGATCTCTTGTTATTACTAGAGATTAATTGTATTGGGACAAGTGGGAGTAGCAATTCATACCCCTACTCTTCTTTCTGCCCTCAAAGAACAGAGGAGGTCTGAAGCAAAGGCAGGTGTGCTATCAGAAGCACAGTGCTCCTGCAGGCTTTAACTACTCCTCTGTGATGGAGAATTCGTGTAGCTGTTTCAGTAGAGTAGTACCTGGAAATAAATGTTTACTTCAGGGTGGAAGCTGCTGTAGAGAATTACCAACTCCAGCTTGTACTGTCTAATAATTCATTATTTGATTGTCTAACAAGATCTATACTTTTGAAAGTTATTTTTGGTTATTTACTGTTTTATTAATTCTTATTTTACCTGGCACCTCTGTGCTATATTGTGTTCTATCAAGATAAATGTAAAATGAAAATTTAGCTTGATAAGCACGTGCAGGATTATGCAGGAGTACAATCTGGAATATGTAGCCTGCCTAGTAGAGTGCGAGTTTGTAAGCACATCTATAATGAGGAAACTAACTTTTGTTTTTTAAACAGGAGCTGGGAGCTGTGTCCCTAGATGGGTATTTTCATCTTTGGAAAGCAGAGCACACACTATCAAAGGTGCTTTTCTGTTTTGGTGTAAAATTTCAAAAATTGCATAGCAGTTAAGGCTGTTCACTATTCTTAATCTCCTTTAAATGCTTGAAGAAAGAGCAGCAGTGTTTGTAAAACACTTAAAAGTTTTATGTAAAACAAAATATCCTAAAAAATAAACTTGCGGAGATAAATTTTCCACTCCCCTTATTTTGAAGGGTGGGAGGTGCTCTTAAATTTCTGCCAGTTCTGGGTGAGCTGAAGTGAACTGTTCCATAGAGTATGATGGATACTTCATATAGTCTTCATAAAGGAAGTTGCATTTATTTAAGTGTGATTACAGATCAAACCCAGAAATATCTATGCTAATGTATGAAGTAAGCTTTTTTCAGCTGAGAGCTGATGCCTGTGTATACCTCCTGAAGAAATAACAGCACCTTATATGTAAAACAACTTACTAAAATATCTATTGTTCTTTGCATAATACTTGGCTTCAGCCTTTATCATCTCAGCTTGGTTCAGATAAGGCATCCCATCTCCTTCAGATTTTTTTTCTCTGGATCAGGTTGTTGCTTTTCTCTTAAAGTTCTATTGTCGTGATGAACTTGTTTTATAGCTGCATTTTGGTTGTGGTGTTTTTTTCCCCACCACAACTTTCTTGAACATATCTTACAGAATTGTTCCATTAGTGTTTTGTGTGGATAACTGGCTAGCTGAAAAAGTTCACATAGACATAGTCCAGCTGGCTGGACAAAAATGCACATCGCTCTCAGCTTATCTGAAGTAAAGCAAAATACACTGTCTTTGGCTGTCCTTGTTACACAGTAACAGGAAGATTTTGGTGGGAAAGGAATGTTGCAGGTGGGAACAGAAAACTACAGAAGAGAAACAAGGGGCGGGCTTGGTATTTAGGCAACTAACCAATAATGAGCTTAACTTTTGTAATATGTATGAGCTAATTATAAGAAGGCATAAAAGGTGACTGTAAGAGACAATAAACGAAGTCTGCTGATCACTCATATTGAGCGACTGTGTCTTCCCTCCGTCGCAACAAATGGCGCCCGAACAGGGACCAGAGGACATAGGACCGGCGACCCGATAGCGGAGTCCGGACCCGGCGACCCGATAGCGGAGTCCGGGAGCCACGGTCGGCGGAGAAGTTGAGTGCGGTCCTGTAAGCAGCGCAGGAGGCGAAAGGGATATCTTCCCCGCGCCCGGGAGCACCTATAGAGGCTGGCCCGCCTGCTACGCGCCGCCGAAGTCTGCAAAGGCTGCAATTGTGCACAAATAGAGGTATGAACAGACAAGCGGCGTATAATTTGCTCAAAGGCTTTTTAGAAAAGCGGAGCATTCGGGGCATAGATTGTAAAAAGGAATTACCAGGGTTATTAGCTTATGGGGTAGCGAGGGGTCATTTTGGGAATCCAGATACGGTTTTCGAGCATGCAGAGTGGCGTAATTATGGGGACACACTGTTTGCCGAAGTAATAGCCGACAATAAAACTGCCAAAAAAACTGATGAAACCGTGGCAGGCTGTCACTAATGCCCTTTTGCAACATCGAGCCGAACAGAGAGCGGCTGCTGCTGCCTCTGGGCGGCTGGGAGTTGCAAGCGGGACTGCAGTAGCCGCACGGCAGGGGGAATCGGCTTCCCCCCCCGATTGCCCGCTGCCTCCCTCGGTGCGTACGCTGACGGTTCAGCAGGGGGCTGCGGGAAGCTGGGACCAGTCGCCCTTCCCGTCGCCGCCCTCGTTGAATCCCTCAGCCCCCCCCCCGTCGGGGAATGATGACGTAAGCGAAGAGATAGACCGTAAAAACCCCGTAGAGAGTAGGGAATGTACGAATCCTTCTGCAGAATGCCTTCAGGTTGCCCAAAATAGGCAAAAGGTCTGGAAGCAGATAGCAGACAGTGCTATGCTTGAGGGTGAACGCGATTTTGCCGCGGGAATCGTGCATGAGGCTTTCCCGGTCACGTATTCACAGCCAGATGCGCAGGGGAATATCACGGTTTCTCTCACTAACTTAGATTGGAAATTATTAACTCAGCTACGGGCTACGGTGAGTGAGTCAGGTTTAAAAGGGGAACCCACCAGGCAAATGTTAGATTATCTTTGGGGAACTAATATCTTACTCCCGAGTGACATACGCAGTATAATGAAGTTAATCTTGAGCCAACATCAGCAGCTTCTGTTTAACGCTCATTGGCAGGCTGCTTGTCAGGAATCGGTAGCAGTGGTTAGACAGCCAGGGGACCCACTGCATGGGGTTACTCTACAGGAGCTGATGGGTTTAGGACCCTATTTTAGAACCGAAGCTCAGGCACTGATGGGACCGGATAAGGCAAAGGAAGCGATGAGGCTAGCTAGACTAGCGCTTGACCGTATAAAGGAGCCCGGGGGAATCCCTTCCTATATGGGAATCAAACAGGGAAGAGAGGAGCCATTTGGGTTATTTATCGATCGGGTAGCAAACGCCATACAGGCGGCTGGGGTGCAAGACTATCTCAAAGGCTCCATTTTAAAGCAGTGTGCCATACAGAATTGTAACCCAGCCACACGTAACATCCTAGCTACGCTACCAGGGACATGGACCATAGAAGAAGCTTTGGAAAGAATGGCACAAGTGCCAGTCGGGCCCCAGGCTATGTTAGTCGAGGCAATAAAAGAACTAGGGAGTGCTTTAAAGGAGCAGGCACAGTCTACCCAGAGTCAGGTCTTAGCAGCCCTTGCTCCTTTGCAAGCCTTTGCTGGGCGATCAAATGACCGCGGCCCATCTCGTCTACGGTGCTTCCGTTGCGGTGCCACCGGACACGTGAGACGGGACTGCAATGTCAACTCTGTATGGTGCCGAAACTGCCGCTCGGACACTCACAATGAAGCTGCTTGTCGTCGATCGGGAAACGGGCAACCCAGCGGGAAGAGCCGCCCCGCGCTGACACAAAAAGCGGCTGCCTGCCCAGCAGCACAAAATCCTTTCCTCTCCGACCTGCAACCAGCGGAAGCCTCGGCTTGGACCTGGCAACAACAGTAGATTGTACCCTCTTGGACTCAAAGCCTACAAAACTTGCTACTGGCATACAAGGCCCAGTTTGTATACGCGGACAAGCTGTTGGAGCATTACTCATCGGGCGTTCATCAGCCACCATGTTGGGACTCAATGTTTTGGTGGGACTGATTGATAAGGGCTTTCACGGAGAAATTCATATTATGGCTCAGACGCTGTTTCCCCCACTCTTTATACCTAACGGGACCAAGATAGCCCAGCTGATTCCACTACCGCATCTTGCAGGCACCCTCCAACCACTGCAAGAACAACCTCGAGGACAAGGTAACTTTGGGTCTACAGGGCAAATGGCTTTATTGACTATTGGCTTGCAACAACGACCACGGCGATCGGTCACAGTGCAGTATGGAGACCAGACTCTCTCGATTACTGCGCTGTTGGATACTGGCGCTGATGTCTCTATAATCAGTGCACACAAATGGCCGGCGCATTGGCCAACCTGTACGACCAATGCTACAGTTGCAGGAGTGGGGGGATTGACCCTCGCTCGCAAATCCCCCCTTCTGCGATGGACTATAGCTGACAAAGTTATAAACTGTTGTGTCTCAATTATTCCGTTGCCTGAGGGGGTGCATGCTTTGATTGGCCGCGATATCTTGGCCCAAATGGGGATGGTCCTCACTTCAGACCTCCCTTTCTAGGGGCGGCCATTGCTTGGACTTTCCCGATCCCACTCCGATGGAAGACAGAGGAACCAGTGTGGATAGAGCAGTGGCCGTTAAAAAGGGAAAGTCTAGAACAGGCGCATGAACTGGTTAAAGAGCAGTATCAACAAGGTCATTTGCGTCTGTCAACGAGCCCCTGGAATACCCCCATCTTTGTTATCAAGAAAAAGTCTGGAAAATATCGATTGCTTCATGATCTGCGAGCGGTAAACAAACAGATGCATGATATGGGGGCCTTACAACCCGGATTACCCAACCCAGCTATGATACCGGAAGGGTGGCATTTACTCATTGTAGATTTGAAAGACTGCTTTTTCACAATTGCTTTACATGAAGATGATCAGCACAGATTTGCCTTTACCTTACCCGCGATCAACCGGGAGGGACCGGACCAACGCTTTGAATGGACGGTCCTCCCGCAAGGAATGAGAAATTCGCCCACCTTGTGTCAACTCTATGTTGCTGCCACACTACAACCTTTGCGACAACGCTGGGCTAAGACTTTAATCTACCATTATATGGATGACATCTTGTTAGCCCAGCCAACACCCTTCTCTTTGCGACAAAAACAGGTTTTAATTGAACAACTCAAGCTTAGGGGATTGGTAGTAGCACCCGAAAAGGTGCAAGAATCAAGCCCCTGGAAGTATCTGGGGTGGCGCATCACTGATACAACAATTCAGCCTCAAAAGTTGTCACTCCACTTGGATATCCAAACCCTTCACGACGCCCAACGACTGCTCGGTGATCTGCAATGGCTCCGGCCTGTAGTGGGCATCCCCAATGAACTGTTAAATCAACTACGCCCCCTGTTGAGAGGGACAGATCCTTCAACCCCAGTACAGCTTACTGAACAGCAAGAACAAACGTTACAACAAATAGCTTCAATGGTGACTACGCGCTCCACGCATCGGCGTGTTGTAGGGTTACCCATCGATTTGACTATCTTGTGTGGCACTCAGTACCTCATGGGTGCTCTAACACAGCAAAAAATAAAAACGGGGGAGAAAGGGGAGTACTCCACCATCGTATTGGAATGGATAGCTCCCCCACTGCAACCACGACGCACAATACAAGACAAGATCTCGACGCTGACGGAGCTGATCAAGAAAGGTCGCTGTCGTATTTTACAGGTGGATGGCACTCCTCCTGGCACGATATGGGTGCCGATGAGACAGATCGACTTGGAGTGGTACTTGCAGAACTCCGAGGAACTGCAGGCTGCATTACTCCACGATGGAGCAGCGATAATAGTGAAACCACTCCCATCGCCCATCCTGTCGTGGATGGAGAACATGGGCTGGATTGTTAAGCCGAAGCGATCCAGCCAGCCTATCCCACACGCTCTCACGGCCTTTACTGATGCGGGTCGACGCTCTAGGACCGCTGCCATAACATGGAAAGATGAGCAAGGGTGGCAACACCAAATTCTACAAGCGCAGCCAAAGGATTCTCTACAGACGCTAGAACTCTATGCAGTGGTCTGGACATTTATTAGATGGAGAGATGTCCCACTGAATGTAGTCACAGATTCTCTCTATGTTGCCGGCATAGTCAGCCGGATTGAAGATGCAAGCGTGCGTGAATTAAAGAATCAACGCTTGACAGAACTACTTGTGAGCTTGCAGCGTGCAATCGCACAGAGATCAGAATCGTATGCGGTGATCCATATTCGAAGCCACCAGTGGGAAGAAGGCCTCGGAGAGGGCAATGCTAGAGCTGATCGTCTCGTCGCAATCACTACTGAACCCCCATTAGCACCACATTGTCGAGCCCGAGAAGCCCATTCGATCTTCCATCAAAATGCGAAGGGATTGGCACGAGCCTACAAACTCTCTATGGAGGAGGCTCGGGCCATTGTGAAGGCTTGCCCTATATGTAGTCACCATAACTCAGGCTTAGGGCTCGGTTGCGGGGTCAACCCGCGAGGACTACAGTCTAATGATGTTTGGCAGATGGATGTTACTCATGTTCCTGCATTCGGTCGATTGAAATATGTGCATGTTACTATAGACACCTATAGCCATATGTTATGGGCCACACCACAGCCCGGGGAAAAGGTCCGGGACGTGCGCCGGCATTTAACTAGTTGCTTTGCTGTTTTAGGGGTACCTATTACTATTAAAACTGATAACGGTCCTGCATATGGTAGCGGACTACTCAAACGCTTTATGCAAATGTGGAATATTAAACATGTTACTGCAATCCCTCATTCTCCAACTGGATAAGCAATTGTAGAGCGGGCTAACGGGACGCTAAAACGCTATATAGAAAAGTTCAAAGAGATTCAGGATGTAAGAGAAAGGGTGGTGAAAGCCCTTTTTGTGCTTAATCATTTGTGTGTGTTTGGGGACAGTAATGAGCCGCCTATAATAAGGCACCACGCTGGCTCAGAACCCCCCAGGCCACCACACATGAAAGTACTGTATAAGGATGCAAAAACAGGACAATGGGTAGGTCCTGTGGAGGTGATTTATGTGGGGCGTGGTTATGTCTGTATTTCTACCAATTCAGGCACTATTTGGGTTCCCAGCCGTTGGGTGAAACCTGCTGTAGAGCACGCTGGAGGAGCTCGATGCGAGAACGCTGCTTTGCCAGCACTTTGCGATGGGCCCTGTTCTGGAATCTATTCGACATCTGTTCCAATCCCACACACAGAGGACCATGCATAAAAAACTTGAACTTTTGACAGCAAAGATACAATCTCATAGCAAACGGGATTATTATTATTCTTTTTTTTGATCATTATGGTAATAGTTTTAGTAGTGCTTAGATATGTAGTTTTCTTGTGTTAAAACGCTGTTATTGAAGATGGTCAACCAAGCCTATGTCGCCCAAAATAAAAACGGGGGAATTGTGGATAACTGGCTAGCTGAAAAAGTTCACATAGACATAGTCCAGCTGGCTGGACAAAAATGCACATCGCTCTCAGCTTATCTGAAGTAAAGCAAAATACACTGTCTTTGGCTGTCCTTGTTACACAGTAACAGGAAGATTTTGGTGGGAAAGGAATGTTGCAGGTGGGAACAGAAAACTACAGAAGAGAAACAAGGGGCGGGCTTGGTATTTAGGCAACTAACCAATAATGAGCTTAACTTTTGTAATATGTATGAGCTAATTATAAGAAGGCATAAAAGGTGACTGTAAGAGACAATAAACGAAGTCTGCTGATCACTCATATTGAGCGACTGTGTCTTCCCTCCGTCGCAACAGTTTTGCATTGGGTTTTTTTTTTTTTCCTTCTCCCTCTCATGCATTAATTTGTCTTTCCTCTGTTTCCAGTTACTTTCCACAAAGTTGCCATACTGCAGGGAGAATGTGTGTTTGGCTTACAGTCAGGAGTGGTCAGTGTATGCAGTAGGATCACAGGCACGTCTCCTTCCTGGATCCCAGGCAGCCTTCTCACAATGTTAAATCAGTCTGTTCCAAAGAACGAGGCAGTGGTAAGAAACTTGTCAAAGGGTGCTTCAAGTAGCTATGAAGACTGCAGTAAGATAAGCTTTTAATAAATAGGAAGGGGTTTTCATATAACAGTGACCAAATCATTAGTAATAGGTTTTGCTTTTATGACAATATTCCTCGAGCAACTAACAAACCAAACTTAAAAGCAATTCTGAAATCTACCGATAGACAATATTAGTGCTTTTATGATCAACTAAGTAGTATACCATCCAAATACTACTGAACTTTTAAAAGTATGCATTTTACTTACTTTTTACTATGCCTTATTCTGTTTTACTTCATCTCAAAACAAATCCAGTCTTCGTACTGGTATTAATACTGTCTATTCTGGCATTTTTCTCTGTGTGTGGGGGAAGCATGTTGTCTGCTCCGTGCTATCATATTGGGAGTCTGTGCTGTGAGTGAATGCTTGTTTTGTAATTTTAAAGCCACGAGTGAGACTTAGTTTTCAATGTGTATTTACTTGCTTTACATATACAAAAGCTCACTCTCAAAAAAAAAAAAACCAAACCAAAAAAAATTGCAGATTTAAGTGCTGTTTTCCTCTTCTGATGTGGATGCAGTATGTCCAATTGAACTTTATCACCAGGGCCAAGCCTGAGGGCTTGCAGGGTTCATGGTCCCATAAACATCTTTCCATACCCTTTATTTTCAAGCATGAGAAGGCACTGTGCTGTGATGCTCATTTTAAAACCATGTTAATCCCAGACTAATAAGTTGCAGTCCTTACTTAACTTGACTCTAGGCATCCATCTCCTCACTGAAGAAGTTATCAAAAGAGAATGCAAATAGGCAAGGATTAGGAAAATTTTATTTATGTGGTTACTGGAGTTTAACAGTGCTGTCTAGATAAATGTGTCAGGGTCTGCTTCTTTCAGATACAGGAGAAGCTTCTGTAACATGAGAGAAGGTGCTTCACTAGCTCATATTAATTTACCTGAACATCTTACTAGCAATGGTCCTTGTCCTGACCTGCTGTCAGTGAGGGCTCTGTGGAGGTCCTGACACTGTCACCCTTGAGAATTATAGGGAAGAAGTACCAAGATGCTGGAGTGCAGTGCCCAGTGGTGGCTGGTGGCTGAAAGCTGCTGCCTCGAGTATGTGATCATCCCTGCTGGGGAAACGATCTATGTGTAGGTAGTATCTCTAGGGCACTAGTTCATGTCTGGAGAAAGCTTTTGTTCAATGCTGGTTTCTGATCTGTATAGTAGGTGGATTTTATATTTTTTTTTTGGCATGGTGATGGAGGCATTTAAGTAATATTCCCAAGATACTGAGTGTTTCAACTTTCTCTTGATCTTGCTGGGACTTGGAGTGGTGCAGCACCTCTAAAAATTCCTACAAAGGAATGCAAATTTCTACATACAGAATCTCCACAAAACTATTTCCAAGGGATCCATGTTTGGCTGAGGCTTCAGATTTAGATTTTGTGAAAACAAAACATACTCCTTTTACTCAGTGGCATAACTGAATTGTGCTAGAATGTTTTATTTGGACTGGGAACTAGCTTCCCATGTGCTGCTGTAACATGATGATGCTTTGCTTATAGGATTTTTAGTCTGGTTTCATTGCTGGGTGAAGTACTAAAAGTGCCAGCTACAGAATAAGGTGTGCTTGTGTGAGAATATTTGAGCAGGGATAGCTTCAAAAATATTTAGAGCCTGATCTAAGTTAACAGCAAAGTGACTAGTGATTAGTATGGTTATACTTGCTTACAGCTAGCCTGTTGATCAGCAAAATGCACTTGGTGGGCAGCTGGGACAGTAATTTTTCTCGCATGGTCATTTATCACAGCTTGGCAGCTAGCTAGGTAGGGTGTGAGCTCATGGAGGAAACCAATGTCATGTTCTTTCCTCTGCCATGTACTCATGGTGTATTTGCTTAGAGGCTTGTGGCAGACAGAACACAGCTGCTCTTGATCCTAAATGGCTTATGATCTTTGCTTATCTGGCAGAGCTGGGGCCTGCTGAGAATGAAGCTTCTTACTATGCACCATCAGTGTAGCTGATGACCGCAGAGGAGAAGAGAAAGTAGTATGTGTAATTAAAGCTGCTGTTTCAATGGTATCAATGGGATTTATCTGTATTGCTTCAGAGCAGTGGAGAAACTTGGGTGTTGTGGAGAATACTAGTAGGTAGTTCCTCTTAAAAAAAAAAAAAAGTATTAGACATCAAGCAAGCAGCACTGCAGAGCCAAAGCATCTATCTTCCTTACTGTGTTGTATGTCCCTTCTCTGTTTGACAGGTATACGATCAGCGAGCTTCTACGAGCACATCATCACAGTGGGAACAGGGCAAGGTTCCTTATTGTTTTATGATATCAGAGCCCAGAGGTTCCTGGATGAAAAGCCCCTATGTGCCTGCTATGGACAGAAGCAGAAATTGGGAGGAAGTGAAGTTTTGAAGTTGACTACTGGGAAAGGCTGGCTGGTGAGTAGCTTGAGACTGTAGGAGACAATTTACACAGGAGTGCCATAGGGCTCAAACTGGTTATTTTAGTAGTAATGGGAGCTATTGTATGAAATGTGTCCCAGCAAAACTGTGATCATGTAACCAATAACTATAACCAGGAAAAGCAACAAGCGATGTAGAATTGCTTCTACAAAAACTTTATCAAAGTTGGTTGCTTGAGCATAAGGCATTCTGGCTACTTATGCACTGATTCGGAAATGAACTAATTTCTAGATCTTCATATTTTAGAATGTAATATAACTTCTAGTTTTCAGAACCTCAAACACAAAATACATTGTCTTCCTTTAAAAATGTAGTACTCTTACATGGTACTCCAAGATTTAATTGTGTGAAACTTTAGAAACTGGCTTCCTGAGGTAATGCTGTGGCAGGCACTTGAGTTTGATTTCCTATATGTTGTTATAAAGCAGTTAATGGCTTTGTCTATTCTCTCTTATCTTTTGTGTTACTGTGATGTAACTTTAAAAACTAATGAAACTTGATACTTTCCCTACCTTTCACCTCCTCCCTCCAATGTTTGGCCCAAATGTCCTCAGAAAAAGCTTTAGGACAAATCTTCAAGTTGATCTGTCTGAAGCTTCAGGGAGTATTAACAGAAAAGATCCCTTCTTAGACTCTGGAAGCTACCTTCTGCTTTTGTGAAACAAGGTTTTAAGTTTGTTTGGCAACAATAACAATCCAAACTTTTCTTTAACAGAATCATGATGAAACCTGGAGGAATTATTTTTCTGACATAAATTTCTTCCCAAATGCTGTTTACACCCACTGCTACGACTTGTCTGGAACAAAGCTCTTTGTGGCAGGAGGCCCCCTTCCGTCAGGACTTCATGGGAATTATGCTGGTCTCTGGAGCTAATGACACCTCTCTAAATGCTGATATTTACACAGATTTTCACTTCTTTCCCTTGTTTAACAGCTAAATTGTATTATGCCATTGAATTCTGATATAAATGCAAGCTATTTTTTGGTGGAATTTTCTGTTGGTCTCCAGCAATCTTGTACATCTTTTTGAACTAGCTTTTTGCTTTAACCTCCTTGATCCTTTACGTGAAGGGTTTGTGAAATCTTTTTTTTTATTGCATTTACTCCAAATGACTCTCTCCCCATATTCAGGCTATCTTGGCCATGTGCTCCCTCCCCTACATTGCTGTGAGATAGGATTCCTTTATTATAGAGTGGTTGCTCATGGGCTTTCTATGAAAGCCTAGGGGCTGCGTGTCTGCAGATATTTTTGTCAGTTACATTACCTGGAGTGAGGACTATTTGTAATTAAAAAATATTAATATTTATAAAAAATAAGCTACTACTTTATCTGCAGAGCCTGGCCCTGGCCTGGGTTGATCTTATTTTATAAAAATAAAAGCCTAATGACACTTTATACGCAGATGAATATGGTAATTTTAAGCTGTACTCATTGGAGCCTAGGGATAGATGCCCCAGAGGTACTGTACATCAAGCCTGAAGTGCAGGAGTTCTCAGAAGTGCATTTGTATTTGAATTATAGTTTTCAGCAATACCAGGAGCAAAAATTGATCTTCTGTTCCTTCTCTGCCTGTCCCAGGTATCAGCTATCAGCTTGCAGAACCAGAGTTTCTGTAGGCTGTTCTGCAGCATGTCTGTTGCAGGGTGACATGACATTGAAGGCCTGCAGAGGTGCTGGGAGGAAATGGGGCCTAGGGACATGAGTGTTTTGTCATTCAAAATGAACCAAATCTATCAATTTTCCAGATGAGCCAAGGTGGAAAAAAGGTGGGGTTTTTAGATGAAAAAACACACTTGTGGGTCAAGATAAAGGTAGCTTAATAGAACAATATCAAAGGTCATGCATGTGGAAACAAAAGAAAACTAAAAGATGTTATTCTCTACTTCCCATCAGCAGGTGACATTTGGCCACTTCTTGGAAAGCAGGGCTTCAGTAAGTGTAGTGGTTGCTCCAGAAGACAAACGTAAATAATGAATGTCCCCCCCCTACCTCCTCCTTTCTCTTGGCTTTTATTGCTGAGATGTCATATGGTGTGGAATGTCACATTGGGTCAGCTGTCCTGTCTATGTCCCCTCCCAAGACCTTGCTCACCCCCAGCCTACTGGTGAAGGGGCGAATTTTGGAATGACAGCCTTGATGCTGTGTTAACACTGCTCAGCAGTAGCCACCTTTCTAGCTACCCATACAAAGCACAGCACTAGGAGAGCTTCTATGGGGCTCAGCCAGACCCAATATAATCTCCAACCCTTATTCCATACCATTTGCATCATGCTTAGGTCCCACGTAACTTAATACATATATATATATCTTCTAACCATTCCATTGTATTTAATTCTCACTACTGAAATTCCTTCTTACCAACACTTACAACTGAAACTACATACCTAAACCATCTTTATACCCAACATACAGATTTATACATTCTCATTAACTACTGTCCCTTGTCCTTTAACAGATAGAGATATCACTCTTCCATTCCATGAGCTTCCTCTACTCCTTCAGATGTTCACAAGAGGCTATGACTTTGGCCCCATCTGTCAAGATGGGTACTCAGGACAGGAGAAGCAGTATGTTTGATTGTTGGGCACCAGCACCGGCTTGGTTTGGGTCATTGTTGCACTTTTCTGGTTCCTTGCTAATCTCATTCTTTGGCAGTTCAAGTCACTCCTGCTACATTACTTCCAGAGCATAAAACTCACATCACAGATTATTTTTCCCCCAAGGTTAAATCTCCTTAAGGCACACACTGGGTCTCCCCATCCTTCTGCATTACCCACCAAGTATACCCAGGTCCCTGAGTATAGACAATCCCACAAATGGGTTTGCCTTTTCCCATGGGAGGAGCAATCCACACCGCCTTCCCCAGCCACTTCCCTATGTGCACTATGGGGACCTTATCTGCTCCCACAGTATGTAGGGGTTTTGTTTGGGCAGGACCAGGACGGTTAGCAGATCCTCTGGTGTTAACCAGCCAAGTGGCTTCTGCTAAATTTGTATCCCAACGCTTCCATGCCCCATTGCCCAAGGCTCTCAACATAGTCTTTGAGAGTCTATATGTCTCAGTCTTTCCAGAGGCTTGGAGGTAATAAGGGATGTGATACATGCATTTGATGCTGTGTTTCTTTGCCCAGGGGTTTATAAGGTTATTTTGGAAATGAGTTCCATTGTCTGATGCAATTCGTTCTGGAGTACCCTGCCGCCACAAAATTTGTCTTTCAAGGCCTAAGACGATGTTTTGGGCAGTGGCATGGTTTGCAGGGTATATTTCTAGCCACCCAGTAGTTGCTTCCACCATGGTGAGTATATAGCGCTTGCCTTGGTGTGTTCATGGCAGTGATCCAATGTAGTAAATTTGCCAGGCCTCACCATATCAAAAACCCAGACACCACCCTCTATTCCAGGGAGATTTTAATTGTGTAGCTCGCTTGACTGCAGTGCATGTTTCACATTCATGAATGACCTGTGTGATGGCGGCCATGGTCAGGTCCACTCCTTGATCACGAGCCCATCTGTATGTTGCATCTCTCCCAAAATGTCCTGATGTTTTGTGAGCCCATCAAGTGACAAATAGCTCACCCTTACACTCCCAGTCCATGTGTACCTGAGCTACTTCAATTTTGGCAGCCTTGTCTACCTGTTCATTGTGTCGATGTTCCTCAGTGACACAGCCTTTGGGCATATGAGCATCTACATGATGTACCTTTAGAGTCGTGATTTTTACCTGGGCAGTGATGTCCTGCCACAGTGCAGCAGCCCAGATGGGTTTACCCCTGCCCTGCCAATTGGTCATCTTCTACTGCTGTAGCCAATCCCACAGGGCGTTAGCCACCACCCAGGAGTCAGTGTAGAGATAAGAGCACTGGCCGCTTTTCTTGTTCAACAATGTCTAGGGCTAGTTGGATGACTTTCACTTCTGCAAACTGACTTGACTCCCCTTCTCCTTCAGTGGCTTCAACAACTTGTGTGAGACTCCACACAGCAGCTTTCCACTTCCCATGGTTTCCTACCACGCGACAGGATCCATCAGTAAACAAAGTATAACGCCTTTCATCTTCTGGTAATTCATTATATGGTGGTGCCTCTTGGGTACGAACCACCTCCTCAGACAATGCTGCAAAATCTCTGCCTTCTGGCCAGTCCATGATCTCTTCCAACATTCCTGGGCAGCTGGGTTTCCCCAGTCAAGCTCGTTATGTGATCAACGCTACCCACTTACTCCATGTAGCGCTGGTTGCGTGATGTGTAGAAGGGATGTTTCCTTTGAACATTCAGTATAGCACAGGCAAGTGCAGTGACAAAAGGAAATGTGCTTCTGTACCAATAACTTCTGAAGCGACTCAAACGCCCTCATATGCTGCTAGTATCTCTTTTTCAGTTGGGGTGCAGAGGACTGTTGTGGTTTAACCCTGGCTGCTAATTAATTACCACGCAGCCACTCGCTCGCTCCCCCTTCACCCAGAGGGATGGGGAGGAGAGTTGGAAAGGAATGTGAAACTTGAAGGTTGGGATAAGAACAATTTAATAATTGAAATAGAATAAAAATGAAAGAACAATAATAACAATGGTGACAATAACAGTTATAATGAAAAGGGGAAGGGAAAGAATAAGATCCGGAGAGAAAGGAAAAAAGAAACACGTGGTGCACAATGTAACTGCTCACCACCTGCTGACCAATGCCCAGCCAGTCCCTGAGCAACAATCTGCCTGCCCCAGCCAACCTCCAGGTATGTATACTGAGCATGACATCCCGTGGTATGGAATATCTCTTTGGCTAGTTTGGGTCAGCTGACCTGGCTGTGTCCCCTCCCAATTCCTTGTGCCCCTCCAGCCTTTTTGCTATTAAGGCCTGAGGAACTGAAAAGTCTCACATCAAAGTCAGAGCACAGCACCTTACTAGCTCCTAAGAAGATAATTAAGTCCATCCCAGCTGAAACGAGGACGTAGGCTTCTGATAGATACCCCCGGCTCCATAACCCTCATGGTCCACCTTGGGTTTCTCCTGATGCTTTCTGCCAGAGGCTCCAGGTGAGACCATGCTCCCCAGCTGCAGTGTAGAGTACATTCTGAGCAGCTGGTCCTGTCCAGACAGGCCCAAGAGCTACCGCATGAGCCATTTCCTGTTTGACATGCTCAAAGGCTTGTTGTTGCTCAGGACCTCACTCCAAACAGTTCTTCTTTCAGGTTACTCAATAGAGAGGGCTCACAAGCTGACTATAACCTGGAGTATGCATTCTTCAGAACCCCACAAGGCCTAGGAAAGCTTGTGTTTCCTTCTTGTTAGCTGGTGGAGACATAGTTGCTATCTTGTTGACCACACCCATAGGCACATGACAGCGTCCATCCTGCCATTTTATTCCCAAGAACTGAACCCCCTGTGCAGGTCCCTTGACCTTGCTTTTCTTTATGGCAAAACCAGCTTTCGGAAGAATCTGTGTTACTCTTTTTCCTTTCTCAAACAATTCTTCTGCCTTGTTGCCCCACATGATGATGTCATCGATGTATTGTAGATGTTCAGGGGCATCACCCTTTTCCAGTGCAGTTTGGATTAGTCCATGGCAAATAGTAGGGCTGTGCTTCCACCCCTGGGGCAGTCGATTCCAGGTGTATTGGACACCCCTCCACGTGAAAGCAAAATGTGGCCTGCACTCTGCTGCCAAAGGAATTTGAAAAAACCACATTGGCAATGTCAATTATAGCATATCACTTGGCTGCCTTCGACTCCAGTTCATACCGGAGCTCTAACATGTCTGGTACAGCAGCACTCAGTGGTGGCATCACTTTGTTCAGGCCACAATAGTCTACTGTTAACCTCCACCCTCCATCAGACATTTGCACTGGCCATATGGGACTATTAAATGGTGAGTGAGTCTTGCTGATGACTCCTCGGCTCTCCAGTTGATGAATCATCTCACCGATTGGAGCCAGGGAGTCTCGGTTTGTGCGATATTGCTGCTGGTGCACCGTCCTGGTAGCAATTGGCACCTGCTGTTCCTCAACTTGCAGCAATTCCACAATGAAGGGATCTTCTGAGAGGCCAGGCAGGGTAGATGATAGCTGTTTGATCTTCTCTGTGTTCACAGTGGCTACACCAAAAGCCCATCGGTACCCCTTTGGGTCCTTGAAGCACCCTCTCCTGAGGTCAGCTACGCCAAGGATACAAGGGCCCTCTGGGCCGGTCACAATGTGGTGCTTTTCCCACTTGTCCCCTGTTAAGTTCACCTCAGGCTCCAATACGGACAATTCTTGGCATCCCCCTGTCACTCCAGAGATCCAGATGGGTTCTGTGCCCCTATACCCTGATGGCACCAGCGTACACTGTGCACCAGTGTCTACCAAAGCCTTATACTTCTGTGGGTCTGATGTGCCAGGCCATCGAATCCACACAGTCCAGCATACCTGGTCATCCCTTTCCTCCTCCTGGACGAAGGCAGGGACCCTCTATTCCTGTTCCTGGTCAGAGTATTCACTGTCTGACCCTTGCAGTGCCAGACCAGAAGTCCCCTCACCAGGATCAAGGGAGGTGATTTCAGTTTTTCTGTTTGGGAGAGCATTGATTGCCTTCTTGGGTCTCTACAGCCACTATGCTGACAGCCTTCTTGGGTGACCCCTTCTTAACAGCTGTCTTCCCTCTCAGTTTGTGTACACGGGTTTCCAGCTTGAAGGTGGGTTCACCATCGCCCTTCCTCATGTCCTCCACTTGGTCACGCAGGAAGAACCACAGTGAAACATGTGGCATGTACCTGGGGCTCCCTTTCCCTCTGGCTGGGGCAGGAGAGGACTGATTTCCTGGGGTGCCCCTGACAGCCAAGGTGCTTCCCCTGTAGGGATAAGGGAGTACAGAGATTTTCTTCAAAGATTTGGAGCCAAGAAGACACTACCTCCACAGTTGGTGTATCCATATCCAGGCAATACATCGCTGCCAAGCTGTTAGAATATGATGTTGGGGCACTTTGAATCACCTTCCTCCACATGACCCATGTGCACAGGACATCCTCAAAATCTTTGAAGACCTCATCATCATCTAGTTCACTGTAGATGCCTTCCAGTACCGCTAGTTCTCTCAGGTACTGGATGTCTTCATCTGCAGTAGTCCACTTTCCTGGGGAGGTCACAAGATCTTCCTTGAATGGATATCTCACCCTCACACTTGACAGGAGCCATATCCAGAGACTGCAAATTGCTGCCTCTTTTCCAATGCCTCTCTCAGTTCCCCAGTTTCTAGCAAGGGATCCCAGCTGTTGGGCTTCCTTACCTTCCAGTTGCTGACTGTTGGCCCTGCTATCTCAGCATCGAAGCAGCCAGACAGCAATCTGCTCACCTGGCTGCTGGCTGTAATCTTTCCACGTCTTGAAGTTCTGATGAGGTCAGGGACTGGGTAGTTTCTACTTCTTGTTTAAATTCTCTCATTCCTTCCTCCAGTTTCTGTGTCAAAGGACTGGCCTCTTGATCAAATCTTTCCTCTACTTCCTCCTGGAGGGGCACAGGAAATCGGGAAGGGACACAGCCAGGACAGCTGACCCAAGCTAGCCAAAGAGGTATTCCATACCACAGGATGTCATGCTGAGTATATAAACTGGGGGAAGAAGAAAGGGGGACATGTTTGGCATCATGACATTTGTCTTCCTGAGTAACCATTTTCTGGGGACCGAGTAACTGTTTTCCTGGGGATGGCTGAACACCTGCCTGCCCATGGGGAGTGGTGAATGAATTCCTTGCTTTGCTTTGCTTGCATGCATGGTTTTTGCTTTGCCTATTAAATTGTTCTTATCTCAACCCTGGAGTTTTACATTCCTTTCTGATCCTCCTTCCCATCCCTCTGGGTGAGGGGGAATGAGCAAGCGGCTCTGTGGAGCTTGGTTGCCGGCTGGGGTTAAACCATGACAGGGGGAAGAAAATAAGATGAAAAAACCCTTGTGGGTCAGGTCAAGATAAAGGTAGCTTAATAGAACAATACCAAAGGTCATGCATGTGGAAACAAAAGAAAACTAAAAGATGTTATTCTCTACTTCCCATCAGCAGGTGACATTTGGCCACTTCTTGGAAAGCAGGGCTTCAGTAAGTGTAGTGGTTGCTCCAGAAGACAAATGAATGTCCCCCCCTACCTCCTCCTTTCTCTTGGCTTTTATTGCTGAGATGTCATATGGTGTGGAATGTCACATTGGGTCAGCTGTCCTGTCTGTGTCCCCTCCCAAGATCCTGCCCACCCCCAGCCTTCTGGTGAGGGGGGGAATGTTGGAGAGACAGCCTTGATACTGTGTGAGCACTACTCAGCAGTAGCCAAAACACTGGTGTGTTATCGCCACCTTTCTAGCTACCCATACAAAGCACAGCACTAGGAGAGCTGCTATGGGGCTCAGCCAGACCCAATACACAGTGGTTTTCCTCTAGTCCTCAGGCATCTCTCCTGTTCTCCATGACCTTTCAAAGATGATGGAGAATGGCTTGGCAATAACATCTGCCAGCTCCCTCAGCAGTCAGCACTTGGAGTGCATCCAATTGAGGTGCATGGATTTGTGGGTGTCGGGTTTGCTTAAGTGATTAACATGATCCTCCCTGACTAGGGGAAAGTCTTCCTTTCTCCAGACTTCCTCTCTTGCCTCCAGAGTTTGGGGAAACTGGAGGGTCAGCCTTGGCAGTGAAGACTGAAGCAAAGGCGGCATTCAGTAACTGCACCTTCTTTGTGTCCATCACCAGGGCACTCACCTCATTTGTTCAGCAGTGGGCCCACATTTTCCCTAGTCATCCTTTTCCTGCTCATGTACTTGAAGCATTGTACTTGAAGGTTCCTTAGTATGCTACTGTGGTAGCTAATGGGTTCTTCATAAACTGCCTAAAACCCAGGACCTTTTTTGTCCCAAGTTGTGGAAACTTTTCCCATTTTAGCTGTTCTGGTTGGCCATCTCCTCTAATAAGCCAACGGAATAAACAACCTTTTTTCTTTCCAGGGTTAAAGAGTGCATCTCGGATGTGTCCAATGCAAGCTAGAATCTTTCCATGTAGCAAGATAACTTTCTGTTAGTTCACCTTGTGCCTAGCTTATGCTGTCATCCTGCTTGCTATAGGAGATGTTCAGTCTTTCCCCAAATCCCCTGCTGCCTTCTGCATTCAAATTCCCTCAAACTTCCTGTGGTACTAGGATGGGGAGAGGGTCTGATGCCCTTCAGGTCCAACTGTGAAGCATGTGCATTCCAGGGTGATGGTCTTACCTAATACTTAGCTAAAATGCAGGACTCCAGGGTGCTCCTCCTAGCCTTTTGGCAGGCACCAAACTCAGATTGTTACTGACACCTCTGTCCTCTGCTGGGATTAATGTCTTTCCCCTGCTCCTGTCACTGGTGGAGCAGTGTGCCTGTACCTCTCTACTTTAGTGCCAAATGGGCAGTTGGCTGAAGCTGAGAAGACAGCCAAGGCTGGGATATGCTCTTTTCTCCTGTCTCTGCTGGAGATCACAGCCACCACTTCAGAGTAGCTTTAGTCCCTTACGCAGTTCCTCACAGACTGCCTAGAGCTAGTCTGCATGTGTCCTTGTGGTCAGTCTTGTCTTTGTACTCAGTATCTTCATCAGTAATGCCAAGCAGCGAGCCTCAGGATTAATTTCCAGCTGGTAGTGGAGACTTGGATGGAAAACCTGTAAGGAATGCGGTTCCCTCTGATGCAATCCATGTGGAAATCTTGGCAAGAGAAGAGCTCTCCTAGATGTACACCTGTCTCAGAAGTATAATTTGCTCACACAGAGCACTGACAGGGATACTTCACAAACAGATCTTGCAGTGTTTCATAATTCTACTTCCCTTGTGGGTTGGCTGCTTAAACTGAATCAGTTCACAGCACTGCATATGTGGCTATTTAGGCTTTTCTATGAAAAGGGACAAATTATATACCATGGGGTAGTCAAGGGGCTCTCAAATTTTATTGTTCATTGTTTTTTAAAGGTGTTGTCATGGTGGCTGTGGTGTTCTGTGATGGCAACATATTGCTTTGGTTATTTTAGGAGCTTTACAAAGCGGAAGTATACAGAGAAAAAACAAATCTTGTTGAAGTATGGAAGGATGTGTATTTCTAGGATTACTGTTCTAGTTACTGTGCAAGATGACTCTGTCACAGGGAACATGCTCTGCTTAGTTTTGTTTGGTTTTTTATTCGGGTTTGGTTTGAAGTGTGCTTCCCCCTTCTTCGAAAGAAACCAGATACGGGAGTCTGAGCATCCTCCAATTCTGCTGCAACAAGTTATTAGTAAAGTGCCACCAATGCAAAAGGAAAACTCCTGGTCTGGAAATCCTAGCCCTGATGTTGATCGATTAAATGAAGCATATTCCAGGTCGGGGTGTGGGGGCAAAAAGGGTGTTTTTATGGACCAAGTTTCAGCCTCCACACACAGAAGCTGATCTTTCTGCAGAGTCTCTAGATTACTGAAGAGGGTGCTTTGGCACCCCTGAAAAGTGTCCCTCTGTCATGGTTTAACCCCAGCTGGCAACCAAGCACCACACAGCTGCTTACTCACTCCCTCTCACCCAGGGGGATGGGGAGGAGAATCAGAAAGGAACGTAAAACTCCATGGTTGAGATAAGAACAATTTAATAAGTAAAGCAAAAGCTGTGCAAGCAAAGCAAGGAATTAATTCACTACTTCCCATTGGCAGGCAGGTGTTCAGCCATCCCCAGGAAAGCAGGGCTCCATCATGCATAATGGTTACTCAGGAAGACAAACGCCATAATGCCAAACATGTCCCACTTCCTCCTTCTTCCACCAGTTTATATACTCAGCATGACATCATATGGTATGGAATACCTCTTTGGCTAGTTTGGGTCAGCTGTCCTGGCTGTGTCCCCTCCCAATTCCCCGTGCCCCTCCAGCCCTCTCGCTGGCAGGGCCTGAGAAACCGAAAAGTCCTTGATTTAGTATAAATATTGCTCAGCAACAACTAAAACCATCAGTGTGCTATCAACATTGTTCTCTCACCAAATCCAAAACACAGCACTGCACTAGCCACTAAGAAGAAAATTAACTGTCCCAGCTGAAACCAGGAGAGTATCCACCCCTTATTCCATACCATTTACGTCATGCCACACTCTCCAATGCAACCTCATTAACCACCATCACCGTTCCCATCCTTTGATATAATACACAGATATCATTCCCCTAGTCTATGCACCACCCCTGTAGAAATGTCTATAAAATGTCCACAAAATGTCCATTGAGTTCATTTAGTCCATGAACACGATCTCTTATGGTGGTCACTCAGAAGAAAGGTTGTGTGTTGTATGGGGTTATCAGGCATCAAAGCCAGCTCAGGTCGGGTCACTGCTGCACTTGCACTGCTTCTTGTAAGGCTTGTCCTCCAGTGGTTCAGGTGGTTGCTGCTATAGTCATTCCTATAACATGAAACTCAAATCATGGGTTACAACAATTTAAAGGTATATCCATTACAATCTCCACCCCTGGTCCCTTCGGACCAGCCCGTAGGGTTTAACATTGCAATGAACTCCTCCCCTTGCCCCTGCTCCAGCTTGGACTTATCCACAGACTGCAACCTGCTCCAAGTGGAGCCTCAGCTACGAGCCACAGTCTCTCCAGGGGTATCCCTGCTGCGGCATAGACTCATCCACAGCCACAGTCCCTTCGAGGTGCACCTGTTCCAACATGGCCTTATCCATGGGCCATCACCATGGACCTGGTCCAATGTGGCCTTACCCACAGCCACAGTCCCTTCAAAAGTAAATCAGCTCCAGCCTGGCCTTATCCCTGGCTGCCTCCAGGGCTGTACCTGCTCTGTCGTGGGCTTATCCATGGCCACACACTTTTGAGGTGCTCCAGCATGACCTCACGCACAGCCACTGATGCTTCGAGGTGTGCCTTCTCCAACATGGACTTGCCTTTGGGCCACAATTCCTTCAGAGGCATACCTGCTGCGGCACAGACATAACCATGGCCATAGACACTCCAAGATATACCTGCTCAGGCATGGACTTGTTCACACTGGAGGTCCAGCCTGTCCAGTACAGCAACACAGAAATGGCAGCCATGCCCTGGCCATCTGCCAGCCCCGGCACATCGCCATTGCTGTTATCAAGATGTTCCTGGGCACAGCACAGTGAGATGATAAGCAGTACAAGCAAGAAGCAACCACTAACGAGCACTTGACTCTAATATACAGTGAGTGAGGCAAGCAAGCCCCATGGCAAGCATAGAAACCTGCCCCTTAATAGCTAGACAACAACAACAGCTATAAATTCAAACTAGCACATTCCAATCAAATCTGTTATCTCGAACTCTTCGAGCCCCAAGTTGGGCACCAAAAAGGACCGTTGTGGTTTAACCCTGGTTACATCATGCAGCCGCTTGCTCACTCCCCCTCATCCAGAGGGATGGGAAGGAGGACGATCAGAAAGGAATGTAAAACTCCAGGGTTGAGATAAGAACAATTTAATAGGTAAAGCAAAAACCATGCATGCAAGCAAAGGAAGGAATTCATTTATGACTCCCCATGGGCAGGCAGGTGCTCAGCCATCCCCAGGAAAGCAGGGCTCTGTCACATGTAACGGTTACTCAGGAAGACAAACGCCATAATGCCAAACATGTCCCACTTCCTTCTTCCCCCAGTTTATATACTCAGCATGACATCACATGGTATGGAATACCTCTTTGGCTAGTTCAGGTCAGCTGTCCTGGCTGTGTCCCCTCCCAATTCCCTGTGCCTCTCCAACTCTCTGGCTGGCAGGGCCCAAGAAACTGAAAAGTCCTTGACTTTAGTATAAACATTACCCAGCAACAACTAAAAACATCAGCGTGTTATCAACACTGTTCTCACATCACAGCCAAAACACAGCACTGAACCAGCTACTAAGGAGAAAATTAACTCTATCCCAGCTTAAAACCAAGACATAGACTATTCATTACAATTGTGATACAGGTTATAGTGGTCACAAACTATTTTTAGATTTACACAGGGTACAACCATTACACTTATCACACTATATTTTGACATGAATCATGACTATTTATCACAATCCCCCCTTTGATTCATGTCTTAGTTTCCAATTCAATAATAGCTTTTTGTGTTGTAGTCATTCCTTATTTCTAGTTGCATAATCTGTATCACTGATAGTATTAACCAAATAAAACATTGAAATAAACAGGGGATAGGTAACAACTCCCCCCAAATATTCCCAGGAGTACAATACTCACTTTGGTAACCCAATTACATACAACAATTGGTAAGATTAAATTTCCAACAAACTCCCCTTTCCTGGGCCAACAGGTAGTCCAATGCTATACTGGAACCCAAATCACCCTCCTACTTACTGGTAACAGGAAGAAGCTAGGTTTTATTGTACCTACTATACATAACCCAACTCAATTCTTTGGCAAAGATGTAAATGCTAATTTTCCACAAATCCAAGTGTGCCTCTCCACACACATAAGAACTAGTTACTCTTTGTTATATTTTTGACAAGTTTTACAAACAGATTTTTTAGCAACTGTGGGAACTTCATATTTGACTCCCGCTTTCATCTCATGATAAAACAAGCTAGATAAAAAACATCGTTAGTTATCTTCTCCTTTCTTTATCCATCCCTCTGTTTTCTCAATATAAAGTTGGAAGTATAAAGGGTGTCCACACCTTCCCACAGGATTCCAATCAGGACCCTTATCAAGAGAGGTCTGGTCAGGATCATAATGCTCTGGGTCACCGCCCCAGGGGTTGCAGCCCTCGGCAGACCTTGTCAGCTGCAGCACCAATTCCCTCAGGTCTTGCCCTCTCCAGTTTTTACCAAGGAGTGCCTTTCTTTTTAAGACTTCCAACACAAACACCAACAGAGGTCCTGGAAAATTGGGGAAAAGTGGGTTCTATCAGCTACTAAAGATAACATCAGTTCTCCTGTACTTTAAATTTATGTAAATTCATTAGTTTACCCTTTTACAGAAGTCAATATGAATTTCCCCAGTTCTTTTAAAGGTAAGTTTGGTATCCCCAGGTTTAGTTACGACTCTCCATTCCTTTATTGGTCCCTTTACCCTTGAAGCATGTGTCCACCCCTTTTCAGCTGCCCTTATTGCCGTTTCTGTAGTTAAAAGAACAAGAAATGGTCCTTCCCAGCGAAGGTTAAGGTTATCTTCTCTCCAGGTTTTTATCGTGAAATCTAAAGGAGTGCTCAGGGCTAAAGGACTATTAGCTCAGAGTTCCTTCATATGTTTATTCAGTTCTACAATATAATGTTGAATGGTCATATCCTCCAATTTTGGATGACCTATTGGCAACCCTTGAGTATAAGGCATCCCATATAACATTTCAAAAGGTGAGATTCCAGTTTCTGAGTTTGGCATAGTTCTGATATTTAACAGGGCCAAGGGAAGACACTTTATCCATGACATTTTTGTCTCAATCATGAGCTTTGATAATTGTTGTTTCAGAACTTTGGGGATGCCAGGGAGTGTGATAGTCCCACCAGATTCCCAAGACTAATATAATATTTTTAAGAACTTTAGATGTAAAATGGGATCCCTGATCTGAGTTTATTACTCTCACCATCCCATATCGGGGACTAATATTTTCAAGTAATTGTTTCGCTACTGAGCCATGACTCTTGTAGTAGGAAATGCCTCAACCCAGTGAGTTAGTTGGTCAATGATCATCATACTTATATCGCCCCACCTTTGGTAATTCAGTAAAATCCACCTGTATCCTTTCAAAAGGACAGTGAATCAAAGGTCTCCTTCCTTTTGGTGTCTGTCTTATTTGTTTTTTATTAATTTTCTGACAAATCAAACAACCCTGTACTTTGTTTCACAATTTCAAAAATTCCTATGCACCCATAAAATTTTAGAAATTGATCCACAAGGGCTCTAGTTCCGTTTGCTGAGTTTCCCAGACTGCCGCTGCAAGCATTCTTGCTCTTATTTTTTGGTTTTCCTCATCCCTCCATACATACACTTTCTGAGCTTCCTTCAACAATTCTTGTAATTCTCGATCTTGCCAATCGTCCAACTTATCCAGCTTCTTTCTTATATCCCCCCATGATTCGGCCACAAATTGGCTATTTAGTAATGTTTCTCCGATTGGAGAGACTGGGTCCAACCCCAAATACATTTGTAAATTTTTCCTCAGTTTCTCTAACCAGTCCGTAGGGGACTCATTCTTTTCCTGTTGTTAACTAAAAACCTTATTAATATTCTGCCCCCTTGGGTAATCAATTCTCTCAAATCTGACATATTTTGTCTATCATGGGCATTTTGGTTATTCCAATTCAGGTTCTGGTTAGGCCATTTCTGTTCCCCAGGAGGACCTTGTTGATGCCTTCTTTCCCACATCTGTATCCCTGCCTGTCTAATCATAGATCTTTCTTCAGCTGTAAATAATATTCCCAAGATAGATTGTATTTCTTCCCAGGTATAGGTACTAGGACCTAGGAACTGGTCTAATCATTCAGAAACTCCCTAAGGATCATCTAACAGACGACCCATTTCCTTTTTAAAGAATCTCACATCTCCTGTATTCAAAGGTACCGATAGAAATCCAATTCCTCCTGTATCTCCTCCCATCGGTACCTCTTGGAGGGGAGCCAGAGCCACTGCTCCTTCTTTTTTATAAATTTCATCTCTTTCTTTCTGTACTGTTTTACTCCTTGTGTGACTAGAAGGAGGAGAGAGTAGGGAAGTCGAAGGAACAGGGTCAGGAGGCAGTGGAGGATGTATTCTCTCCTGACAGCCTTCTGCGTCCTGCTTTAAATAAGGCGGGGGTAAATTGTCTAATGGCTCCCATAATAACGTGGCTGGTTTAGTTTCTCTCTCCGGTGCCTCCCTTTTTCTCTCAAAGGAAATAATGAAACCAATCTTCCCATCTCCGACCCTCTCCACAGTGCAGCATATTCACTTTCTTCCTGACTAAAGGGCTCTTTATTATTCACTTATAAATTCAATGTCTTACAAATCCAGTCATCAAAACATCCAAATATCGGCCAATATACATAATCGGATTGAATTTCCTCTCTCATCCACACATCCATACAGTAATGGACCATTTTTTCCTTAGTTTTTCCCTCTTGAGATGGCCAGTGACCCCAATGCCTGAGCATTATTCCTAAAGCACTATCCAGGGGAATAATTTTTGGGTATTCCTTTTCTTCCTTTGTTTCCTCTTCAAATCTTGACTCCTGTTGGCCCATTTTCATTAGGAATTTTGCGGCAATTCCTATCGCCCTTAGCAACCATTAAGTGTCTTGCAGGGGTTCTGCGCCCCCCCGACGATATGCGGGAGTATTACACCCTTGGTTGCCGATACCAATGTCTGCAGGGGGTTTTGGACCTACCACCCACCCGCGAATCCTAGGACTTTTACAGTGGCTTCCTATCGCCCTTAGTTACCGGTAAGAGCATCCTGCAGGGGGCTGAACCCTTCACCCACCCACATACCCCATACGAGTCGCGATCCCACCCACGAATCCTATAGGAACCGCTTTGGTCCTTCACCGGCCAGGTCCCTCGCGGGAGTTTGGAACCGCGGTTAGAAGACCTCCACACCCGCTTCGGAACTCAAATCCTGGCTCCGAACCTAGAGTCCGTTTCCAGAATTAGGTTCCTTCTCAATCACACTCTTACACACAAGTAACCGATCCCACCCAACCGAACGGCTTCCCTTATACTCACGACTCTGTCGTCTTCGTTCGGATCTTCGTGCACCAGAATTACGGGTCCTTTATACTGCAGTTTTTCCCTAGGAGCTCCAATCCCTTTTGGTTATTGTTTCTCTTTTGTTCGTTGATCTCCGGAGACTGACCCAGACTGCTACTCCCGAGCCACAATCTGTGGGGCGCCCCTCGAGAAGTCACAGTCCAGGAAAGCACAGTGAGATCACGTCAGGGTCACTACATTGCTATAAACGATAACAATTAAAATAATTTTATTTTGGGTTCAATCAATTTAGGTTGAGAAACAAAAAGCAAAACCAGCGCTGGGTGCGTGGAGAACTCAATTAGTTCCACCACACGCACACCTGAGTCCTAAAAGCAGCGTCTTTTATGCCCGGATCTTGACCAATCTCTTCTCGCTGGATGTTCATCCTGCTCTTTCCCCATTGGGTCGCCAGGGCACACCCTCTCCTCCTATTGGATCCTCTTTGGCGCGCTTGTTTGAATCTCAGGGTCTTTGTCTCCTTTGGTGGGTTTTTCTAAGCAGCGATTGCTTCAGGGGAAGCTTTTACATTGTGTCAAAGGAATCACACGCGCCCATTCATTACAATTGTGATACAGGTTTTAGATTTACACAGGGTACAACAATTACACTTATCACACTACATTCTATTTTTGACATGAATCATGACTGCGTTTATCACATATGCATATGGCTGATGCAACCTTAATGGTATAAGTAGATCATATTTGAATTCGTTTGGCACGCCTCTGACTAGAGTCATGCACCCAGCACTGCGGTTTTTGCTCTTTGCCTCACAATAAAGATTTCTGAACCTACCTTTAGCGGGTCAGGTATTTATAACACTCTGGGTGAGAGGGAGTGAGCGAGTGGCTGCGTGGGGCTTGGTTGCAGGCTGGGATTAAACCACGACAAGGGGGATTTTAGGGACAGGCCCTGGTGCAGGGAAAAGGATTTTAGGAATGGACCATGGGGACAGGGGAGAGGATTTTAGGGACAGACTGGGGTGCGGGGGGAAGGAATTTTAGTGATGGTCTGTGGATGGAGGGAAGGATTGGGTCGTTAGGGTACACCTTCTCCTATTGAGTTTTCTTTGGCGCGCTTTTGAGAGTTTCAGGGGGTTTGTTTCTTTGGCGGGCTTTCCCTGGCGTGCTTTCTTTGTTTTCTTTGGCGGGCTTTTCTAAGTAGCGATTGCCTCAGGGGAAAGAGGAGTTTTCTAAGAAGTGGTTACGTTGTCTTAAAGGAGAAGCACATGCGCTTATTCGTTACAATTGTGATACAGGTTATAGTGATCACAAACTATTTTAGATTTACACAGGGTACAACAATTACACTTACAACATTACATTCTATTTTTTACATGAATCATGACTATGTTTATCACATATTGAATTGTCAGTTATGTGGAATCTGTGCTGCTGGTGAGTTTAGGAAGCAGGTAACTTTAATGCTCAGCTCTTTTCAGTAGACTACCATGTTAATTTGGATATCTTTTTGGGTATTACATTTTCAGTATTCATAATCATATGTTGTAGCATACGGGGCACGGACTTTGCAAGGATGGTGAAGCAAATACCTTTATTGTTGGTTAGTTTTCTAAGTTCATACTCTGTACACCCGCTGCTAAAAGCTTTATTATTGGTCAAGCTCTACTGTCCACGTGCCCAGCCGCTGTTCAAGCTGTTTCCTTATCTTCTAAGGATGAGATCACATTCCTCCTTTGTTTCTGTCTCATCCGGGTTTCTTCTCATACTCCCTCAAAGTTATTTAACTCTGCTGCAGGATCACAGCTGCACATTATCAATGTTAAAACGGCCCATTGTCTCCATTCCCTACAATTCCCCGTTTTTGTTCTTGTTTTTTTTTTCAAAAGGTTGCTTTAACATGTTATGGACTGTTCATTCCTTTTTTTTTCTTTCTTTTTTTCCTTTCTTTCTTTTTTTCCTTCTCATCTCTTAATTACCAATTTTAGCCTTATTTTATGTGTACATTTCTACATTTCAATCAGGTTCACAAAATGTAAAACTTTTATCAGCGCATTTCATACAGAGGTCAAGGTATAGGTTTATGATTATTTTATAAGAGCATGCAATAAGCTATGGAAATTTTATGAAAATATCTTAACAGAAACTTCTAATCAAATAAATGAGCATGAGAAATTGTGTTTAACTTCTAAAATCTATATATAAGCTGTTACAAAACATTTTCTATCCTAAAAAAAAAAAAAAAGATAAAACCTACTGAAAAGTTCTTGAAATCTTACACTTGGGCAAGTGTTCCACTGTGCCTCCATTCTAAAGCATGGAAGTGGAAATTGTGTAGAACAAAGTTTTACTTTAAATAACTGTTCAACTGTTATTGCTGCTTTTCAAAGAACCTGAAAGCATTGAATGAAAACTCAGAACTAAACAAACAGCTGGACGGACACCTTTAGATTGTTACTGGAATTAAATATAGAAGTTAACTATAAAAGTTTCTCAAAATGTTCTGGTTGCTTTGTGGTTTATTTATATACATAGAGAACTGTACACAAACAGGGAAATAAAAAAGTTGAGCACTCCATTATAACTTATGAACAAAATTCAGAAGTTCATTTTATCTCAAATTGCTTGGAATTAGATTAGGTTGTAGTTGTCATCTTAACAACTAGTTTCCATGTTTTACCCCTTAACTGAAAAACACACATGATGAAAAAGCATATTTCTAGAAACAGAAGAGTAATTGAAGAAATTCTCATGTTCACAATTGCTTTTCTAAGTCTTATTAAAGTCACCTTTGTTTTATTTTTTTTGGTGAAGCAACCAGAGACACTTTATTGTACCGAGAAGCCCATATTTATGTCTCTGAGCCCAGATACAAATTCCAGCTGTATGTACCACCAGGCTCAGGGCAGAAACCACTCATGCAGTTACATAGCTATAGGTTACTACAAGCATGCAGACACCTTTTTGCTACTAGATAACCATGTTTATCTTACTTTCCTTCACAATACCCAGCTGTTCTCTCATCTCCTGCCAGATCAGACCTTCTCCATCTTCCTCTCATACATCTCTCTTCAGACATTCTCTATCCTCCTCTCTTTTACTTGCTAATTGTGACAAGGCAAAGGTTGTGTGTAGCTGGGTGACCATGACCTGATTTATGTTATGATCAACTAAACGCTGAATACAGGAAAAAAGGCATGGGAGATATAAGGCAAACATCAATAAGGTGGTTAAGGCAATTATAATAAATCCTGCAATACTTTTGAGCCATGGCCCAAAGTTTCCCAGCTGTGAGAAGAGACCAAAGGCATCCCGCCCCTGGCTCTGCTGCAGATCTTTGTTTAAGGCTTTTAAGTTTTGTATGCTTTTGTGAATTGATTCAGAGTGGTCACTCAGATTCATGCAACACATCCCATCAAAGTCTTCACGTCCATGTCCCTGTGCTAACAAGAAAAATCAACAGCAGCTCAGTTCTGTAGTGACGCATGACGGACAGAATTGACACCGGCTAATAAGCCAGAAAGAGCAGTGTTTGGAGCATTACTTTCTTTAGCAAGGCAGCAGCCTAACTTATTAAGTGAGTTAAGAGCATGTACTATTCCTACAGAAGAGATTAGAGAAGCAAAAATGTGTTGTGCTGCATTCCAGAACTCAGCCTGAGAGTTAGTCTGCTGTGAGTTCTGCGTTACAATCATTTGACACATGTTGGGGTTGCGATTGTGAAAGTTGCCCATTTACAATTTTCATTGGCATTATCACAGCTAGTTGTTTTAAAAGCAACCCTTGAGCTTCCCCATGCTCGACTTGTTGTTGCAAAATATTCTGAAGCCGATCAATAAAGTTAGTATATGACTTTTTAGGACCCTGCAAGACTGTGGCAAATGACTCACTAGAGGCTTGCCCAGATTCAGGTATCCTCTGGACTGACTTAATAGCCATCTCCTTAATTTGCAAATAGTTGTCCCTGGGGAATCGGCATAATTATTTTCTCCAGCCAACTGCTCATATTTGGCTGATACAACATTGGACATGCGATACTGACGCCCAAATCCCCTTGCTTAAGTGCTTCCTGCTTGCATTCCTGCCACTGATCCCCCAGACCCCCTTTCACCCTCCCCAAAAACACAGTCATCGGGGGGGGGAGGGGGAGGTCTGGTTCCTTTTCCGGATCTATAGGACCTGGATCAAAAGGTTTATCAGTGTCAATGGAATCACTGTCCGAGTGGTCCTGTTCCTGCACTTGGTCCTGTGCTGCGAGGGCCACTGCAATCTGTGACAGGAGCTTTGGGGGCAGAGGAGGTGTGGACAGAGTTGCCATCATTGGCAGTATGTTCAGAAGAGTCGCGCTGTCAGTGGATCTTACAGCCTCCCCTGGTTCAGTGCTCGCGCTGTTGTTGGAATTTACAGCCTCCCGTGGTTTAGCACTGTCAGTAGAATTAGTCGACACTTGGCAAAGAGTAGCCAGAATTTGCCACCAAGTTGATAAATGCATTCCTGCCGCAGAGTCCCCCTCCGCAGCAGTATCATACAATCATCTGCCGACCGCTTGCCAGGCAGGAATTTGCAAAGTGCCATCAGGTGGAAAGTCCGGCACTTTGTCATGGATCCATTCTAACAGAGTCACTAGCTGTGGACCCGTCACAGCTCATTGCTGAGCTGCAAGCAGCCGTCGCAATACGTCCAGGCTGCGCTGTTGATCTCGGGATAACTTCCCTCCCATCGTTCCCGATGGCTCACTTCCTTCGTAAGTGATGGGTGCATAGAATTTTCTGTGGATCCTGGTTCAGTCGGGCTACGCCACCAGTTCAGGCTCCGTGAGCCTCTCTCCTTAAACCCCACTGTGGGGCGCCATTTTTGGCGTACGGGGCACGGACTTTGCAAGGATGGTGAAGCAAAGACCTTTATTGTTGGTTAGTTTTCTAAGTTCATACTCTGTACACGTGCCGCTAAAAGCTTTATTATTGGTCAAACTACTGTCCACGCACCCAGCCGCTGTTCACTATAGGCTACTCTCTGCTGTTCATGCTGTTTCCTTATCTTCTAGAGGTGAGATCACATTCCTCCTTTGTTTCTGTCTCATCCGGGTTGCTTCTCATACTCCCTTAAAGTTATTTAACTCTTTGCTGCAGGTTCTCAGCTGCACATCGTCAAAGCAAGGCCACAGCTGCACATTGTCAATGTCAAACAACCCACTGTCTCCGTTCCCTACAATATGTAATCAAACTAGTGACTTAATTATGGGTTTGATAATACCCAGCTTGTAAGTACTGGGTAGCAATCCCTCAGTAACAATTGGGTGTTATGTGACAGACATTCCTAAGGAAGCAGAAGCTACTTTGTAGTGTTAGCTTGAGCATAGCAATGAGGGTGGTGCTCACCCTTTTCACCAAACGCCTTATTCCTGTTAATTCCTCCAGTTTTCTCTCTTGTACAGTCAAGTTAGCCAGGGAGAATTGCTAGTGCTCTCATCTGGTGCTTTCTAGAATTGCTGTAAAGAAATGTGTCTATTTGTTTGGTTCCCTCATCAGTGCTGCTAGTGTTAGTCCAAGGTGAGTAAATTACCAAAGAATAGATAATAGGTGTTTGTTCCTAGTCTCAGTTGTTTGTTTTCCATATAGATCCATTTTTAGGATTCATTGCAAGAGTGCCTAGTGATCTTACTGGACTTAATCTGCCCACAAAGGTTACATTCACACTGTGGGTAACTTGTGAGGGGGACTCCTGAACTTCATTATGGGGATATATTTGCTGCCTCCATTTCAAATCTTTGTCAGCTTTTTGTATCTTAAGGATTAAAATACTTGTGTATCAGTTATTCTTCTCCAGAATTTCATTCTCTTCCTTCATCTGAGCACTTGTTTTGTATATAGCTTGCAGCTGCAGAGTTAACAGATTAAAGTTATGATCCAGCTATATCTAGTGATGGTTTAGTGTCTTAATTTCTGCCCCTCAGATGAGAGGCACTTACTGACCTTGTGAATTAATGTCCCTCAACTGGTGCAGATGTGAAATAAAGCAGGCTTGCCCAGACCCTTCATGGAGGTCACCTGTTTTCCTTGTTTGCCAGAAACTAAGAACAAACTGGCTCTCAGTTACTGCATCTTGGCAAAGCAGCAGCATCTTTCAGCAGATGGGTGGGAGCTCTGGGATCTATTTGTGGTGGTCTAAACCCACTTTTCCAAGGTGTCTGAGGTTCTTAATTAGCTTCTGTTGCAATTGCTGCTATGACTAAATTACTGAGCTGGGGGTATAGTTCATTCCTTGGAATGCTGCAGAGGTGTGTACGATACAGGCAAAGCTGATCCTCTGGTCAGCCTATGCTGAACTCTGAACTCCTATGCTAGCTAGGCATATGCTCTGTAGCTTAAAGCTAAGTGAAACCCCCCGTGTGCGTTGCTGGCCACAGAGCCTATGGTGTGACCTCAACTTAAAATGCATTTCTGAGTGTTGTAGTGCTTTTAGTAACTTCGTTGAAAGTCTCTGAAGACAGACACCAGGAATTTGTCAGTGTTGCAGACAAGGGAGAGTGGAAAGGAGAATACAACCACATCTTGTCTGAAGGGATCTCCTGCATATGGTCTCCCTTGCCTCTGCAAGCAGGCACTTTGGTGTGTGGTGAGGATGGGCAAGGGGGCATGAGAGGAAAAGGTGAAAGACCATCAGTGTTTGGTATTGCTCTCAGGACTCCTGAGGAATTTAAAAACATAGAGGAGATACTTATTCATTGCTCAGGAAGTACTTGTGAAAGGGCTTAATCCAGAAACTTTTTCAGAGTGATCAAGTAGATATCCCTGTCATTCTTGTTTCTCCATGTTAATTTTCAAGGATCTAAATTAGGAAGTATCTTTTTGCTTATGATGCTGGGTTTCTTTATCAAAACCATGTGGTACTTGGCTAATTAGAAAAATGCCCGTAACAGAAAGGAATCTTCCAAATTAAAAATTGTCATTTTCTAACAGCCTTTCCCTCTAGTATCCTGCTGGGAGCAGTATGGTTTAAGAAAGTGCACACAGATTTAAAACAGGGTGCCAGGGTTGGCGGGCTTGAGAAAATGTGGGCTGTCTGACCCTTGCTGTACCAAAAAAAAACCCACTAAGTAAAACACTTGATTGTATACAAATTCTGATCATTAGACTGAAACTCAGAGGGTGTGTATGAACTCTTGCAACAGTGTGATGTCTCTGTAGTCCTAGATGTTGATTCTTTGACCTCAGAACAAAAATCTAGGAGTCAATATGTTGTTTTCTTAGGAACTGCTTTTCTAGATTCCCTTATTAAAAGGAAAAATTCAGGTGCTGAATCTTAAAATCTCATTAAACTTGTACTTTTTATTTGCTCATTCACCTGGTCTCTTTTTCAAGGCCTCCCACAGTCTCAGGGTATATAAATCACTGACTCGTCCAAATAATACCAAAATGGACCAACCAAAGATTAATGTGCCTTCCTCTTCTAGTAACTTGATCTTTGTAAAGTTATCTCACATGCTTGTCACTGGTTTAGGTCTGGGTACATGCATTGTCTTTTCCTTAGATGTACATGTTGAAGTCGTAACAGGTTTGTACTGTTATTTGTGACTTGTTCCATTTGTTTTAGGATGTGCTATAGACACAAATAAATGCACTGGTTTGTCTTGGGATCAATCTTACCTGTGACATCTATCAGTGCTTGTTTGTATTTTAATGTGTACACAAATGCCGGATCTTCCCCATTGCCTATGTTGTATATGATGCACAAGCTACACAAGGTGTTTTAAAATGTGAGGTGATCACAACTTGTTGCCTGAGTATAGGATGTCTTACAGTGAACTTTTAAAATGTTTTTTTCCAAATATATTTAATAAGAACCAAAGACTTGGGAGGGGAACAACAAAAAAATCAGGACTTGCTGGCTTTTGTTCTGAATCCAGGGTCTGATGTTTGTTAACAACTCTTGCAATTGCACCTGTTTAATAGAGCCTTTCTCAGCTTGCTGTTTCTGTCATGAGCTCTGCCAGAAACAGCACTGGATCCCAAACTATCACAGAAGCTGTCAACTGAAGTGGTAACAGCTCTCTCCAAATGTTACAGTGCATGTTTTTAACTGTAAGGTAAAACTGTTCAAAATTATTGATGCAGCTTGCAAATGGAACAGTGGGAAACTGCAGACAGTATGTGAAGCCAGCCTGTCTGCACATGGAGCTCAGTGTTCGGAGTTACCTTGTAAATTGTTTCCCCTCTCTGAAAAGTGATATCCCCCCCCCCCAGAAGACATTACACGTTTGGCTTTGTTTTCTGAATTGGCAAAGGATATCTTTGTTCTTAAACTGACGTCTGGAATTTGGGCTGAGTTTCAGTCTCTTATGCAGATAGAGGATGGTGCGATTGATACAAGATATCCCTTCCCAGCTGTAAGGTTAAGTTGTTCGTAAAAGCATGGAAACAGGAATACTTCACTTGCTGTGGCCTTCAATGGGCATGCATATCCATAATTAACTGAAGTACAGTATTGTATTCTGTTGATCCTTGAGGCTACCTTTGTTTTTAGAATCAGTATGATTAGTCATCAGTGTATTTACATGGTTAAGGAGCTCTAAGGTATGTGTATTACCTGTGCTAACTGTATCTGTTCTATCTCTACCCCAGTGCAGACTTAATCTGGAGTTCTCTTTAGTTTTTGCTAACTTTGGAGTTTCTTCAAATTCGGTAAGGTCCTGTTTTTATCACAGTCACTTTTCAGAGTAGAATGGATTGGTTTAACTTTGTTTTGTAATCTTTAGCACCTTCCTCTTCTTCCATTTCTTCCTAGTTCACCTTTAACAACCAGTTCAAAGCTGCTTGCCTAGTCTGAAAAATAGCAAGTCATAATAAAAAGAAAACCTGTAGTCTACTGTAGAAAGATCACTCTGTGCTTTTACCATAAACTTTAGTGGCTGAGTGGCTGCCTCAGAAGTGGAGACTCCACTCCTGCGCAGTCTGCAGAAGCTGAAATTCTCTCGCATCTGTGTTGTACGGTGGGTGTCAGCAGATCAGGAAGTGGACATGCCCTGCATCTGCAACCAGTGTGTGTGTTAAACTGATCAGTGGTGGTTTAGTCAACCAGAGAACTGGCATCTTTGACTACTACTCAATGTTATAACTAAAGATTACATTGAGGGCAAAAACAGGAGGGTGCACCAGTGACTTTCTGCTGACTTGATCCCATTTAAAGGCTTTCTCCACAGACTTTGTCTTTTGCATGTTGGGTGGATTATGAAAAAACTGTGCTATAGTAGGGCTATGAGCTAAACTAACCCTGTGCTCCAAAGGCAAAAGTTATTATAATGAGCTTTGGTCAGCAGTAATGCCAAAGGCTGGCTGCGCTCTGAGACGAGCTGGTAATGGAGTGTTTGAGCAATGGAAGCCTTGAAGGTTTGTTCCATCATGCCTTATGCTTATGTGACTGCAGATTAGTTGCTCCCAGAGCTTGTGAAACTGCTAGTCATCCCTCTTCAGATGAGATGTGAAGATGGTGTGGTGAATAACCAGTTTCCTCAGTGGTCACTCACTCTTCCCCTCATCACTCAAGATTACCAATGCACTTGTCTCTGTTTTTCTGATTGATTATGACTAGTGTGCTTTACAGCTGCCACCAGCCACCTCCATGTGCTTCCTGCTGAGATGATAGAGTGAAAGGGCCTTGTCTGCAGCCCCCCTCCACCTGGTTGGTTGTTGAATCAGCATGAGCTGTACATGCAGGGGTATAACAGGCCAGCTGGGATTTACAGCTTCAGTTGGCTGCTTTGGGCTTCTCTCACAGTGCAAGTGTGATTGTGGGACCATTACAAAAAGGTCTGGATGAGTAACTTCTAATGGGCTCTGTCACTCTTGTTCAAACTGCTGTCTCTCCATCCTCAGCCTCTTGTCCCAGCATCATACCCATCTTGCTACCCTCTACCCCTTAGGACTCAAGCATGTTCCCTGTCCTCTAACAGCTTACTAGTTCAGTTACCAGTTCTGCAAAGCCCGTGGGCATCTGTTTAAGCCCTACTGCAGTTTACTCTGGCAGTAACATGCTGAATTGGGGCCTTGCTCACCATCTCCCTATTCATTTGACTCAGCCTTGGATATCCCTGGACTGGTATCCCCATTTCATTCTGAAAGGCTTTACTCCAAATTCATTCCTGCTCCATGAAGGAGTTGATTCCTGTACTGCTGACTATTTCAATTTGGTGGCTTTTATTTATCTTGTTGTTTATTCTGGGGTTCACTGCATATGTACAAAATCCTACAGACTTTCTCAACTCCCCTGAAAGTGGTACAGGGGGGCCACCCTGTGAGGCATCAGAATTATTTGTCTATTTCCAAGGTGCACAGAAACAAGGATTTCTTACACAAATTTTAGGGAGGAAAAGTGGCTATGTACACACAAGTGGAAAGGTATCTCTGGGTAGAATAGATGAGGGAGCAGTTCAAGAATTTTAAATAGAAAAACAGTAACTGAGGGATTTTTTGTTTGGTTGCTTTTTTTTTTTTAAAATTGCTTTAACAGGAGGTTTGTCTATGTTCTAATTAACAGAAAGTTGCAATATAAACTGGGGGGTTCTGTTCATCGATGCAAAATGTGCCTCTCAATGCAAAAGTCAGTCTGTCTGTTTGCTATGGAAGAAGTTTAACTGAAATTGATTTTATTTGTTTCTTGCTCTTATGTGTAATCATCCACACAAGAGTCCCTACTGGTCTTTCCCAAGCACCATACAGCACTATCCCAATTTAAAACCAAAACAGGAATTGCATTGAGTAGTGGAACCTGCTGAACTTCCTTGGTTTGAGGGAGACACTGGAGAGAAAAGTCCAGGTTCCATGTGTTCTAAATACAACTTTAAACCAATGCAGCTACTCTCAGATCAGCAGCACTTCCTACCTTTCCCTCCATTTAGATGGGAATTTAAAAGTAAACCCAGCAATATGTGATCCAGTTGATGTGCTTGCAGGTAGAACATGGGGTTCTTGAAATTTGAGGATTAAAATTTCTCATGTGGAAAAGTCGGTGTGGGTGCAAGAGCTTGGATCTTGGATTACAGCTTTTCTGCCAGCTTGCTAAATGCAATCAAGTACTCTGGACTTCTGAAGAAGACTGGTAGAAGAGCTGTGAAGGTGTAGGATAGAAATGATCATTTTAGGTCATCTGTGTGTTGCTTGACTACATGGACAACGTAACAGTGATTTTTACAGACTGCTTTCCATGTGTCAGTCACAAATAACTCTTAATTTGCCATTTGGAGGAAAACTGTTAATAGATACATTTCCAGATCAAATTAAGAGCCTAATTTTCCATCTTGCATTAGCTGGGTTATTGTGTTTACATGCCAGAAAGCTGTTGCTCTCTGAAAAAGCATGTTAGCGTGTAGTGGAATGAAGCTGGGTTAATTAGCATTGATAATATACAACTGTGGGTTGGCTTCAGGGGTGGCGGGTTGGCCGATGTAGATGAGGTGCAGGTGTGGCTGGTTCTGTTAAGTGGTTGAGAGCCAATGAAGAGAGGCAGCTGAAGAAGAGACAGAGAGAATAAGCCTGTCTTGGGTGAGAAGGGACAAGGAGAAGGCAGTAGAGGGATTAGCATGAAGAGTATGTTGGTATGAGGTGGTGAAAAGACTTTGTTATGGCTTTATAGCTTGGAGATTGTTGTGATATTAGTGTATGTGGTAATGGCCCATGCACTTTTTAAATATTTAAATCTGTACATTATCACCTGATTATTGTTAACCGTGCTGTGGTCTGACAAATGGGTCTTTTACTACTGCCCTGTTATATAGATAATTGTAATTAACTGTGGTTTGTTTTTTTCCACTACTTGAAGTTGTGTGGTCTGAAAATTGGTGAACAAAAAGTATTTGTGCATCTTACTATGGGTATCTCTAAATAAAATATATTTGTATAGTGTGTTGGCTTGGCTGATGGTTTTTTTAATTTGCTAATCATCCCACTGCAAGTAAATCCAGAGTAGTTTGAGAGCAAGTGGGCATGGGTTTCTCCCTGTAACGGTTCAGCCTCTGTGTTGACATGATTGATTCAAAAGAAACAGAGTGAACTGTTGTTTACCTTCACCAGTGAGTGGATTGATATTCCAAGGGCAGGTTCTCAGCTTATTACTGTTTTTCATACAGAGAACAATCCTGTTCTCTGTACAGCTGCAGTAATACTCCTTGCTTCCATAGGAAATGTATCTAATGGTGGGGTTGGGACTGTTCCACTCTCCAAAGCATCTACTTTCTGGTTTTTTTCTTCTGGTAGCTGAGGCAAGTGTTTCCTTTTAACCACTTCAATTTTCTAAGAAGGAAATACCTCTTAGAAGTGTTGGACAGCGCAGATGCCTATAGGTACAGTTAGGTATAAGGCTAAGGGTTTCAGGAAGACCTTCTGTACCAAAACTGCAACTGTAGCACTAGATCTTCCACCATATTTTCATCGCACAGGAGAGTGAGGCCTCTGTCCAGCTGTCCTATTTCCTTGCCTAGATTTGGGAAGGTTATTTTTTGGAGAGGATTTCTTCATGATTGGCCTCAACCTAAGGTGGTAGTTTCCATGGTTATTGACAAACTGCGATGTTGTATGCAAGCTATGGGAGACCATGTATCTAGCTGCACCATCTCTGCTCCCTGTAGTAGGCATTACTGATGGTTGTGGATGCTGGAAGAGGAGAGTCTAAAAGGCATATGAATACTGTCCTGGTTTCAGCTGGGACAGAGTTCATTTTCTTCTTGGTGGCTAGTGCAGTGCTGTGTTTTGGATTTGGTGTGAGAACAGTGTGGTCGGGGAGGGCTGGAGTGGCACAGGAAATTGGGAGGGGACGCAGCCAGGACAGCTGACCTGAACTAGCCAAAGGGATATTCCATACCTTGGGACATCATGCTCAGTATACAGACTGGGGGGGGGGGGGGGGGGGGGAGTTGGCTGGGGCTGCTGATCATTGCTCAGGGACTGGCTGGGCATCAGTCAGCAGGTGGTGAGGGTGACTAGTTTTCTCCCTTCCCTTTGGATTTCATTCCTCTCCCCTTCTCCCTTCTTTTCATTATAATTGTTATTATTGTTCTTTTTATTTTATCTCAATTGTTAAACTGTTCTTATCTCAACCCTGGAGTTCTTAATTCCTTTCTGATTCTTCTCCCTACCCCCCTGGGTAAGGGGGGAGTAAGTGAGTGGCTGTGTGGCACTTCATTACCAGCTGAGGTTAAACCACAACAGTCCTCTTTGGTGCTCAACGTGGGGCACAAAGGGTTGAGATAACAACAGGTCTAATCAGACTGTGTTAGAACAAATTGTAGTTGGTATTCATTGGATTGGATTAATAATCATTGGCCACAATGCTGGTTTATCTGCTCTTGAAGTTGCTGCCCATGGTCTCAGGGTTGCGTTATTTACTTGCAGTATGTTTTCCCTGTTGGATTGTTTGTTTCCTTTGGGACCTGGGCTAAAGTTATCATAATGTTGCAGTATATAGGGCTGGCTTACAATATGATGGACTTGCTGGTTATGAAACTAATCTGGTCTGTGTACTAGGTGGTGGTGTCACTCCTGTGTGCCACATGGTCCCTGGGGAAGAATGCCAACAACTGTACCTTTGGCTTTGTTTTCCCAGAGAGTCGACCTATGGGTGGGGTCTACACCTCCTCCTCCTTCTCCCCAGGGCTAATTACTGAAGCATTTAGGATTTTAGGAAATTCTGAATATCTTTGGTCCATTGGAAGCACCATAGTGCAGGTCCTGACCTTATTGCTAAAAATAGTGAATGTGGTTTTCACCTCCTGGACCTGGTAGAGATTTAAGTGACCAATTGTAACTACTGTAGCCCCTATGGCAGAAACAACAGCTGCTCCAGCCCCTGCAGCTGCTCCAATCCCCAAGGCAGGTGTTGGGGCTGCTCCAGCCCCTGTGGCAGGCACTGTAGCTACCTTGGCCCCCACACCAAGTGATGCAGAAGACAAACCCGTGTCAGTATCAGTGGCCCCTATACAGAAGAAATGGAGATGGAAAGCAGCTGGTTTGGGAAAGAGGGAGGATGAAGCAGGGCCATCACAGGATCAGAATGAAGAGGGTGAAGAAGAGGTAATCTCTTGATGTCTATCTCTGAATGAACTGCGGGATATGCAGAAAGATTATGCCCGTCAATCAGGTGAACACATTGTCACCTGGTTGCTTCAATGCTGGGATAATGGAGACAATAGTTTGGAATTAGAGGTTAGGGAAGCCAAGCAGCTAGGATCACTTTCTAGGGAAGGGTACATTGATGGGGCAATTGGAACAGGGACACAAGTCCTCAGCCTCTGGAGGCGACTCCTGTCAAGCGTTAAGAAAAGGTATCCCTACAAGGAGGATACTACATGTCGCTCAGGCAAGTGGACTGCGATAGAGAAGGGTATCCGGTACTTGAGGGAATTAGCTGTGAAAGAGATGATTTATTATGATCAGGATGGTGCACAGTCACCCACAGATCCCAACAAAGTCCTATGCACATGACCCATGTGGTGGAAATTGGTACAGAGCATGCCATCAGCATATGCCAACTCATTGGTAATAATGGGTTGGAAAGACAATGCACCAACAACAGTGGAAGTGATTCACCATCTCCAGGACTACAAAGATAGTGTCTCTTCCTCCATCATCTCAGCTGTGGAGAGGCTGGTCCAGCGACTCGACAAGGATACATCCCACTCTCCACCTGTACATACCCACATCTCAGCTATCAACTGTAAACGTCCTTCTATTTGGGAGGGAGAATATAGGAGACAGATACACACCACGGGGTACCCTGTGGTTTTAACTGTGGGACTATAGAGAGGACATGAGGAGGTGGGATGGAAAACCTACCTCAGTCCTGGAGGCACGAGTGCGTGAATTAAAAGGAAAAACAATCACAAATAGGAGTCCTTCCAGGAAGGTTGCTGCTCCAGTCTCCAGAGGACAGTTTTCCAGACAGAGTATATAGGGCTGACTTGACTCTTGATCCTGTGAAAAGGAGTTCTAACCCATTCTGACAAGACATAAGGGAGCAGAACTACTCCATGCTACATCTGCTTTGCACCACTTTGTAGAAGAATGGCTGCAGAAGTGTGGCCACAGAATCCCTAAAGATCTGTACAATCCAGGCCTGGAATTAGAATAGGCCTGGAATTAGAATTGTGCTGAAGTTCTTGTGCTGAAGTTAACAAGAAAGTAGCCTTGATCTATTCTTGAATCCTGAGACCAAGTAACTTCGTTGTGCCAACAGGCCGTGGCTGTAACAAGCTGCAGCTGTTAGGGAAGACAGGTGCAAGGCCAAGGGAGATAGGGAGCGGAATGGGAATAAAGGGAGTAGCAAACCGCAAGGCTAAAACATAGCTAACGGAAATAGCTGCATGGACAGAATGCTTGTTCTAATCATGATAATTAGTGGTGTGAGAGCAGCGCGCGCTTAGGGGCTAATAACCAATTATATTTTTGCTTTGGGAACATGCTTGTGTATCGAGTCTATATAAGAAGTGTTAGAAGCTAATAAAGATGAGCAAGATGCATAACTCATATTGAGTAATTTCTTGACTCCGGCGGACCCTTCTCCCAACACCACTTGCTATTCTGGTGGGGAATCCTATGACCAGGTTTAGAGGGACCCTGCCTCCAGCCAGATAGAGGACAGGGATAACTGGGTTTACTGGACTGTGTGGATCCAATGGCCTGACACATCAGACCTACAGGAATATAAAGCTCTAGTAGATACAGGTGCACAGTGTACTTTAATGCCATCAAGCTATGAAGGGGCAGAACCAATTATTTCTGGAGTGACAGGGGGATCGCAACAGCTAACTGTATTGGAGGCTGAAATAAGCCTGACTGGGCATGAGTGGCAAAATCATCCCATTGTGACTGACCCAGAGGCTCCATGTATCCTTGGCATAGACTATCTTAGGAGAGGGTATTTCAAGGATCCAAAAGGGTATCGGTGGGCTTTTGGTATAGCTGCCTTGGAGATAGAGGAAATTAAGCAGCTGTCTACTTTGCCTGGTCTTTCAGAAGACCCCTCTGTGGTGGGGTTACTGAAAGTTGAGGAAAAGCAGGTGCCGATTGCTACTACCACAGTGCACTGGTGGCAATACCGCACCAACTGAGATTCCCTGATTCCCATCCAGGAGCTGATTCATTGACTGGAGAACCAACGAGTGATCAGCAGAACCCACTCACCCTTTAATAGCCCCATATGGCCAGTGTGAAAATCTAATGGAGAATGGAGACTAACAGTGAACTATTGTGGCCTGAATGAAGTCACGCCGCCATGGAGTGCTGCTGTACCAGACATGCTAGAACTTCAGTATGAACTGGAATCAAAGGCAGCCAAGTGGTATGCCACTATTGATATTGCAAATGCGTTTTTCTCGATCCCTTTGGCTGCGGAGTGCAGACCACAGTTTGCCTTCACTTGGAGGGGTGTCCAGTACACCTGGAATCGACTGCCCCAGGGGTGGAAATGTAGCCCTACCATCTGCATGGACTGATCCAGGCTGCACTAGAACAGGGTGGAGCTCTGGAACATCTGCAGTACATTGATGACATCATTGTATGGGGCAATAGAGCAGAAGAAGTTTTAGGGAAAGAGGAGAAAATAGTCCAAATCCTTCTGAAATCCGGTTTTGCCATAAAACAAAGTAAAGTCAAGGGACCTGCACAGGAGATCCAGTTTTTGGGAATAAAATGTCAAGATGGACGTTGTGAGATCCCAATGGATGTGATCAACAAAATAGCAGCTATGTCTCCACCAACTAATAAGAAAGAAACTCAGGCTTTCTTAGGTGTCATGGGCTTTTGGAGAATGCACATTCCAAACTACAATATGATTGTAAGCCCTCTTTATCATGTGACCTGAAAGAAGAATGATTTTAAATTGGTCCCTGAGCAATTACAAGCCTTTGAACAAATTAAATGAGAAATAGTTCAAGTAGTAGGTCTTGGGCTGGTTTGGACTGGGTAAGATGTGAAAAATGTGCTCTACACTGCAGCTGGGGAGAATGGCCCAACCTGGAGCCTCTGGCAGAAAGCACCAGGGGAAACAGAAGGACAACCTTTGGGCTTTTGGAGTCGGGGATATGGAGGATCTGAGGCCCGCTCTACTCCAACTGAAAAAGAGATTTTTGGCAGCTTATGAAGGGGTTCGAGCTGCTTTGGAAGTGATTGGTACTGAAGCGCAGCTCCTCTTGGTGCCCCGGTTACCAGTGCTAGGCTGAATGTTTAAAGGGAGGGTTTCCTCTACACATCACACAACTGATGCTACGTGGAGTAAGTGGGTCACGCTGATTATAGAACAAACTTGGATAGGAAATCCCAATCGTCCAGAAATCTTGGAAATTATTATGAACTGGCCAGAAGGTAAAGATTTTGGGATGTCACCAGAGGAAGAGAAGGTGACGTGCTGAAGAATCCCCATTGTATATATAATGAACTGTTGGACCACGAGAAGCAATATACCTTGTTTACTGATGGGTCCTATTGTATTGTACGAAAGCATCGGAGGTGGAAGGCGGCTATATGGAGTCCCCTATGACAAGTTGCAGAAACTGCTGAAGGAGAAGGTGAATTGAATCAGTTTGCAGAAGTGAAAGCTATCCAGCTGGCTTTAGACGTTGTTGAACGAGAAAGGTGGTTGATACTTTACCTTTCTACTGCCTCATGGATGGTGGCAAATGCTCTGTAGGGGTGGTTATGGCAATGGAAGCAGAGTAATTGGAAATGCAGGGGTAAACCCATCTGGGTTGCTGCATTATGGCAAGATATTACTGCCTGGGTGGAGAACCTGGTTGATAAAGTACATCATGTACACGCTCACGTACCCAATAGTCAGGCCACTGGGGAACATTAATGCAACCAGCAGGTAGATCAGGCAGCCAAGATTAAAGTACCTCAGGTAGATTTGGATTGGCAGCATAAAGGTGAATTATTTATAGCTCGGTAGGCCCATAATGCCTCAGGCCATCAAGGAAGAGATGTAACATATATGTCCTGGTTTCAGCTGGGACAGAGTTAATTTTCTACTTAGTAGCTGGTGCAGTGCTGTGTTTTGGATTTGGTGAGAGAACAATGTTGATAGCACACTGATGGTTTTGGTTGTTTCTGGGTAATGTTTATACTAAGTCAAGGACTTTTCAGTTTCTTGGGCCCTGCCAGCCAGAGGGCTGGAGGGGCACAGGGAATTGGGAGGGGACACAGCCAGGACAGGTGACCCGAGCTACCCAAAGTGGTATTCCATACCATATGATGTCATGCTGAGTATGTAAACTGGGGGAAGAAGGAAGGGGGGGTGGACATCTGGCATTATGGCGTTTGTCTTCCCGAGTAACCATTATGCATGATGGAGCCCTGCTTTCCTGGGGATGGCTGAACACCTGCCTGCCAATGGAAAGTAGCGAATGAATTCCTTGCTTTGCTTTGCTTGCATGCACGGCTTTTGCTTTACTTATTAAATTGTTCTTATCTCAACCCTGGAGTTTTACATTCCTTTCTGATTCTCCTCTGCATCCCTCTGGGTGAGGGGGAGTGAGCGAGCAGCTGCATGGTGCTTGGTTGCCAGCCAGGATTAATCCATGACACCTTTCTATTGCTCTGTGCAGAACATTGAAACTCTAGATATTTCTCTTTTCCTAAGCAAAGTGGAGCAGCCCAGAGCACAGGACAAAAAGCTTTCCCTGGAACCAAATGCACTCAAAGTACAACAGCAGCAGCCTACTCTATATGCCCCAAGAAAACAGAGAATTTATATTTTTTTGGTCAAATCCTGTTTATACAGTTAAAAAGCTAAAGTTGGCTTTCTGTGATTAACAGGAAAGAGATGCTCCTACAAATACATGTGGCACGTCATCATTACTCCTAGAATTTCTTTCCTGGAAGAGAAAAAAGTCTCTATGAAGTGGTTTCATCAGAGAGTAATATCAGAATTCGTTATAGCTGATTAGATATCTACTGGCATCCTTGCTGGCCCAGCTGCTGCATGGCATCCAGTAGCCCTCAGCAGCTGGAAGCAGTCTGCCACCACAGCAAGCAAGGAAATGGACTGTACTTTCCCAGGTGTTTTTCTTAGTGCTGACCAACCATTCTTCACCTTCCTGGCTCCAAGACCTCTTTTAGGGCTCATATACATGGAGAAATTATCCAGAATTGCTGCCTAGGTGAATATTTACCTAGAACACAGCAGGTATATGGGGAGGAGTTTTACAGCAACAGTGCCAGTCTGTGTCTCCCCAAAGGCAATCGTAAATCTAGTCACATCCTTTCCAGTTGTCTAGAATCTCTGAAATTTCTATTGTAGATGAGTCTGTGTGCCTAATGTTCAACACACACCAGGCACTGCAGTGTATCTGTGGAGAGAGGAAACCCCTGGAACAGGGAAATGTGACAACACAGGAAAAAAACACAGGCACCGATTACAGAGGCTGCAAATCTTTCTGCTGAGACTTCAGCATCCCTGGAACATGACCCACACTCTGTTTATGTCTTTGGCACAAACAGTCCAAGCAACTGTCAAGATGACCTGCACTTAAGGTCTGTGGCTTCTGTCTTACCTCCCCCAGTTTGTGGTACACCTTAATGAAGAGGGAAAAGTAAGACTCTCCATGCAGGGCAGTACTTTGGAGCAGCTGATCAGTAGCTCCCAAATGCCACGTTGGCCACATGGTCCCTTGAGCCTTGCAGGGGGTTGAAGCCATCCTGACATTTGTTCTTCCAGATGAGGAGGCTTGGAGAAGAAACTGAGGAAGTTGGGAGACAAAGCACGGAGGTACATTTTTTCTAATACACTATGAACTTGCTCACTTTCAATCTCTGACAGAATGGGCTGCCCTTGCCCAAAGAACAGTTCAAGCACTGTGTTCCTGGCATCTCTTAATTTATTAATCCATTTACTGGACCTTGAAAGCACCTTGCACTGGGAAAGACTATCCCGATCCTCCATTCAGAAGTGGACAGGATGAGTACAGCTATGGCTAGGAAGAACAAACAGAACCAGTATGAAACTATTCCCATAGTGCTGGAGCTTGGTTTGGCTTCCTTGTTCTCCAATGGCAATGCCACCAGCTGGCAAGAGCTGAGATCCCAAGTCACAAAGATCAGAAACAAAATACACCCAAGGGAAGCGATGACAGCCAAGCAAACCTGCAGCAGCTGCACTGGGAGTTGGAGGCATGCAGCAGATTGAGTGTTGAAAGGGGTGCACTGCCACCGTGTTTGTAGTGTACAGTAAAAGCAGTCAATACCAGCGTGGACCTGCTGCAGCTCCAGGACAAGGAGTGCAAGGGATATAATCTTGGTTCCACAGCCAGAAATGACACACGCACCAAGCACAGCCAGTGAGAAAGCACTGAGGGAACCTGGACTGTTCAGTATAAGGAGTGAAGACTGTGGCCATGAACCAGTTAAAAATCCCTTTCAACAAAGAGATGATCTGCCCCACAGAAGGGAACAAACTGCTTCATCTGCACAGTGAATGGGAAAGCAAGGGGACTTGCAAGACAGATGATGGGGCAAAATAGGTGAATGCTAGAATTAGCTGCTGGGGGAGGATTTGGACTCTTGCTGAGATTTAAGCTGGACACACATCTAGGAGGAGCTTGATGAGTACTGACTGTCTTGGTACTTCCTGAGGTCCTCAGCCACCCCAGATCCTTTTTGGTCCTGCCAGTCAGCTGACAAGTCCCACACCATCTGAATGCTGTACTCGATGGAGCATCTGATACAGCTGGGGAGTTAGTAATCCTCATGGCCAGAGCCCTTTCTATAGCTTAAAGTAACTGTCCCTTTACTCTCGCTTTCTTATGAGGCTTAGAGGTAGAAACAAAAGCATCAGCCCGGCAGGGGACCTGTTCTGTGTTAAGGAGGAGCAGCAGCAAGCATGACCATCTAGGAATAGAGCACAGCTCATGAGCAGTTCGCCTCCAGCTTCTACTCTGAGGGGTTGGCACAAGCTCATCCAAATCCATGGCTGTGACAGAAGGCAAGCCAGGAGCCAAAGGTTGTACTGCTACCAATGCCTTCTAGCCTCATCCCACCACACATCTAACTCATCATCTCCTGCATGTCTCCAGGGCCATGGATATATATTTTTTTTTTTTTTTTTTTGCATCTCTCAGCTCTCAGTTTTGGTATAAGGCTCAGTAGGAAGACAGTATAGTATTATCCAGGGGGTGGGGAGGAGAATTGGAAAGGAATGCAAGATTCTAGGGTTGAGATAAGAACAGTTTAACAATTGAGATAAAATAAAAGCAAAAGAACAATAATAATAGTTATAATGAAAAGGAGAGAGGAATAAAATCCAAAGGGAAGGGAGAAAACTAGTGACACACAATACAACTGCTCACCACACACTGACTGATGCCCAGCCAGTCCCTGAGCAACAATTGGCAGCCCTGGCCAAACCCCCACCTCCCCACACCCAGTTTATATACAGAGCATGATGTCCCAAGGTATGGAATATCCCTTTGACTAGTTCAGGTCAGCTCTCCTGGCTGTGTCCCCTCCCAATTTCCTGTGCCCCTCCAGCCCTCCCACCAGCAAGGCCTGAGAGACTAAAAAGTCCCCAACCACATTGTTCTCACACCGAATCCAAAACACAGCACTGCACTACCAAGAAGAAAACTAACTCTATCCCAGCTGAAACCAGGACAGTATCCACCCTTTATTCCATACCATTTACGTCATGCTATGTTTTCCAATATGTAATCACCTCTCCTGTCCTTTATACATAAACACACAGATCTCATTCCCTCAGTCTATGGACCATCCCTCTAAAGTCCATTGAGTTCGTTTAGTCCATGATGTTGGGCTCCATCTGTTATAACAGTCTTTCTGGGCAGGGAAGATGGTAAGAGGTGTTGGATTGTTGCATGTCGAAGCCAGTTCTATTACAGCTGCACTTATTTGGTTTCACCAAAGTTTGTGTTGGTGTGGCAGTTGGAAACGAGTCAGGTTCAGATCTTCCAGTCCAAACTGGTAGAGATGGGCACCACGATGCCCAGCATACTAATAGGCATATAGAAGTGACAATGTACAATATTATGTAACAATTATCATTACACAATTCAATTCATTGGTTATTTTCACCTACAATCAAATCCCCTTGAGGTACATATTGAACTTCCCCATCCTCCTGCATTACCCACCAAGTGCACACAGGTCCTTGAGCAAAAACAATCCCACAAATAGGTTTGCCTTTGCCTGAGGCAGGAATGACCCAGACTGTTTCCCCAAGCATATTTTTAAGGTGCACTACAGGAACTTTATCCCCCTCTACAGTACACAAAAGCTTTGACTGGGCAGGGCCAGCTCAGCTGGCAGATACTCTGGATTGACTAACCAGGTGGCTTTTCCTAGACGTGTATCCCAGTGTTTGAAAGTTCCACCACCCATTGCTTTCAGCATAGTCTTTCACAGTCCGTTATAACGTTGAATTTTCTCAGAGGCTGGTGCCTGATAGGGAATGTGATATACCCACTCAATATGACACTCTTTGGCCCAAGTGTCTATGAGATTGTTTCAGAAACTAGTTCCGTTGTCCGATTCAATTCTTTCTGGGGTGCCATGTCGCCACAAGACCTGTCTTTCAAGGCCCAGGATAGCGTCCTGGGCAGTAGCATGGGGCACAGGGTATGTTTCCAGCCATCCAGTGGTTGCTTCTACTATTGTAAGCTCATGGCACTTGCCTTGGTGGGTCTGTGGGAGTGTGATATAGGCAGTCTGCCAGGCCTCCCCATATTCTTATTTCAGCCATTGTCCTCCATACCACAGAAGCTTTAACCACTTGGCTTACTTAATTGCAGCACGTTTCACATTCATGGATTCCCTGTGCAATAGTATCCGTGGTTAAGTCCACCCCTTGATCCCAGGCCCATCTATATATTGTCATGGTTTAATCCCAGCCGGCAACCAAGCACCACGCAGCTGCTTGCTCATTCCCCCCTCACCCAGAGGGATGGGGAGGAGGATCAGGAAGGAATGTAAAACTCAAAAGTTGAGATAAGAACAATTTAATAGGTAAAACAAAAGCCGCGCATGCAAGCAAAACAAAATAAATAATTCATCACCACTTCCCATGAACAGACAGGTGTTCAGCCATCCCCAGGAAAGCAGGGCTCCATCATGCATAATGGTTACTCAGGAAGACAAACGCCATAATGCCAGATGTCGTCCCCCCCCCTTCCTTCTTCCCCCAGTTTATATACTCAGCATGACATCATATGGTATGGAATACCTCTTTGGGTAGCTTGGGTCACCTGTCCTGGCTGTGTCCCCTCCCAATTCCCTGTGCCCCTCCAGCCCTCTCGCTGGCAGGGCCCAAGGAACTGAAAAGTCCTTGATTCAGTATAAACATTACCCAGCAACAACCAAAAACCCATCAGTGTGCTATCAACATTGTTCTCTCACCAAATCCAAAACACAGCACTGCACCAGCTACTAAGTAGAAAATTAACTCTATCCCAGCTGAAACCAGGACAAAAGTGACTACATGGATGTCTGGCTCATCTGACATGGATTTCCCTGTCACCTTTCTCAACTTACTAACATACTCCTGGAATAAGAAATAGAGAGATCAAGTTATATCCCCGAATGCTGGGTTCCTATACTCACTGAATGACAGAATAGTTGAAGATGAAAGGGGCCTTTGGAGATCGCCTAGTCCAACCCCCTGCTCAAAGCAGGGTCAGCTAGTGCAAGCTGCCCAGGACCATGTCCAGGCAGGTTTTGAATATTTCCAAGGACAGAGACTCCACAACTTCTCTGGGCAACCTGTGCCCATGTTTGACCACCCTCACAGTAACAACACGTTTATGGTTAAATGGAATTTTCTGTTTTTCAATTTGTGTGTCATGACTGGGCACCACTGAGAACTCTGGCTTAATCTTCTTTAGTCACTGCCATGAGATAAAGTACTGATAAGATCCCCCGAGCCTCCTCTTCTCCAGGCTAAACAATCCCAGCTCTCAGCCTGTACCAGTATGTGAGGTGCTTCAGTCCCTTAATCATCTGTGACCCTTCAGTGGACTCCCTCCAATATGCCCATGTCTGTCTCGTATTGTGGAGCCCAGAAGTGGACACAGCACTCCAGATGTGTCTTACCAGTGCTGAACTGGTGAGAGGAGGGGAAAAATCACCTCCCTCAAGCTGCTGGCAGCACTCTTCCTAATGCATCCTAAGATGTTGTTGGCCTTTGCTGCAAGGGCACATAGCTAGCTTGTGTTCCACTTGTCCACTAGGACTTCCAGGTTCTTCTCTGCCAAGCTGATTTCCAGATGGTTGACCCCAGCCCACAGGGGCATATGGGGTTATTTCTTCCCAGGTGTATAACTTCACATTTCCCTTTGTTGAACTTCATGAGATTCCTGTTGGCCCATTTCTCCAGCCTGTTGAGGTCCCACTGAATGGCACCACAACCACCTGGTGCATCAGACACTCCTACTGGTTTTGTGTCATCTGTGAACTGTCTGAGGCAGGACTGCCCCACTGTCCAAGTCATTAATGAAGGTATTCAACAGTACTGGTAGCAGGACCAAACCCTAGAGTACACCACCAGTGACTGGTCTCCAGCTAGACTGTATGCCACTGATCACAACCCCTTGAACCCAGCAGTTCAGCAAGTTTTCAATTCACCTCACTGTCCATATACCTAGTCTGTTGTGTTGGGTTTGTATGGCAAGGTTTTGGTAGCAGGGGGTTACAGGGGTGGCTCCTGTGAGAAGATGCCAGAAGCTTCCCCCATGTCCAATGGAGCCAACACCAGCCAGCTCTGATGGACCCGCTGCTGGCCAAGGCTGAGCTGATCAGCAACAGCAGTAGCACCTCTGTGACAGCATATTTAAGAAGCTGAAAAAAACCTGCTGCACATCAGCAACCAGAAGAGAGAGGAGTGAGAATATGAGAGCAACAACTCTACAACACCAGAGTCAGTGCGAGGGGGGGGGGGTGGGGGAAGGTGCTCCAGATGCCAGAGCACATTCTCCAGCAGCCTATAGTGAAGGCCATGGTGAGGCAGGCTGTCCCCCTGCAGCCCATGGTGGAGCAGATATCCACCTGTAGCTCATGGAGCTTGGGCAGCCTGCGCTGGAGCAGGCTTCTGGCAGGACCTGTGATCCCACAGAGAGAGGAGCCCACGCTGGAGCTGGAGCAGGTTTGCTGGCAGAGCTTGTGACCCTGTAAGGGGATCCATGCTAGAGCAGTCCATTCCTGAAGGGCTGCACCCTGTGGAAGGGGCCTATGCTGGAGGAGTTCTTGAAGACCTGCAGCCCATGGGAAGGACCCACATTGGAGAAGCTCGTGGAGAACTGTCTCCCATAGGAGGGACCCCATGCTGGAGCAAGGGAAGAACGTGAGGAAGAAGGAGTGGCAGGGACAACATGATGAACTGACAGCAACCACCATTCCCCATCCCCCTGCACTATTCAGGGGGAGGAAGTAGAAAAATCAGGAGTGAAGTTGAGCCTGGGAAAAAGGTAGGGGTGAAGGAAAGGTGTTTTTAAGATTTGGGTTTATTTCTCATTATACTACTGTTATTAATTGGTAATAATTTAACTTCTTCCAAGTTGAGTGTTTTGCCTGTGACAGTAATTAGTGAGTGATCTCCCTGTCCTTATCTCAACCTGCCACAGTGCTATCCAAGCTAGCCAGCTGCAACAAGGCTTTTACTGCCCCATACCAGCCCTCTCATGCCTTGATACCACCATCAGTCTCACACAAGGTTTCAAAGGTTCATCTACTGTCCATGCTGTTTCTTCAGCCCACCTCTGCTGCATCCAGATCCTCCTTCTCCTGGCTCCTCTTCCAGTCAGCCTCCTCTCATCCAGGCCCCCTTCTTCTCCCTGGGCCACTCCTTGTCTCTCCTACACCCAAAGCACACCCACCCCCACACACACTCACTCACTCTCTCTCCTTCCTCTACTTCTTCCAGATCCCACTTTATCCAGGGCCCCTCTTCCATCCCCCTTAGAGCTATTTAACTACTTAACAGGAACCAGCCACAGCTGCACCTTATCCACGTCAGCCAACCCACTGCCCCTGAAGCCAGCCCACAGCTGTATATTATCAATGTAAATTAACCTGCCTTCATTCCTCTATAATTCTTCTACATTGACCCACAAGCTTTTCATTATATTTTCTCTCCTCTGTCTGGTTGAGGTGAGGAGAGGAGTGATAGAGCAGCTGTGGTGGGCACCTGGCATCCAGCCAGGGTCAAACCACCACATCTGTACTTCATCAATTTGTCTCTGAGGCTGTTCTAGGAAACACTGTTGAAAGCTTTGCTAAAGTCAGCATGAACAACATCCCCTCATCTCCCCAGTCAGTCGTTTAATTGTAGAAGTTGATCAGACATGACTTCCCCAGTGTATATCCATGCTGACTACTCCCAATCACCTTATTGTCCTCAATATGTTTGGAAATGGCTTTCAGTACTATTTGCTCTATCACCTTCACAGGGACTGAGGGGAGGCTGACCAGCCTGTAGTTCCCCAAGGTCTCTTAAGCTCACTGATTTGTTCCTGCCATTGCCAGTTGCTGCATCTACAAATGGCCCTTTTATAATTTAAAGCAGATGACTGACATTTAACCAGTTGGCAAATATTCTTGGACATGATATTCAAAACTCTCCTAAAATATATCACGGGATAAAAATGCTTGTAATTTATCCTAAGATGAAGTTTGGGGGAAAACAGCAAATGGTGCAACATCCAAACTTTGACTTTAGAAATCAATTACAGGAACATTTACATTATCTGGAGTAAGGGAGGGTTGAGATTCCACTAGGCCCATTAAAATCCAGCTGATAAAGGCAGATGCTCTGTAAGCACTGCAAGAGGCGCTGTGCAATATGGTACAAGGATGTTTAAAAGTCTCTAGCAGGGCATGAGGATGTTGATGTGGCCCAGTAACTGAATTAGCTTTGCATTTATGAGACAATGCAGCTGAGCTAACCATTCATCTCAGAATGAACTAGCTCTGCATGTAAACAACTGGTGTCTCTGGTTGATAAACCTTGAGTTGCCTGTAACTTAAATTAAAAAAGGAACAGATAAAACAAATTCCTCTACATTTATTCTGATATAAGTTGGTATAAGTTATACCAGCAAAAGGATTTTTTTTGCTTCTAAGAACTTTCAACCTCTTAAAGAACAATTCCTAGCAATCATATTGGCCCACTTGTAGACAGTTTTAAAAGCACTAACAGATGATTATAAAAGTAGAAGTGTTCAAAAAATGCCTGCTTCTTGTTCCATGAAGAAGCAGGATGCTCTAATAGTGTCACAGTGGGACAGAAGAAATAGCTGGTTGTTAGCTTATGGACTGACTAGTGCAAAGTAACATTTGGCAGTCAGAAATGGTTTTCTATCACCAAGCCCTAAGGTGTCTACACCCAAGAGTTCATAGAAGCATAGAATGGTTTGGGCCATAAGGGGCCTGTGGGTTGGAAGGGACCTTTAACAATCATCTAGTCCAACACCACCCCCCCAGGTTCTTTAAGAGCTGGCCAGGGAAACTTCTGGCTTCATGGAAATAATTTTAATCTTTGGAAATTTTAAGAGGCTGGAAGCATGACACTGTTTGAGCAGGGCACAGAGGGGTGACCAGATACCTTGATGTCACAGGCAAAATAATGGAAAACTGATAAGGGACTTTGTTAATAGAGAATTCAAGGCTAGATATACAGTTAATTCCAGGCAACAGGATTGTGTAGAAAATAAGTCTGTTTAACAAAACCCTATTTAATTCTTAGAGATTGTTTAGCTGATAAAGGTAACAGTAGGCACATCACAATTAAATCAGGGAGTATGACAAAACAAACTAAGCACTCACCATTAGCAGAGCATGCACTACACAGATTACAACTGCCAGCATCCTCCCCAAAACAGGTGTTTATAACGAGGCTCTACAGGATCAATATCAGGCTCAGATGTGTTGAACTGTCTCAGCAATCTGGAAATAAGTACGGTCACCATAAATAAATAGTTTTGTGAAAAAGGTTGGAGGTATGGAAAATAACAATGGAGTTAAGGTGGTTGTACAGATCAATTTCAGGTTCTGGTCACATGAAAATGCATCACCTTATTCATACAGCCAAATTACAAGGTGAGAAAACTTGGACCAGGGGCCACAGGGAGCACCTACAGAAGAGGGTATGTCTCCAGGCACATACCGACTCTAAAGGACGATCAAGCAGTCCAACATGAATTCCCAGGATGATGCTGAGACATGAGGGACTAACGCAGCCTGTGCATGTTAGGGATTTTAATGGCCTGGGCTGTATGAAAGCTAGATACAATGATATCATTACCCTACCTTCAATGCTGTGAATTAATGAACGGCATCTATATCAGAAAGGTTTGCTTCCACAACTGAAATGGCAATCCCTTTCAAATACAAATGTTGCTGAAGCCTTGCTTCTGCATGCATATTAACACAATATAACATATTGGATCCCATTTCTAGACAGCATCTTTAAGAGTTTCACCCCAAGTCTAAATGCAGCAGCAATCCCTGGTATGCCCAAGGGTAACATCTCTTGAGACAACCTCACTTTGCATCCAAGATTTTCAATTGTTCCACTATAACTAGAGAGAATTCCTAATTGCCTGCAAACTCAACTCTGAAAGCCAAGCTTGGTTTCTTTGTGCAGTCTCTCATTGACAGAGTCTGGGTATGACTGGATACGTTGTCTTTCTGAGGCAACTGGAGTATGTTTTAGAGAAAGGTAGTGCTGTTGATGGAGGTGTTATGGGTTGAGGCTGTAAGAATAGTTTGCAGAGAAGAGCAGTATTTTTATTAGACCAGGTGACGCAACTGGGGGGAAAAACAGGCACAAAGAAAATACAAACTTCAGACTAAATAGTGAAAAACTGCTCTGAACTTCAGCTCAGTTGGACTAATTGTCCGATGAGTCTGAGGGGCAAGGGTTGGTAGTCTGGAAAGTAGAAGAGAGCATTAGCAAGAGGAGGGAAGATACACAGCAGCCTGAGCCTGTGAAGAATAGATGATTTTCATTTTTTGTCTGTAACACAGAAGAAGAGCAGACTTCTGAACCAGGAACAGGGTATATTTTTAACACAAGTGGTTTCCCCCCACTCCCAAATGTGACTGGTAAGTAGAATGCCAAAGCACCAGAACAGTGGTTTCCAGCCTGTCGTACATAGACTGCAAGCTATTTAAGAAATCTGCAGTAGGTAACTGAGAAAAGCAATCCTGAAGTAATCTTAATCATACAGTCTGGCAGGATTTGCACCTGCACTGGATTATTCTTTAGTATTTGGAAAACTGAAAAGGTAGCAAATCCTTGTAACAGCAGATAAAGTCCTGACATAGGCAGCAGATATAATTTGCCTGCCAGGCTTAATCAAACCCTTGCTGTGTTTAGTGCAGGGTCTCCTCTCCAAGCCTGATGTACTGAATATTTGGAGCAAAGGCCTGTGCCCCCGAGCATCCATCAGTTTATTCCTTTAGCTCTCCTCTGGAAGCTTTGGCAGTGAAATATGACATTTTCTCATTTCTATTTACTCCATGTACAGCAGAGAGGAGTCTACAGTGCTTTTGTCCTGGTATCCTTGTCTAATTTTTTCCTATTCCAAATGCTACTGGGCTAGATGCTGTGTGATATTTGGAGACACTGAATAGTGAATGCTGTACCACTTATCTAAAGGATGACGCACCTATGTTTAGTTAAAAGTCGGGAAATGTCCAAGGACCCTTATTGCCACATGACGGATGCATAGACTGCTAAGTCCTTGGGTTGGTTTTCTTTAAAAGGGACATTTTGCCTTAGATTCCTGTTGTACATGCAACGTGGCAAAGATGGAGACTTTAAACATGACCGCTAAGGAATAGAGTCTGCGTAGAGACAACTCCTCAAGGACATTGTCCAGGCACAAGATATGTTAATGTTGTTAACTTGAAGATATACTAAGTCCTTGGATGGAATGTGCTAATTGTCCAGGTGTGAGATATGTTAATGAGTTCACGGAAAGTTAATGAATAGACATGAGTGACTTGTATAAAGAGGGGGCTGAAAGGTTCCCTTGGTGTGCATGACTTTGGTGGAGCGATCCCCCATGCACCCAGTGCTGCCGAATAAAGATAACCTCCGCTCACTCAAATATTGGTGACTGATTCTTTAAATCAATTTGGCACCCCAGGTGAGACCTGGTCTGCTCGGCTGTGGGACCCATTGAGAGCGGGGACTCCCTAGGGTACCCCCGGGGATTTTCCCGGACGGGCTCCTCGTCTCATCTGGACCACCGCAGGAACACACAAGGACTCAATCTTGCGGAGCAAAGGTACTATCTTTATTCAAATATTATATTAATATTATATTTAGAACAGTACTGTTTTGTTCTGGATATTTCTGGTTCTGGGGACCGGTCCATCTATAAAGCTGTCTGTAAGGCATAAGATTTCTGTGTGCTTATGCAGGGTGGCGTATGCCAGGTAGCTAGCACAGCAGGCATACAGCTGATTCTGATCTGGTAATTTATGTTTTAGTCTGAAGATTAAAACATCGTGTAATTTGAAGTCAATCCATATACATAGGATTGATATTCGATTCGGTTCTGGTATTTGTTTCGATATTGAGGTAATATCGGAACCCTTATTCTGTTTTAGTGTTTGTTTCGATATTAAGGTAATATCAGAACTCTGATTCTGTTTTCATATTTGTTTCAATATTAAGGTAATATTGGAAATCCGTGTTTTAGTCGGAAGACTGAAACGTTTGATAATTTGGAGTCAATCCGTGTATACAAGATTAATAATTATAGGATTAATATTAAATATTATACTTACTTTATGTTGGAAATGTGAGAACATTTCTGTATAATATGAATGTTGGTGTGTGAGTACTGTTTTGAGCATCCGAGGGGTGAGTGTAAACCTCTATATGTTTTAAAGTGCATATAGTGTAATAAATTATTGAGTATATGTTGGGGGTTGCTGCTAAAAGAAAAAAATTCGTCTCTGAGCAGTTACTCTGTGCTGTTTTGGCATCAATTTGGCGAGCCAGCCAGGAGAACTCTCCACCAGTGCTGGAATCCAGGGGCCTGGGGACCCTCAGGGCCCCCAACTGCATCTTCTGTCGGCAAGACTCCCCTACCCCTCGGCTTCTCACACAAGTGGACAAGGACTTCTGCACAACATAAAAGGTATTTATATTTATTCTTTGTTTTGAATATTTGATTGTCTTAAGATTTGGTTTTACCCCATAAGATGAAGGACCACAGGGTTGAGAAGAAGGGACGCCTTCTGAAAAGGGTAATAGCCCTATTTGATTGTCTTAAGATTTGGGAAGCTAAAAACTTCCTTTAGGTTGTCTTAAAATTTGGGGAATTCCTAGAATGTAACAACTGAAATAGCGCTCTGTGTCTTGTTTGTTCTATGTGTTGTCTTGTTACGTGTTCAAAATTGGAGTTATGAAATGTATGTTGGAAAAAAAAATCTGGTAATTCTAGGCAAATAGCTGAAAACTTAACACTCTGCTTAAGGCCAGAAAAAATTAGAATATGTTTTTTGGCAATTGTTCATTGAAATGCATACTTTGTGTGATAACGCGAACTGTCAGCGTTCCTAGAGTTGTATGTAAGCGCACGGTACCTTGTAATATACTGCCCATGTGACTGACGGCTGTCCGGAGAGTGTGATGTGTGTGAGTGTCACTGCGAAGCAAGTGAGGAGTCCCGATCTGCGTGTCTGTGTTCCCCGCAAGGGGCCGGCCAGAGACGGACGAGCGATTGAAAAATCAATTTATGAAGTGTTGGAACGCATAATTGGAAATTAAAGAGGGAGACTATGGACAAAACATTAGAACTAACATCATTTGGAAAAAGCACGAATTAACCTCTGCCCTTAGTGTCGTAGGTGCTGTCTGTATACTCGAACAAAGGGTGGCAAGTGTCTAAGATATATTATCTCCTCGCAAAAAAAAAAATTAATAATAAGAATAATGAGACCAAGAAATAAGGCTAAACAGAGGTCTTGAACTGTGGTGTGTGTTCTGAGATAAGTATGGTGACTCCAGTAATAACTAATACATTGTAGACAAATACCAGACTTATTATGAAGATGGGGGGCAGACTGAGCCAAGAAATAAATACCAAAACACCCCTGGGATGTATTTTGAAGCATTGGAAAGAATTTGGCGGAATTCCCGGAGGAAATTTGAACAAAAAGACATTTTAAAAATATTGTCAGAATTCGTGGCCTTTGTATACATTAGGTGATGGTGAAAGATGGCCACTCTGAGGAAGTCTTATATTACAACACAATTTTAGAGCTTATGCTGTTTCTTCGTAGAGAACAAAAGTGGGATGAAGTAATGTGTGCAGATATGTTTGTGTGACAGGAGGAGTGCGGGACTAACACCACCTGATCTTTGATTATGGCTCTAGAAAAGGATAGGGAAAAACTGAGACCTAAACTAGAAAGATGTTCTTGTTGAAATTTTTGTGTGTTTAAAAAAAAAAAAAAAAAAAAAAAAAGGAGCTCAGGTTGTGGTTCCTTCTGTGGAGCAACCAGAATGAAACACGTTGTAAGATAAAAAAACTTGTACTAATGTATGTAAGATCTGAAGGGGTGGGTGGGTGTGTGGGGGGGTGTGTGGGGGTGTGTGTGTGTAGAATCAAAGACCTTGTGAAAGTGTTGGGGTGAGTTTGTACAAACCCCCGTACCAGTTCGAAGGTGCGGCTGAGTCATGCAGGGTGTTTGCTGTTTGTCTGCAAAGGCATGATATGTAAGAACACAGGCTTAAAGCAACAAGGAGCAGATTTGCATTCAGGGTAAGAAAGAGTCAAAACAGAAGTGCTGCTGCAGAGGCAGGCTTGTGTAACCTGCAGAGCAGGAAGAGCATCTCCTGCCCCGAATCCTTCTGCTGGTGAGGAGGAGGGGGTTGCTGTTGCTGACAATTGAGCAGAAGGACCTGGAAAATGTTACCCCAAGTGCTGCAGCATTTGAAGTACAACAGGACCGGTAATGGCCCCTCTAGGGCAGGCAACGGGTCTGAGGAGAATAAAGGTGCATCTTTGATGGGGAAATTTAGATGTTTGAAAGTTGGTTGTGAAAGACTTATCAGGATGATCTAATAGAACTAGATAAAGGTTTGAGTTGATTGTTACTAGATAATCGTGATGTAGAAAAAATGAGGTGGAATTTTTAGTGATTACAAAACCAACTTATTTGATGTTAAACTTCAGTGAAAAGAATTTGTTACAGTTGTGGGAGCTGCTGGCCACCAGGAAAACATCCTGAAACCTTTAAAGTACAAACTAAGAAAACAAATAAGAATGCCAAATTCACCAAAATCTTTGTTGGGATGAGATTTATTAGAACATCTAGACATTTAAAGAAGGAGAAATGAAAACAAAAGTTAAAAATGATCAAGTGATTGAAATCTTGAGCTTATCTTTAATTCAACAGAAAAGTGGAAAAGAGGACCTCCCTGAAGTAAAAGAAATCTTTAACCAGGTGTATCTGGAAATAAATTCCAGGTAAGGCAAAAAAATGCTTTACCTGTCACAGTAAAAACGAATAAGCGGGAGGCCTGCCTAGTTCAGGTAAAACAATATCCCTTGGTCAGCAAGGCTGTGGGGGATACTGGCAGAAAAACTGAGATAAAATACACTCTGTAGTAGTTCTACTAATGTAAATCTGTGTGTTTTTCCATGACAGTGACTTGTTATGGGATGTGCAGATGAAACTCTGCATTGACAACAAAGTACAAGGAATAAGGTTGGTCAGGTGCCTCCTACCATAGTCAAGGGCAAGACTGGGTTGGCCTCTGTGTTTGCCACCAAGAAGAATCTTGAGCTCCGCTGTTGGCTGCAACCCAGTAGGCATTGAGCGGTGGGAACGTATGCCATGCCAGACCTTGATGTGAGGAATGGCCCCCTCTGTTATAAGAGGGTCATCCAGGAAGGAAGAACATAAGATGACCCATTGAGGCACTGATTTGGAAATTGGAAACCACCTGGCCGACCATGAGGCCAGACAAGTAGCAGAGGAGGTAGGAAAGGAGGAATTATCCTTAATACCAGATGGTAAAATCCAAACTGTAAGTACAGATCAGCAAACAAACTATTCTAAAGAAGACCTAAAGCTAATTCAGGACATGAATGGTAAAGTAAAATTAAAATAAGTGGGATTATTTGGCAGATGGCCGTATAGTGGCACCATCCAATTTAATATGGACCACAGCCCTAACAGAACATAATAAAACTCATTGGGGAGCTGATACGTTATATAAAAGTCTAAATAAAAAACTGATAGGGCGAAACTTATATACTGTAATAAAACAGGTGACTCAGCAATGCGAAGTGTGTTTACGTAATAATCCCAATGTAGCAAATAAAACAAAACTAGGGAACATTAGTAGAGGAAATTATCCAGGACAACAGTGGCAAGTTGATTTTTCCAAACTCCCAAGAAAAGGGGGGTACCGATATTTATTACTTATGACTGATACGTTTTCAGGTTGGCCAAAAACTTTCCCTTGTTGAACAAATAAAGCAAGAGAGGTAACGAAGGGATTGTTAAATGAAATTATCCCCCGCTTTGGGGTTCTGGCAACAATCTCTTCTGAAAAAGGCTCACACTTTTGTGCCAAAATAATACAAGTACAGTATTAAGAATAGATTGGCAATTACACACTCCTTATAGGCCTCAAGCAAGTGGGCAAGTGGAAAAGAATGAACCGCGAAAATAGGACAAGAGACAAATCTAACTTGGCCACAATCTCTTCCCTTGGTATTATTAAGAATACGAACTAAACTGAGAACAAAGGAGAATTTGAGCCCTTTCAAAATATTATACGGGAGACTGTACCAGTTATAATTTGCTGGAGAAGATTTAAAGCAGTTAGGAGAGGGATATTTGTGTGAATACGTGAAGGCCCTCCAGAGACAACTAACAAGGGCCAGAGGATTAGGTCAACCAGTCCATTCCTTTAAATCTGGTGATAAAGACTTTTTCAGGGAAACCTTTGGAAGAAAAGTGGGAAGGACCCTATCAGGTGCTGCTGACAACCTTCACTGCCATCAAGATAAGAGAACAACCAGCCTGGATTTGCTACTTGTTGATAAAGAAAGCTCCTGAAAAATCATGGGCCATTACCCCGGCAAGACCCATGGGACTACAGTTCTTTAGATCGTAATTATAATAGGGTGATCCTCTACAAGAAGAGTGGAATGGACCCTATTGAGTATTGTTGGCCACCTTTACTGCAATCAAGATGAAGGAGGAACCTGATATTGACTGGTTAAGAGAGACACAATGGACTGTCAAAAGAATCAGGGAATATTTGAGTAAAGTTATTCTGGTCTTGATTGTAACAGTTGAAAGGATTTTAGAAACTGAAGCATGGGTAAACAATACCCATCTTCAAACATTGCAAATGATTGTTAATGCCACGAAAGCTAAGGAATGCTGGATATGTACCTCTCTTCCTAAAGGAGGCCTGGTAACACCCCTGTATGGGGTGGCCTCTCAAAACTGGAATTATCTTGATGACAAATGGCCTACCTGGCCAGACTTTTGGAAAAAGCCAGGCGATGGTGGAGGATTGTGGCGAATGAAGAGACGGGACGCAGCTTGATGCAAGCAAATGTCCATTTATTGTACACAATCACGAGTTTATATATGTTTTCAGAACCTGCGTGCTTTAAACAGATTGGTTCTTTAAGCTAAGCATTACATACTAGGCAATCCCTGATTGGTGGTTAACTACCAGCAATTAACCACAAGGTGTTACCTTTCCTTGGCGCCATCCATCTCCCACTCCCCTGTGCTCTGCAAACACGCCTCATCATGTTAATTGTTGTCTAGACAAGCTCGAGCACATTCCCCTCAGCTAACTGATTGCCATGCATGGTCCTAGTTTGCAGACCCTCCTGCATCTCCCCCTTCCTGTTGCACAAAAGAACCCCTGAAACCAAGCAAAACCAAGGCACATGTAACAGAACAAATAAAAAACCAACTAAGACATATTATCAATGTCAAAATAACCCACTGTCTTTGTTCCGTACAATTTTACAATTTCCCCTTTTTGTTTTTGAACAGCTAGTACCAGGTTTGCCATGTTCTGCAGGGCCCTTGCAAACATGACAGCAACCAAGGTAACAGCAAACAAACAATACTGCCAATTGAGTGAATGGATGCCAAAAAGGCTGACATTTTCTCAGATTTTGATAACATGTTGCTGCAATGGGGCGCCTAAAATCCACGCAGCACATACCATCAAAATCCTCACAGCCATGTCCTTGAGCCAACAACAAAAAGCAGTGGCAATTTTGACTCACATTCTGAACTGCCTACCAAACAAGGTGATTTAACTCTTTAATGCTTTCCCTGCTGTTACTCTGGATAAGAGAAGAACCGCTGCGACACGTTCCCATCATAGCCTCCTACTACATTAGCATCTACAGAAAGACAATTATCGACATTCAAAGTGTAAACAATATCAGCTTCTTTTGGATTAACATTATACATAGGTGGAAGGGCACACCAAACAAGAACTGGTTCAGTCAAAAAGTTTGAAACATCGCATGCCTTCTCTGAACATACCTCTGGGGTCATTCCCATCATTCCCTCTCTTTTTTATGCAAAGAGAAACACTTTTACCATAACAGAGAAGCCCCTATTTACATCTCTGAGCCAGGACACAAACCGCAGCTGTATGCTCCACCAGGCTCAGGGCAGAAATCATTCATGTAGTTACATAGCTATATATCTCTACAAGCGTGCAGACACCTATTAAACACTAGATAACCATGTTTATCTTTCCTATTCTCCTTCACAATACCCGCTGTTCTCTCATCTCTTGTTAGGTCAAATATTCTCCGGTTTCCTCTCCTATCTCTCTCTTCAGACATTCTCTATCCTCCTCTTTTTTGCTTGTTAATTGCGACGAGGCAAAGGGGGTGTGTAGCTGGGTGACCATGACCTGCTTTATTTTACAATCAACTAAACACTGAATACAGAAAAAAAAAGGTATGGGAGACATAAAGCAAACATCAATAAGGTGGTTAAAGATAATTATAATAAATCCTGTAATACTTTTGAGTCATGGCCCAAAGTTTCCCAGCCGTGAGAAGAGACCAAAGGCATCCCGCCCCTGGCTCTGTTGCAGATCTTTGTTTTAAGGCTTTTGAGTTTTGTATACTTTTGTAAATTAATTCACAGTGGTCACTCAGATTCACGTAACACATCCTATCAAAGTCTTCACACTTGTGTCCCTGTGCTAATAATAAAAATCAATAGCAACTCGGTTCTGTAGCAACATATGATGGACAGAATCAACATCTGTTAATAAGCCAGAAAAAAAATAGTATTTGTAGTATTACTTTGTTTAGCAAGCTAGCAGCCTAATTTACTAAGCAAGTTAAGAGCGTGTACTATTCTTACAGAAGAGATTAGAGAAGCAAAAATGTGTTATGCTGCATTCCAGAACTCAGCCTGAGAATTACAGTCTGCTGTGAGTTCTGCGTTACAATCATTTGACACATGTTGGGGTTGCGATTGTGAAAGTTGCCCGTTTACAATTTTCATTGGCATTATCACAGCTAGTTGTTTTAAAAGCAACCCTTGAGCTTCCTGATGTTCGACTTGTTGCAAAATATTCTGAAGCCAATCAATCAAGTTAGTATTAAAGTTAGTGACTCTCTAGGACCCTGCAAGACTGTGGCAAGACTCCCGCATCCGGACTGCCTTAATAGCCATCTCATTCATTTGCAAACAGTTGTCCCTGGGATACCTTGCCTGAGTCACAGAATCGGCACAGTTAATTTTCTCCAGCCAACTGCTCATAGTTAACAGCAATTCCCCGATTAAGGTTTTCAGTCAAGGCCACTACACATAGCTCACAAATATCAAATAACCACATCATATACTGTATCAGTTAGTACCATACAAAGCAGTAACTTCCAATCATGCAGTGTGAGTGTATAAGGCTCTGCCATCACTTCAAGAAGGGACATAGCAAATGTATTATGAATCCTCCCTTCCCGCACTGCTTTGCTTAACTCTTTAACAGCCTCGTATTGCACAGGCTGCCACTCTGCAGGTTGATTTGTCTGACAAAATACTGAACATGCCATAGCGACTCCCAAAACCTATCACTGAAGTGTTTCCCACTTGCATTCCTGCCACCAATCCCTCAGACCCCCTTTCACCCTCCCCAAAAATACAATCAATGCATCAAGAGAGACAAGGGGATGGGGGAAAGGTCTAGCTCCTTTTCCAGATCTATAGGACCTGGATCAAAAGGTTTATCAGTGTCAATAAAATCATTGTCCGAGTTGTCCTGTTCCCGTGCTTGCTCCTGTGTTGTGAGGGTCGCTGCAATCAGTGACAGAAGCTTTGGGGGCAGAGGAGGTGTGGACAGAATCGCCATCGCTGACGGTGGAATTTACAGCTTCCTCTGGTTTAGCACCGTTAGTAGAATTAGTCCACACTTGGCAAAGAGTAGTCAGAATTTGCCACCAAGATGCTAAATGCATTCCCGACACGGAGTTCCCCTCCGCGGCAGCATCATACAATTGGCTGCTGTATGTACACACTTTCATTCTTTCAAAGTCTCTAAAGTTTCTTGGCTGCTCACCTGTCTCGATGAATACAGGTGTTATCCTCGGGGTTTAGGTTGTCCGCCTGGTCCAGACAGCAAGACAATCGTTCAGCCAAGCCGTCTCCTCCGGAACGCAGCCCTCTTCCATGAGCTGTCTTTTTTCCGTCCTTATTCTTCCAAGGCTTCGGAACACCACCATAGGGGTCACCATTTGAGGAGATTGAGGCACGGACTCCCAGATCTGACTAGAAGACCCTTCATGAGTCCATATACGTCTCTTTCTGGGGACGAAGCCTGATTCCCCGTTACGGATTTCCCACAGCTCACCTCTCAACTCCGGAGGGATTTCTGGCCGGCTCCTGCTTCCTTTCAGCAGATCATTCAAAGTTCTGTGGGATTCGCTGCATGTCGCTCAGATAGGCGATTCGAGAGCCCTTCACGTTAGATCCTTAAACGCATCACGTTGGGGTCACCAATTTGCGGCGAATGAAGAGACGGGACGCAGTTTAATGCAAGCAAATGTCCATTTATTGTACACAATCACGAGTTTATATATGTTTTCAGAACCTGCGTGCTTTAAACAGATTGGTTCTTTAAGCTAAGAATTACATACTAGGCAATCCCTGATTGGTGGTTAACTACCATCAATTAACAGCAAGGTGTTATCTTTCCTTGGTGCCATCCTTGGTGCCATCCGTCTCCCACTCCCCTGTGCTCTGTAAACATGCCTCATCGTGTTAATTGTTGTCTAGACAAGCTCGAGCACATTCCCCTCAGCTAACTGATTGCCATGCATGGTCCTAGTTTGCAGACCGCTCCTGCAGAGGATATTGCCTATTTTATGATAAAACATACGAGTTGCGTCCCAGATTTGATTTACAAATATCAAACCTAACCACCACAATATTTATGAAAAGTGATAATAACTGTCGTTGAAAGCTCGAAGCAAGACAGGGGGAGCATGTCCTGGAAACCCAGGGCAAAACATTTGTTCCCAGTCTGATGGGTGGAATGATTACTGAATGTATACATAGACCAAAATAATCAAATTGAAACAGATATCCATAAGATATGGAACAGGTTTCAGATCTTACATGAAGTTACTAAAGATGATTTATCATGGAATTTTAAGGCCATATGGGACAAATTAACTTTGTGGTTACCTAATCTGGAATGGTTAAAGCATGCTTTTGTTATAATGCTCATTGTAATAGTTTTAGGTATACCAATATGTGTATTACTTCAATGTTTTGTTTGGTGCTATCAAAGAATGATCATAGGGTACAGTGATTTTTTTATAGTTGTAAAAGAATTTACAATAGTTGTTAGAAAAGGGGGGAATGAATAATGGGCCATGTATGATTTATTTAAAGATCAGTGTGCTCATGTTCATCTGAGGAGACCTTTATTGTTGACTTGAGGATGTACTAAATCCTTGAATGGGTGACATAGGGAGTGTGCTAATTGTCCAGGCACAAGATATGTTAATATTGTTAACTTGAAGATATAATAAATCCTTGAATGGGAGTGTGCTAGTTGTCCAGGCACAAGATATGTTAATGTTGTTAACTTAAAGATATACTAGGTCCTTGAATAGGAATGTGATATGGAGAAATAGTGTGAAATGGGGATAATGGACATGGATTGTGATTGTATGTGTCTGCTTAAGGAATGTGGGTATGGTGACTAGTCATGGGTGCGGTGACAACTACAGTTTTGAGGAGACGCCAGCCCCTCTTCCTCTAACAAAGGGGAGACGCCTGCCCTTCTTCCTCTAACAAAGGGGCTATTTAAAAGAGAATAAGAAAAGATGAGAGACATTCAAATGCTATCTAGAGGGAGGGAGTGCTAAGTCTCCTTGCTGGAAAGATTGGGTGGTCACAATCACCTGAAGAAGATCGGATGGTCACAAGAACATGAATCACCTACAAACCTGCAAGACCACCACATTCCAGGCAAAGGACGGATAAGCTAATTAACATACGAAGCGGGGTTTAGGTAACGAATATGTATAGGCGTTAATTGAATATTCATTTGTTCATTGTATAAATGTGAGATGGTTGGTCACTTCGGGCATGCACGCTTGTGGAGGAGCGATCCCCCGTGCATCTGCGCGCAATAAACATACCTACTTTATAACTTTCGAGTTATAGAGTCTAATTCCGCACGTCAAATGTGCTAATTGTCCAGGTGTGAGATATGTTAATGAGTTCACGGAAAGTTAATGAATAGACATGAGTGACTTGTATAAAGAGGGGGCTAAAAGGTTCCCTCGGTGTGCATGACTTTGGTGGAGCGATCCCCCATGCACCCAGCGCTGCCGAATAAAGATAACCTCCGCTCACTCGAATACTGGTGACTGATTCTTTAAATCGGGGAGAAACATTAAGAAACAAGATAGGTGCCCAGCTAAGAATGAAGAAAATTTGAATACCACTAAGTTTTAAAAGACTACAGTAAAAGTACAAAATATATGACTGCTTTTAAACAAATGCAGCCAAAGCCACAGCATACAATGACATAAATCTGGAAGAGAAACAAAAGTTAGCTTATTTCCAAGCAAGCTGGTACCTTCGCTACTCTTGAAATACGTACATCTGCAAATACCTCCAAAGCAGCCTGGCCTCTAAGAGTCCCGTCAAAGTCCTGATAGCTCAACTATATGTTTATTTTTCTTTGTCTCAGGAAGGACAAAGAACTACTATTCCAACTATTCATTATATAGGAACTAAAAATGAGCCACAAAGTTTTCCTGGATACAGTAAACCCCCACCAACCTCCAAACAGCGAGCTGTGCATATTTGTCCCTTTATTTTAAGCTTTGCACATAATTCAGTTCTTCCTGCTAGTAAAACATATGCACATCAGCAATTAGCATACCATATAACTTGACAACCAGAATTTAAAAAGCTGGGATTGCTTTGGCCATCTGCCAGAATTCCAAGGACCACACTTCATCTGTGAGAAACAGAGCAAACTGATCTATTGTTCTCTGCAGGAGAACTTTGTTCTAACAAGGAAACGGATGATGTAACAGAGAAATCCATCTTCCCTTTCTTTTAAAGAAATTCAGATATACAGCTTGCAACAGTGCTATCACTCAAGGATCAAGGCAGAGAGGCATGGCTAGGTACAACAGCTGTCATAGCCATGACTATGATCTGACTGTACTTTTCACACCCCATGAAGTTATGAGCTGTATGCTTATTTTTCTTTTGGTTTGCAGAAGTGGTGAGAAGTCATTTCAGCAAATGGCTCCCATGCTATATTGCTGTCCCCTTTTCAAACTGCCCCACTTCATTAACTAAGAAGCTTCATAAATCAATTTGCCAGAAGTAAAGACTGTGGCAGGGAATAGAATATCTGAGAACCAGAGTCTGAACCGTAAAAACTATTCTTCTCATATATAATACTGAGAGCAGAACTGTTTGCCAGGCTCTTCCGTCAAGTCTACTTCCATTTTTTGACCTGTCTTTCAGAGACAACATTTTTGGGGAAGGGGGGAAAAGTTACCAGGTCATTAAATAAGTCCCTTTCCCAGGCATCTTTAACTGAAAGCATTGTCTTTCTACAGCAAAATTAAAAAACCAGAACTATGAAACACAATTTCAAGGCGTCATGTAGACTCTCTCATATCCTCTGCTGCTGCCCCTGTGATATGGAGAAATAATGTGAAATGGGGATAATGGACATGGATTGTGATTGTATGTGTCTGCTTAAGGAATGTGGGTATGGTGACTAGTCATGGGTGCGGTGACAACCACAGTTTTGAGGAGACGCCTGCCCCTCTTCCTCTAACAAAGGGGAGACGCCTGCCCTTCTTCCTCTAACAAAGGGGCTATTTAAAAGAGAATAAGAAAAGATGAGAGACATTCAAATGCTATCTAGAGGGAGGGAGTGCTAAGTCTCCTTGCTGGAAAAGATTGGGTGGTCACAATCACCTGAAGAAGATCGGGTGGTCACAAGGACATGAATCACCTGAAGAAGATCGGATGGTCACAAGAACATGAATCACCTACAAACCTGCAAGACCACCACATTCCAGGAAACGGACTGATAAGCTAATTAACATACGAAGCGGGGTTTAGGTAACAAATATGTATAGGCGTTAATTGAATATTCATTTGTTCATTGTATAAATGTGAGATGGTTCGTCACTTCGGGCATGCACGCTTGTGGAGGAGCGATCCCCCGTGCATCTGCGCGCAATAAACATACCTACTTTATAACTTTCGAGTTATAGAGTCTAATTCCGCACGTCAGTTTGGCGAGCCAGGCAGGAGGATTTCTGCTCGGCTGAGGGACCAGCTGCGGAGCGGACGCTCCTAGGCGCGCCCCGGGAGATTTCCTCGGAGGAGCCTCCTCTTCTCAGCTGTTCACCCGGGAGCAGAAGAGAAACCCCTGGATCCACGGATAAAACGGTATGTTTAGTAACGGGGCGGCTGGTGAGACGCACGGAGACGTCTGGCGCGCAGCGTAGTCCCCAGGAGGAAAGGTACCTTGGGAGGGGGGTTGCTGACCAAGGGGTGGCCGCTAGCGATCTTGAGGGCAGATCGAGCAAACCCGAGGTTACTGCCATTCCTAAAAGCCCGGAGGCCTCGTGACGGAAAGGGGGGGCGGGACGGAATAAGGCGGAATCTCACAGGAACAAGAGGGACCTCACAGCAAAAGTAAAAGGGAAACTTTTGCGTAGGAAAAAGAGGAAGCTAAAAACTTCCTTTAGGTTGTCTTAAGAATTGGGGAATTCCTGGAATGTAACAACTGAAATAGCGCTCTGTGTCTTGTTTGTTCTATGTGTTGTCTTGTTACATGTTCAAAACTCGGAGTTATGAAATGTATGTTGAAAAATATTAACATTCTGGTAATTCGTGGCAAATAGCGGAAAACTTAACACTCTGCTTAAGACCAGGAAAAATTGGTTTTTGTTTGTTTGTTTATTGGCAATTGTTCATTGAAATGCATACTTTGTGAACTGTTAGTGTTCCTAAGAGTTTGTACATAAGTGCACGGTACCGTATAACATACTGCTTGTGTGACTGCGGGCTGCCCGGAGAGTGTGAATGGTGTGATTGAGATGCGCATTTTGATTTTCCGTGTATAGCTTAATTATTTTGACTAAGTGTGAGTGCAAGAGTGCTTGAGACAGGCGTTTGAGTAAAAAGCTATCCGCATTTCCAACCTTGGGTGGCTAAGGCGGCCGGAGAAAAACAAAGTAATTAAAATTGCAAAATGGGAAATGGAAGGAGTAAGCCCTGTGAAAAATCGCCTTTGGGTTGTATATTAAAACATTGGAGTGATATTGTAAGACAGGGTGGTACCGAAAATAGAAGGAAATTGGTTAAATATTGTAATCAGTGGTGGCCTTTGTATAAATTGGAGAGCGATGCGAAATGGCCTCAGGAGGGAGGAACGTTAGATTATAACACTCTCCTGCAATTAATGTTGTGTCTGAGAAGAGAAGGAAAATGGGACGAAGTATCATATGCAGACATGTTCTTCGTCCTCCAGGACAAACCTGAGTGGCAAAAGGCCTGTGGATTAGTACCCCCTCGGGATCCTATGGTACTAGCACTAGAAAGAGTGTGGGATTAACATCACCTGATCTTTGATTGTGGCTCTAGAAAAGGATAGGAAAAACTGAGACCTAAACTAGAAAGATGTTCTTGTTGAAATTTCTGTGTTAAAAAGCTCAGGTTGCGGTTCCTTCTGTGGAGCAACCAGAATGAAACACATTGTAAGATATAAAAACTTGTACTAATGTATGTAAAACCTGAGGCGTGTGTGTGTGTGTGGAGAATCAAAGACCTTGTGAAAGTGTTGGGGTGAGTTTGTACAAACCCCTGTACCCCCTCGAAGGTGCGACTGAATCATGCTGGGATGCATGGCAGGATGTTTTCTGTTTGCCTGCAACGGCATGATACGTAATAACAACAGACTTAAAGCAACAAGTAGCAGATTTGCATTCAGGGTAAGAAAGAGTTAAAACAGAAGTGCTGCTGCAGAGGCAGGCTTGTGTAACCTGCAGAGCAGGAAGAGCATCTCCTGCCCCGAACCCTTCTGCTGGTGAGGAGGAGGGGTTGCTATTGCTGACAATTGAGCAGAAGGACCTGACAATGTCACCCCAATTGCTGCAGCATTTGCAGTGCAACAGGACCGGTAACGGCCCTTCTAGGGCAGGGAATGGGTATGAGGTGGAATTTTAGTGAATACAAAACCAACTTACTTGTTAAACTTCAGTAAAAAATAAATAAATAAATTTGTTACAGTTGTGGGAGCTGCTGGCCACCAGGAAAACATCCTGAAACCTTTAAAGTACAAACTAAAAAAAAAAACCAAATAAGAATGCCAAATTCACTAAAATCTTTGTTGGGATGAGATTTATTAGAACATCTAGACGTTTAAAGAAGGGGAAATGAAATTAAAAGTTAAATATGATCAAGTAATTGAAATATTGAGCTTATCTTTAATTCAGCAGAAAAGAGGAAAAGAGGACCTCCCTGAAGTAAAAGAAATTTTTAACCAGGTGTATCTGAAAATAAATTCCAGGAAAGGTGAAAAATGCTTTACCTGTTACAGTAAAAATGATAAGGGGGAGGCTTGCCTAGTTCAGAAAACCAATATCCCTTGGTCAGCAAGGCTGTGGGGATATTGGCAGAAAAAGTGAAATAAAATACACTCTGTAGTAGTTCTACTAATGTAAATCTGTGTGTTTTGCCATGACAGTGACTTGTCATGGGATGTGCAGATGAAACTGCATTGACAACGAAGTACAAGGAATAAGGTTGGTCAGGTGCCTCCTACCATAGTCAAGGGCAAGACTGGGTTGGCCTCTGTGTTTGCCACCAAGAAGAATCTTGAGCTCCGCTGCTGGCTGCAACCCAGCAGGCGTTGAGCGGTGGGAACATATGCCATGCCAGACCTTGATGTGAGGAATGGCCCCCTCTGTTATAAGAGGGTCATCCAGGAAAAAGAACATAAGGTGGCCCATAGAGGCACTGATTTGGAAATTGGAAACTGCCTGGCCGACCATGAGGCCAGATGAGTAACAGAGGAGGTAGGAAAGGAGGAATTATCCTTAATACCAGACGATAAAATCCAAACTGTAAGTACAGATCAAGAGCCAAACTATTCTAAAGAAAACTTAAAGGTAATTCAGGACATGAATTATAAAATAAAATTAAGTAAGTGGACTTATTTAAGGGATGGTTGTATAGTGGTACCATCCAATTTAATATGGACCACAGCCCTATTATTAATGAGACGCATTGGGGAGCTGATACTTTATATAAAAGTCTAAATCAGAAATTGAAAGGGCGAAACTTGTATACTGTAATAAAACAGGTGACTCAGCAATGTGAAATGTGTTTACGCAATAATCCCAATACAGCAAATAAAATAAAACTAGGGAACATTAGCAGAGGGAATGTTCTAGGGCAACATTGGCAGATCGATTTCTCAGAACTTCCTTGAAAAGGGGGGTATCGATATTTGTTGGTACTAACAGATACCTTTTCAGGTTGGCCAGAACCCTTCCCGTGCAGAACTGCTACAGCCCGGGAAGTGACCAAAATACTGCTCCAAGAGATAATACCTAGGTTTGGAGTCCCAGCAGTAATGTCCTCGGATAGAGGACCACATTTTGTGTCCAGAATAGTACAACAGATCAGCCACCATCTAGGAATAGATTGGCAATTACATACCCCATACCGACCACAATCGAGTGGCCAGATGGAAAAGATGAATCATCTAATCAAACAACAGATTGTCAAGTTAGGCCAAGAAACAAATCTAACTTGGCCCCAGTCTTTGCCATTAGCTCTTACACGAATTCGAACTAGACCGAGAGCAAAAGAGGGGCTTAGCCCATTCGAAATATTATATGGACGACTCTATGGGGTACAAAAGGGGATGTCTTCACAGATTGGTGAAGAAACAATGACTTCCTATATGGTGGCACTAAACAAACAATTAATAAGAATTGAGAAGCATGTGATGGGAACACGCAGTAGGGGTCTGGATGGACCTGTTCACGATATACAACCAGGAGACTATGTATACGTTAAGTGTTTTGCAGATAAAACCCTGGAACCACAGTGGACCGGACCTTTTCAAGTCCTACTCACCACCTACACTGCAATCAAGGTTGAGGGACAGAATTCTTGGATTCACCATACCCGGATTAAGAAAGCCCCTGCAACTTCTTGGAAAGTAACCCCAGATAAAAAAGAACTGAAACTCAAATTTACTCGGACAAATGGGAACAATGTGGGTGGCAAGTAAGTGAACCTGAGCGGTTGCGGATCCACCATATGGGAAGGGCACTACAACAAACAATATAGAACAAGAGTCGGGGACTGAGCCAGTGGCCAGGCTCGCCCAACTTGTTATTAGTAAGCCCCAACTCAAACAAAGATATTTTTGATCAAAACAGATTTTAACGTTTAGATTCTTAAAATGATCAATAGTGGGTTTAAACCATTTGTGTTTTTTTGTACCCTCTCTCTTGCCTACAACCAAGAGCCTGATAATTGGCCTTGGAATCATGCTCAGAAAAAACACACTGGAATAATGGGAAAGGTGGACTCAAAGACGAAACTAGCTATGGTGGTTTTTTCTGAAAATGAGGTGTACCAAAGGAATCAATGGGATCGGGAGGATGTACACAAAGTCGACCGATTATGGGGAAAATTAGGAGATAAAAGTAGGATGTCAAACATATAATGAAAAGGATAACACCAAGATTTCGGGAGACACCCAGATTAATGTCAGAAAGGTAGATAAGGAATTTACCCTTCTAAATACAACCATGTGCTTTAATTCACGGGAATGTTGGCACAACTTTACCTTAACCGAGCCCATCTTTATAATATGCCTAGGAAAGGAATCCCCAAGAACAGCTCTGACTTATAAGATCAAAATAACAATCATGCTAACCACTGTTCCTACCACCACCACAGTTACAACAACCCCATTAACACTTGATCTTAAATTAACTAAACCAGATCCAAAGATTTATACAATTGGACCATATGTAATCAGAAATACAGGTCAGCAACAAATGTTGTTTAACCCAGAATGGTCTCTCAAAAGAACAGAGTTAAAAATACAAGTCAATGTTTCTGATGTTAAGCCATCCTGTTCCCCCTTCTTACGAACCTCTTATGAGGGATGGACAACTTGGTTAAGAAAAAGGGGAAATATTTATCGAAACAGAATAGTGAGAGATGTAACTGGAATGTTGGGAACAGGACTCGGAGTATTAAATTCCATAGACTCAGAGGTGATAATGAATAAACTAGCCGCCACCACGGCCGATCTATCAAAACTACAACAACCACTAAAATCTTCATTATTGGCATTAGGGGCACATCAATGGTTGATATCGAAGGTACTCCCCAGGTGGGAACAAATAAACATGGAAGATCATCAACTCATCACTAAGGCGTTAGGTGGTTTACAGGATGACGTCGCCCTGGCTCTAAGTTGCATCCAAGCCCAAATGTGGATGCAATCAATAGCTGCATCCATAATAAGAGAAGGAGAGGAAGGCATATTTCCTACAGAAATTCGAAAGATGGTTTGGGACAGTGCTACGGAGGTAGAAAGAAAACTCCAGTCATGGTGGAATATGGTGAACTTTACCTATGACCCCAACACACACACCATCACAGCTTTTGTGTTAACCATACATAATGCAGTAATAATTACCATACACCCCATTGTAGCCCTTGGAATTAACCATAATGGGGTGCTCCTATACCCTTTTGAACATAGAACATGGGCCAGAAAGACAGGCAACAAGGGGCAAACAGTAGATTTAGAATCTTGTATTATGCGAGAACAGCAGGGCTTCCTCTGTGAAAGCAATACTATAATGGCTCAGGATACTTGTTTAGATACAGATCAGAAAATATGTCATTTCGAGGCCCGACCAAATGCAAACTTGAAAACAGTAATTATATATGCAGGGAAGGGATGTGCGTGTTTGAGAACTAAGTGTAACACAATAACCATAGATGGGGAGGTAAAAGAGACTGCACAGTATTCAAATTATTGTATTTGTAATTTTACTACTATCACAGGATGCGATTTTAGTTACTCAGCCCCAGTAGTGTCTCATCAATTCTTAAAATCCAATTTTACCCTATCACAGATAATAATTCCTACCCCCATAGGACTAAATATAAGCAGTATAAAAGAACTATTAAAACATGCAGATTTACAACGTATACTGGAAGAAACCAAAGAAAAGGGACATGAAACTCTTCTTATGATCCATCATGATGTAGAGGGGATCAAGAAAGTTTTAAAAAAGGTAGAACAGGATGGAAACCATAATTGGTGGGATACTCTCTTTGGCTGGTCACCCTCTGCAACAGGAATTCTTAACACTATGGTACACCCCATTGTGATCTTATTGATCAGTTTAGGAATTTCCTTAATACTAACCATTATGTTATATTTGTGGGTTTGGAGAATGTTTAAAAGGGTAACATTTATGTATGATGCTTTATATCATTCGGGAAGGCTGCTTAAGTAAAAGAATTTACTTAATTTAATAGAAAAGGGGGGATTGATATGGAGAAATAATGTGAAATGGGGATAATGGACATGGATTGTGATTGTATGTGTCTGCTTAAGGAATGTGGGTATGGTGACTAGTCATGGGTGCGGTGACAACCACAGTTTTGAGGAGACGCCTGCCCCTCTGCCCCTCTTCCTCTAACAAAGGGGAGACGCCTGCCCTTCTTCCTCTAACAAAGGGGCTATTTAAAAGAGAATAAGAAAAGATGAGAGACATTCAAATGCTATCTAGAGGGAGGGAGTGCTAAGTCTCCTTGCTGGAAAAGATTGGGTGGTCACAATCACCTGAAGAAGATCGGGTGGTCACAAGGACATGAATCACCTGAAGAAGATCGGATGGTCACAAGAACATGAATCACCTACAAACCTGCAAGACCACCACATTCCAGGAAACGGACTGATAAGCTAATTAACATACGAAGCGGGGTTTAGGTAACAAATATGTATAGGCGTTAATTGAATATTCATTTGTTCATTGTATAAATGTGAGATGGTTCGTCACTTCGGGCATGCACGCTTGTGGAGGAGCGATCCCCCGTGCATCTGCGTGCAATAAACATACCTACTTTATAACTTTCGAGTTATAGAGTCTAATTCCGCACGTCACCTGCACACAGAACAAATGAACAGGCAACCCTATCTTTTAGCTGAGCATACAAATCAATCCAAACAAAAATAAAGGGCAACAGCCTGAGCTACATCATGTTTTTATCACACAACCAGGACAGACGCAGATTTACAAGGGACAAGAAACATGTGTGAAGGACTGCTTATTCTTCACACAAGTGCTCACAATATGCTCTGTGCCCCAGCTTTTCACATACTGATTTAAAGAACGTAGTCAAAATTTCGTAGCGACTAAGTATCCTTTAGTGGCAGCGCGGGATGCACAGGGGATCCTTCCGCCTAACATGCATGTCCAAAGTAACTAACTATCTTATATTTATACCATAAAACAATGACTATTCAATTAACGCCTATATATAGTCATTACCTAAACCTGCCTACTCTCGCTTTGTATGTTAACTAGCTTATCAGTCTTTTGTGCTTGCGCAAATTCTTCCAAGAATTGTGGGCAGGGGTCCTCGGGATGCTGGCGGTGGTCTTTGGGAGGAAGGCCGTTGATCTTCCTCAAGGTGTACTTTCACCTTTTGCCAGAAAATGCTGAGTTGGGTGACTTACCAGTTTCAACCAGCTCTTGCTAACTGTCTTTCCTCCTTGGGTGTGTTTTAGCTATGGATGCTGACAGATAACAGGATGTCCACAGCCTCACAAGGTGTCAGCAGACACAATACACAGGGGATGTCATGTACCTTATATTCATTATATTTTAACTACAAAATTCATTCTATCCTAGAGTGAGTTCATACAATATTGATATGGAGAAATAGTGTGAAATGGGGACAATGGACATCGATTGTGATTGTATATGTCTGCCCAAGGAATGTGGGTATGGTGACTGGTCATGGGTGCGGTGTCTCCTCACATAGCCACACAGCTTTGAGGAGACAACTACAGTTTTTAGGAGACGCCTGCCCTTCTTCCTCTAACAAAGGGGCTATTTAAAAAAGAATGAGAAAAGGATAAGAGATATTCCAATGCTATCTAGAGGGAGGGAGTGCTAAGTCTCCTTGCTGGAGACGATCAGATGGTCAGTCACAAGGACATGAATCACCTACAAACCTGCAAGACCACCACATTCCAGGCAAAGGACTGATAAGCTAATTAACATACGAAGAGAGAGTAGGTGGGTTTAGGTAACAAATATGTATAGGCGGTAATTGAACATTCATTTGTTTTATTGTATAAATGTGAGATGGTTCGTCACTTCGGGCATGCACGCTTGTGGAGGAGCGATCCCCCGTGCATCTGCACGCAATAAACATACCTACTTTATAACTTTCGAGTTATAGAGTCTAATTCCGCACGTCAATATCATACTGCTCTCGGAAATCACAGGCATATTTGGTCATTCATACTAATATTTTAAAGAAACCCAAAATAAACACATTGCCTTGCTAAAAAATAGTCACTAAGAGAGAATTAATTGTGATTAACTTTCACAATTGGCTTAAGCGAATCTTCGGGAATCTACATGATTCTTCGTCACCTACCTAGTCTCACCACCCTTAACAGCAACTAGTGCTCAGGTAGGCTGCAAGGTCAGACAGATTATATCTGCCTTCAGTGAAAGCTAACCTTCCAAGAAAACTTATCCTAACACAAAGCAGCAAGCTGATCCAGCTGACTCCCCAGCCACATGTACATTAGTGCCAGCAAGAATGAGCAGGTGGGAACATCCTCTTCTGCAACAGCTCAACTCCAGACCAGCTGAAGCTGGTTACAAACATTTCACCCTCAGCCAAGCTGGAAAGTGACATCATTGTTCTATTTCAAAAGTGGTTTTTTGCTAACAAAAGCAAGACTATGCTTACGCTGTCATTACACCAATACTATTGCTGGTCACGCTGAGTAGCGTTGTTTGATTTTTCCCAGTTCTCAGTCTTGCATTTTAGTCAGATTGTAAGCATCTCTTTTCTATATTCATAGAATGCTTGGCATAAGGTTCTTCCATTCTAAGGCAATACAGATTTACTAATATATGCTAAGCCCTAAAGAAACATGGGCTCTTTAAAGACTAAGCTATCAAACTGGTATGTCTTCTTTCCAGGGGTGATGAGAACACATACTAGTCTTAGCACAAAACCTACTCACAGGTTGTGCAGTACAGGCAACACAAGTGGGTAATGGCCTCGCACATCCTCCTTGAAAGGGTCTAAAGAGAATCCAGGATGTAAAGAAACATCTGAGAAGTGAGCAGCAGTATAAGAAGGTTGACTGACTCCGAACTCTTATTTCCAGAGACAAGATCATACAATCAGGCACTCCACCTTGCTGTTAAACTCTGAAGCACTACTAGCTAATGGGCACACACCTTGATATCACCGAATCGTTCACTGCCAAAATCACATTTGTTAGTTTTTGTGTCTTGCCCTCCATGTTTAATTTTAGGAGGCTGGCAGACAGTTAACACATGTCAACAGATGACAAAGGATAGAGAAGTGAGAGCCTGCTAAAGGGCATCTTGACCACCCACACCATACCTGGCACAGAAACTACCAGACTCTGAAGGCAGACAGGGGTATCACGTGCAGTTGACAGAAAACCAAATGCTTCTGAGACAAGAAACAGCACCTGGCTATTTACCGACAAGCCACTGAAACAAAGGTGAACGGAGGTGTCAATTACAGACATTAGAGGTTTATTTACACTGAGTTTTGTTCACTGTTCAGTGGACTTTGAGTTACAAACTAGGAGCATGACTTCTCATTCCCTCTGGGATCAGAAACAAGCAGCCTTGAGTCTTCATTACATGTGCAAAGCAAGAAGGTACATTAACCAGCAAAGCAAGTGGAAATTATTTTCCCCATAGAGAGTCCATATTCATAGATGAAAGAGTAACTAACTATCCATTGGATTCTCACCGCTACTACCCCAGGTCTACAAGACTAGATTACAATAGTATGAGATGCATAGAACAGACATGAGATCTCTTGAACAAATTAAGTCTAAGAAGAAACAAGAGCTGATGATTTACAGCAGGGCATCCAAGGCAACATATGAATCTACCAAAGAGAGAAAAGGTATCTGCTAGCATTCACAAAGCAACCCATTCATGCCTTGGAAAAGCCACCTGAGAAACCAGAAGAAAGCATTTGGTAAGGAAATTTTTAAACACAGATATACCCATCAGGCCTGCCTTGGGGGGGTGGGGGGGAGAACCAACAAAAAAACCAACACACACCACAAAAATATTAGATTCCAGGCAATTATATTTCTCAAGCAACTGGAAACTAATAAGCTTCTTTTATTTAGGGAATGATTTATAGCTCTTGTATTTTTTCATCCTTAACTTCACAATTAGCAAAAGAATTAAGTCCTGAACACATACACAGAACTAAGGGAACAACAGAAGCTGCAAAGTTATTGGAACTTTTTAGGAGCTGCATTATTCTTTATCATTTCCCCAAAATAGCAAAAAAAAACCCCAAACTTGAGCAATCTCATGTTCAGTGTTTTTGTTTGCCATATGTATCCTACATAAGTCTCAAAGTTTCTCTAGGAAGCTTGAACAGAAAACACCAGTTACAGGATCTTCTTCTGAAACTTCATGGTATCAGCCTTTGCTAATTGAGGTGTCATGATGACCCACCCTAAATAACGGCACCTCTCAGAGGTTTGCCTGCTCATCATTTGAATTTGAAAAACATTAAGCAGCCCATTGCATACAAGATCAAGGAGATTACAAATATTAATCCTGCCTTAGAAAAGCCCAGGCGATTGTGTTTGAATTTTTAGACACTTGAATGCTTGTATAGGTTCCATAATTCTAGATCTATTAGAAACAGCATGCACCTTTAAGAAACCCAAAAATTTTATTTACAGCTGGCCAACTGTGAGCACCAGGATCCACTAGATAACAAGAAAGTTATTTCATATACACAATCATACCCAGGGATATTTTTAAGGATAAAAAGTTATAATCCTCATTAAAAGTGAGCAATTGACGGAGAACTCCATATTCTCTTCAGCGTTTACAGTGACTAGTACTGTAAAGTGACTAAAAGCAAACCTACTCCTCTATGACAAGAGCGTATTTTTTTTGTTAGAAATAGTGAATCCTTCTGGCACAGCATAGCCAAAGGCAATTTATAAATTAAACACAAAAAGCTCTCAGGGACACATTCAAGCTTTGATTTACATAATGCAACAGAAAAATATAAACTTTAATTACATATAACTAATGTGGTAAACCCCATTGAAGTCAACCAAAATGTTTTAGATTTACTCCCAACTTAAATGCCACAAGCTCAGCATATGAGAATCAACAAGGGAATTCTTCTTTGTTAGGTTGCTTACTCAAGATAAGAGAAAAATCTTATTATTAGAGTGTAGAGTTTAACATCCTACTTGTTCAAATGTGAATGCAAAGCAACCAAGCTAAAGCTATTACAGTATTCATAATTCATATACAATCTTTCACAACACTGAAGTGACTTCTTTTGTAATCGCCATATTTTGGTTAATAAAAGACAAGGTCCATCTGTAACATTTAATCTACCTGTGGAAGCATACACTTCATTGCAGTGTATGCAGTGGAAGCAACAATACGGTTGTGACGTACAGAATTTAACTCAAAAGTTATAAAGTAAGTATGTGTATTGTGCGCAGATGCATGGGGGATCGCTCCACCACAAGCGTGCACAACCGAAATGACGAACCATCTCATATTTATACAAAAAAACCAAATGAATGTTCAATTAACGCCTATACATATTCGTTACCTAAACCCACCTACTCTCGCTTCGTATGTTAATTAGCTTATCAGTCCTTTGCCTGGAATGTGGTGGTCTTGCAGGTTTGTAGGTGATTCATGTCCTTGTGACCATCTGATCTTCTCCAGCAAGGAGACTTAGCACTCCCTCCCTCTAGATAGCATTGGAATGTTTCTCATCCTTTTTATAAATAGCCCCTTTTGTTAGAGGAAGAAGAACAGACTCTTTCTATCATTAGTTATTTCCTTAAAACTATATGGTTACGTGACCAATCACCACACCTACACTCCTTGAGCAGACATATAGAATCACAATCGATGTTTATTGTCCCTATTTCGCACCATTTCTTCATATCAGTTTAACCCCTCTTCAGTTCTGCAATTGTTTGGTCCCAGTTTTCTGCTACATTGCATTAACAACACATTTGCTCATTTATCTTTACTGTAGCAGTACTGGAACTACGGAGATTACAGAACACAGCAAAATTGTTGCAGCTCTATAAAACAGTCATCTTGCTAGAGTAAGCAAGATTTTCAAGAGCTTGTGTTTCAGCAGGAGTTTGTCTCCTGTAAACTGTTCCACAAACAGTGCTGGCTACTGACTGAGATGATGAACACACATGAAGAAAGGTGGCAAAGAGATTCTATTTCAGGCTTATTCCTGTTAAAAGACTCTTTTGTTTAAGAAACAAGGCCTTGCTTCTTAAGAGCTACTGCATGAAAGCCTCCCACTGCGTAACTATGAATAACAACAAAACATCTGAAACTAAAAGAAAAAAACAATTGTCCCTTGCAAGACATCACTGAGCACAGCTTCTGTGCAAAAAACCCCCACAAACACAGCAAAAACTTAAGGCAAAGAAACAATCACACCAACTGATATACTCTGAGGTTTAAGAGCTACTTGATCTATACACTCCTTGCAATGCTCAATTCATTTCTGTGGCACAAACCAACTTGCAAAGAACAAATTTGGGATTTCGTGCTAATTCAATCAGAACTTCATACATGAAACCTCAGCCAATGAAGTTGGGCTACTAACTCTGGCAGAGAGAACATTATCTAAGAAGCATGGTCTCCTCCATTTATTAACCACGAGGTTTCAATTTTTGCTAAAGCATATAAAGGTACATAAGCAAGGGAAGTTATTTGAACACTGAAAAGAGATTGGGGGGGGGGGGGGGGGGGAAGGTGATCACAAAGTGAAAAAACAAAGGATAATCCTGGAGACCTGAAATTCATTTTTTAAGCTTGGAACATTTCTAGCTACTCTGAAGAATACCTGGAGTTTAACCATAGTTTTTAGTTTTGTGGCAACTTTTCAAAGTCAGCAGCACAGAGCCATAGATAGAACCAAACCACATAACCCCAAGCATAAAGAAAAAAGCCTCACTAGCAACCTCTGCTAGGCACAATAGCTACCATTTAGCAAAGCTAGCACCGTTCATTAATGAGAAGATTCAACCCCACTGTTGCTCTCCATCCTGCAAACAGATGTAAATTGCTCTGTATGGATTAGACAGATGCTGCATGAGATACAGACCTTGCTTCAGGTTTCCAGCTATTTGCAGAGTACCATATTTCCAAGCAGAATGGGTGATCATTAAGCATTACCTTCATACAAAATTAACTGTGCATGATTTGGACTTCACTCCTAATTATTTGCTAATATTTTCCTTCACAATCTACATACTATAGTTATGGTAAGCATCATCTAGGGGTGGAATAATTAACAGAGGAAAGACAAGTGGTACTTACTGTGTTGCATTTTGTCCCACACACCACTTGTCGGTGGTTCAGCCACTGGGAAACAAACACTTTATTAAGGGTTCCGAGGGGAAATTCTCTCTCCTTCAGGAGGCTGGGAAGCTGCTGGGCTGCATATCCATGCAACAAGTGGTGATAGCTGGACTCATTCTGCACCCTGACTTCTCTACCTTTCAGGTAGTACACCAGAGACCTTTTCACCAGGGAGAGTCTTTTCCTTTTGTGAACTGAGTGATCCCATCCATACTGTGGAAAATAAACAAGGAAATTAGATAAAGCAACTAGAACAAACTTAAGACATGACCCTTCCAAATTCAAAGATATTCTCATCAAAATACTGAAGTCTTCCAAACTATCCATGAAATATCATACACGAAGATTGACTTGGAAATGCTGATACAGCCTTCAGCAACATAAAATTAAACATAAACATTTGCTAAAGAAGTAACGCTGCGATGACGCTGAAAACAGTCCATATTGGTAAGACACCGGATGCTTACAGAAATAAAGAGAAAACTGAGAAGCACTTAAGATAGAAAAGGACAGCCCCGACAGCTCCCTGCCATGAGCTCAGCATGATTTAAAGAACGTAGTCAAAATTTCGTAGCGACTAAGTATCCTTTATTGGCAGCGCTGGATGCATGGGGGATCCTTCCGCCTAACATGCATGTCCAAAGTAACTAACTATCTTATATTTATACCATAAAACAATGACTATTCAATTAACGCCTATATATAGTCATTACCTAAACCTGCCTACTCTCGCTTTGTATGTTAACTAGCTTATCAGTCTTTTGTGCTTGCGCAAATTCTTCCAAGAATTGTGGGCAGGGGTCCTCGGGATGCTGGCAGTGGTCTTTGGGAGGAAGGCCGTTGATCTTCCTCAAGGTGTACTTTCACCTTTTGCCAGAAAATGCTGAGTTGGGTGACTTACCAGTTTCAACCAGCTCTTGCTAACTGTCTTTCCTCCTTGGGTGTGTTTTAGCTATGGATGCCGACAGATAACAGGATGTAGACAGCCTCACAAGGTGTCGGCCAATAACAGGATAGCATTACAAGATGTTGACAAACACAATACAAATTGAGGATGTCATTATTCTATCCTACAGTGAATTCATACAATATCAGCAGGTTTGGGGGGTGACACTGCGGGAGCCGCCCAATACCGACTGCGCCCTTCGTCAGCCTCCTCCGGCTTGGCATCAGGTGGCTCCGCAGCATGGCTCAGCCTAGGGGCGACGGGGACACGACGGTTACGGACCGAACAACTGAAATTAATGGGGGTAGTGGCAGGAACCCGAGAGAACCCCCAGCGCCACCATGGCAGGGAGCGGGGACTGCCGGGGGTACTCTTCCCCACCACCCCTCGAAGACACCTTCCCCAGGCACCAGAACCCCATCGCCCTCCTTCCCCACCCCAGCCAAGCCAAGCACCAGGACACAGCAACCCCCAGTCAGGGTCATCCCGGAAACCGCACGTTCCGCCCCACCGGGGAAAAGGAATTCGGCCTCCCCCACCCCGCGACGCGATGCACCACACACCCGCTTCCGCCTCCCCAGCCTACCTGCTCTCCCTGTAGCCCCTCAGGCCCCGCGGAGACGGCTGCTACCGCTTTCCGCTTCCTACTAACTGTTTTCCGAGCCATAATAAGATGAGGAGAGGCCAAGAGCCCAGCTTAAACCCCACATGGAGCAGGAAGGGGAAACAGCTGTTGAGGAACAGGGCATATAAATGAAAACCAGATTCGGTCACTATCTCCGCCACAAGCCCCACCGACCGCGCTTCATGACGTTTTCTCCGGGATTTTTTTACGACAGTTACGTCGCGCCTTTGCGGCAGTTTCTCCGCCCTGCCCGGGAGCCTCGTTTCCTAGCAACCAGAGGAGGTGGGGCGGCGGACTGGCCCGCCCCCTTTGCGGTTGCCAGGGCAGTGGGGCCCGGTCAGGGGAGGGTTGGTGGGGCTCGAGGTGAATCTTTCTAGCTTCGTCCCGTGTCCGTTCCTTGTTACCTTGCATAGACCGGCAGGGCTGGCTGGCGGCCTCCTCGGGCCCCGTCAATTTAAGCATAGGAGAAGCACCGTCTAGCTGGTTTCTTTCTTCATTTACTTTTGAGCAACTGAAGCTTGCCAGACAATGCCTGGAGGGCAGGGATGGGTGTTATTTTGGCAGCCTGTGCTGCTCCTGAGAAAAAGCAGCTATATCACAGTCCCAAGAGTGAGGAGGAGTGGGCTGATGCCACAGTGCTGGGGAGACATGGGAAGGGTACTCTGGCAGCTCAAAGCAGCAGAATACACGGATTTGGTATCATTCACTGAGAGCCACCCTGTGAGAGTATTCCTGTTGATCCTAACGTGCACAATTTATACTGAAGTTTTCCATCTCTCCTGTGGGAAAATCTGACCACAAGCATAAACCACCTCCTCCTCCCATTCTACTGCCAGCCTTGAGGGGCCTGGTACTGGCTTCGCTTTGCAAAACTTTATTCAAGGTTTCCCTTAGAGAGACCCTTTTACCTAGCAGACAGCTTGGCTTTATCACCTGGCTTTTCTGAGTGAATACAAGGGTCCAGTGCACATTCCTTAGTGCATCATGAGGTGCTTAGTCAAACTTTGAAGTGCTCTATTCCACCAGGAAACTCCCTTATTGAAGGGAAATTAAAGGACATATTAAATATTTGTATTAAATATGCTGCTTTAAAACTGATGTGGATGGATATGTGATTTTTTTTATGTCCACATGGCTCATAAGTATCTTATATGCTTATAGAGGCAAAATTTTGAGTAACCCAAACCCAATGATTGCCATTTTGCAAGTGACATTGCAGAGAAAAGAAAAAGGAAGGGAGGAAAAGAGAAAAACATGTGACTTGCAGACAGACTGCAAAAAAAGCCAGCTCCTGACTACTTGAAATGTTCTGATGCCTCAATTCACGTGAAATCAGTAAACATACTATTTTCTTGATAAAGAAGTAATTTCTTTTAGGCCATATTTTTGTGTTTTCATCTAACAAACCTCAAAGACAAGGGTGCTGTGAAAAGCCAAACTGGAAAAAAAACCCCACCAAACTATAAAAGAACCCCACAGGCTTTCCAACTTCCCTGAGGATAAAAAGCTGTAGTGGGTTTGCATGGCAAGGTTTTGGTAGCAGGGGGCTATGGGGTGGCTTCTATGAGAAGAGGCCAGAAGCCTCTCTCACATCCAATGGAGCCAATGCCAGACAGATCCAAGACAGACTCATTGCTGAAAAATAAGTAATTGCCTTATCAAGTTGTTTTATTCCCCACATCACTTAAAAATTCCAAACAAGAAAAAAAAATAGTCTTACAGAAATCTTATTATGTTGATGCTGTCTCATTAGAATAGAGATAAGCATGTGGACTCTAGCACTTGGCTGGGTAACTAATATAGCTGCTTTTCTGGACTCAGTAAAAACGTATTCATGTTGAGTTAAAGCACTCTGAGGTGGATATTCCTAAATGACAAGTAGTGAGTATTGCCAAATTAAGGAACAACTGAGTTGGACGGGTGATGCAACTTTGGTGGCTGTGCTATGGATAACAGGCTGTGAGATGCAGTATGTCTTCTATGGGGTTAAGAGGCTTTTGTGGGGGCTTGGTAGGGGGAATCTTACTCCAACTTCTATCTAGGGTGTTAAGGAAAAAGAAGAAGAGACGGTACTACAATTAGCTAGACCTCTTCCTCTCCTTCCTTCCTTTATCCTACTTGTGTGCAGGCACTCCTGTGACTGCTGGCTTTGTAGGGTTGACCTTGTGTACCTGGCATATCTGCTCTGCAACAGCTTTTTTCAGGGAAGAAGGGGGGAAAAACCCTGTCCTGGCCTTCTCCTTTTCTCCATACAGAAGAGAGCTATGTGTGTAGCCCTGTACTAGCTATGAGGAAGGGAATGGGGCTGAGATGGTACACATGATAGCAGCATAGTAGAGTTGGACTGATTTATTCAGTGTTATGTGCAGGATGGTGTTAGGTTGCAGTACCACAGTAGTACTGATACTTAACTTCAGCTTTCTGTACTTGCAGGGCTGTGATTCAAAAGTGGCAGCGATGCTTTAGATCACCATTGCAATTGGGTGACAAACATTTTAGGCAAAACCTTAATTCTAAGCATAGGGATAGAGAAAACGTAGTCTTTAAACTTAGCTTTTGCAAGCTTGTGGTTTTAGTCCCAGAAACAAAACTGAAAGCGATTGCACCTTTCCTGTCTCACCAGCTGGATCTGGCCTGCAGTTTTGATACTTATTTTTTCCCCTGTGGATGCCCTGTGGAATAAAGAAGTCAGGGAAGAAGTTGCTTCTACTAATATCGGATGCTGAGTAAGTCAAGTGTAAGCTAAAACAAAGGTACCTGAAACTTCAAAGGGAAAACCAAAGAAGTATCAGTTGAAGATATGTGAATTAATAAATGTTACTTTCTCTTTAATGAATTGATCTTCGATTTTCCGAATATTTTAAGAGTCTACTGATCAGCTGGGAGACTTACTGTATAGTGTTTGTAGTGGGTTTGCATGGCAAGGTTTTGGTAGCAGGGGGCTATGGGGTGGCTTCTATGAGAAGAGGCCAGAAGCTTCCCTCATATCCAATGGAGCCAATGCCAGCCAGCTCCAAGATGGACTCATTGCTGGCCAAGGCTGAGCTAATCGGCAACAGTGGTAGGGCCTCTGTGACAGCATATTAAGAAGAGAAGAAAACAAAAAATCTGCGCCAGTGGGAGAGAGGAGTGAGACTGTGAGAGCAACAGCTCTGCAGACACCCAGGTCAGTGAAGAAGGAGGGGGAAGAGGTGTTCCAGGTGCCAGAGCAGAGATTCCCCTGCAGCCCATGGTGAAGACCATGGTGAGGCAGGCTGTCCCCCTGCAGCCCATGGAGGTCAACGGTGGAGCAGATAGCCACCTGCAGCCCATGGAGGACCCCACTCTGGAGCAGGTGAATGCCTGAAGGAGGCTGTAACCATGCTGGAGCAGGTTTGCTGGCAGGACTTGTGGACCCATGGGGGACCCACGCTGGAGCAGTCTGTTCCTGAATACTGCACCCCATGAGAGGGACCCATGCTGGAGCAGTGTGTGAAGACCTGCAGCCTGTGGGAAGGACTCATATTGGAAAAGGTCATGGTGAACTGTCTCTCATGGTAGTGACCCCATGCTGGAGCAGGGGAAGAGTGTGAGAAGGAGCAGCAGAAACAACATGTGATGAACTGACTGTAACCCTCCCCTTCCCTGTTCTGCTGTGCTGCTCGGGGGGAGGATGTAGAGAAATTGGGAATTAAGTTAAGCCCAGAAAGAAGGGAGAGGTGGGGGGGAAGGGAAGGTGGTTGGTGTTTGGTTTTTTTCTGTTTTGAATGGTAATGAACTTCCCCCAAGTCGAATCTGTTTTGCCTGTGATGGTGTGAAATGTGTTCATTTGATTCGTGTCAATATAGAACAATGCTAGGACCGCATGATGAAATGTAACCTTCTGTCTTACATACCCTTGTATAACCACACGCTTAAGAAAAACAGAGTGATCAATGTATATATGCGGCAAATGAAGAGACGGGACGCAGCTTGATGCAAGCAAATGTCAATTTATTGTACAGAAGCACGAGTTTATATACACTTTCAGAAGCTGCGCGTTTTAAACAGATTGGTTCTTGAAGCTAAGCATTACATACTAGGCAATCCCTGATTGGTGGTTAACTACCATCAATTAACAGCAAGGTGTTATCTTTCCTTGGCGCCATCCGTCTCCCACTCCCCTGTGCTCTGCAAACATGCCTCATCATGTTAATTGTTGTCTAGACAAGCTCGAGCACATTCCCCTCAGCTAACTGATTGCCATGCATGGTCCTAGTTTCCAGCCCGCTCCTGCATATATAGTTCCTGTATCTTGCAAAGGACATCTGGCTACATAGCTAGTTCCTGTATCTTACAAAGGACATCTGGTTACACACCCTGATATGCTGGCTAAAACTGGCTTGGCTGCTAACCGCACAGTGTTAAGTAAGAGAAGTTTACAGGGCGCATGCGTAAAATCTAGGGTCATCCTAAGGGTGAGCCGAGGAAGACTGCTGACTTCATCCACCGACCACCAGATAGGAGTTAAGACGACCCTCGGAGATAGAAAGAGCATGCGCCATGAAGTACATGCCTATTCCAAGGATACATTTACATAAACCAACCCTTTCTTAGAAAAAGCTATGAATATGTATTAGTTTAGGAAATGTAAACCTAAAATAAATTTTGTACGGTGCGCATCTTGGTGGAGCGGAGACTCCCGGCGCACCCAGCGCTGTTTGCTTGCCTCTATTTGCTTAATAAAATGCAAACTTTGATTGTAATCCTATTTTGGGACTAAGTCATTTATCACAATGGTAGTGGCTGAGTGATCTCCCTGTCCTTATCTCTACCCACAAGCCTTTTATTATATTTTCTCTCCCCTTTCCAGCTGAGGAGGGGAGTGATAGAGTGGCCTTGGTGGGCACCTGGCATTCACCCAGGATCAAGCCACCACAAAAGCTCAAGGGATAATTCTAGTTTGGCTGCTTTCAGTTGTGATTTACCATGATTTATCCCCCTTTCCACATTCTCCCTTACTCACACACAACTGCCACCTAAATTTTGGAAAAAAACCCCTCCATTTCAGATCAAGGCCCTTTCAATCTGGTCAATGCTAAATCTGGTCTTGGAGGGTAAACACCGTGCTCCAGTGCATTCCATTAGGAGTGCCCCTTCAGCTTTGCTGGGCTGGTACCAGCTCCTCCTGAAGGATGAGATCAGGTGTCAAGGGGGCCATGGCCACTGAGGGAAGGGGCTGAGGCATATGGGGTGAAATGCCCCCTCTAGGCCCGGCTCGCCACCTTCATCCAACCCCCTAGGGAGCCTGTCGCTGTGCCCAGGTGGGAGAGGGGCAGGAGGTGCTGGAGGAGCCTCTGGGCAAGGCCAGAGCCAGGGACAGTGCCAAGAGCCACCAGACATGTCCCCCCCCTCCTCGGGGAAGGAGGAGAGGCGTCCCTCGCCCCGCCCCTCGCCCCGCTGAAGTGACGTCACTGTGAGCATCTCCCGATTGGACCGGCGGGGGCAGGTGACCTCGCGGTGTGACGCCAGTGCGTTGCCGGGGAGGTGAAGTGGAGGGCAGGTAGATAAGATGGCGTTGTCTGATCGTAGAGTTGGAGATATGTTGTTGGTTTTGTAGGTATGGGTGGTGGATAGTGACCCCGGGGACAGCTGGAGCCGTCAGGCACCGCAAGGGTAACGAGTGGGCCGGTAGGGGGTGGGGATGCTAATTTTCCTTGTAGGGGGGGCCTGGGTAGGGAGGCGCAGCCGGCTGCTCCTTCGGTCCTCCACCCCACCGCTGGGGCAGGCTTCGCTGCTGTTTCTCTTTGTCCGGGGCGAGGGACCCTCCGCGCCCCCGTCTTGATTCAGCACGTGTGAGGTGCTGGCGGGGTGGCTGCGGGGCTGCTGGCCTCCCGGGGGGGCTCGCAGGCTGGGGGCCCCTCCCCCGGCCGCGGAGGGGTGCGAGCCGATGGGCGCCGCGGTAGCGTGTGGCTTTGCTCCCCGTCGTCGCGGCTTCTCGGTGCTGCCTTTAAAAGTACTGTTTAATGGAGATGAGAACCTGTGTGTTCAGCTCAGAGGGATGGAGTCCTCGCGCTGCGTCCTGGGGTGGACCCGAGGAGCAGAGGGAGGTCAGGCAAGTAGGGTTGATGCTCCTTTCCGTATGCTCTTCTGCTTTCCAGCAGTTTTGGGGACTGTCTGAGTCAAAAGAATGCCTTTTCTGTTTAATAACCTTCGATGAATTTGCTTTCTAAGAGCTGAATGATATTAAAGTCTTAGTAAATGGTTAGTGTCTGTGATGTTTAGAGTTAAGGTCCTCCCCATGGTAATTAAATCTTCTGTGAAGAGCTGAAACTTCTGCTTTTCTTTGGGGGATGGGTGTAGGGGTAGGGGTGGTGCATGTATGGTTTTTGTCAAACCTGCTTTCAGGTAACTTGTTAATTTCTGGCTCGTTTTGTGTAAACCATGGTACTCGCCTTCCCTGTGTCACTTGTGACTTCAGATTTCTACTGTATTCAGTCTTTACTTGTGTCTTTTAGGCTGAAGAACCAAAATCTTGTTTACTTCACGGGTCATAGCCATCCAGATCTCTGTTCATGCTTATTATCTATTTCTGGATCTTTTTCAGTTAGCTGTTCTGTTTTTGAATGGGGAAAAGGATTATATCTCTCTCTGCATTTGAGTTGCAGAGGTACCATGGATGTATGGTGCAAGAATATTTCGGTTTTGTAGTTTTTAACTTCCTGGTAATGCCTTGTGTTCTGTTTAGCTCAGTACTTACTAGAAGCAAAACATTTAATGCTTCTGTGAAGCTATTTAGCATAATTTAAGAACTATTTTCCTGAGTTTTGATAGCTCAAAATCTATAATTTTAAAGGGAAAGTTAGGATTGCCTTGTTTTTTAATTAGTAATAGAAATTACAATAGATGGAAATAAGTAATTGCCTTATCAAGTTGTTTTATTCCCCACATCACTTAAAAATTCCAAACAAGAAAAAAAAATAGTCTTACAGAAATCTTATTATGTTGATGCTGTCTCATTAGAATAGAGATAAGCATGTGGACTCTAGCACTTGGCTGGGTAACTAATATAGCTGCTTTTCTGGACTCAGTAAAAACGTATTCATGTTGAGTTAAAGCACTCTGAGGTGGATATTCCTAAATGACAAGTAGTGAGTATTGCCAAATTAAGGAACAACTGAGTTGTGACGGGTGATGCAACTTTGGTGGCTGTGCTATGGATAACAGGCTGTGAGATGCAGTATGTCTTCTATGGGGTTAAGAGGCTTTTGTGGGGGCTTGGTAGGGGGAATCTTACTCCAACTTCTATCTAGGGTGTTAAGGAAAAAGAAGAAGAGACGGTACTACAATTAGCTAGACCTCTTCCTCTCCTTCCTTCCTTTATCCTACTTGTGTGCAGGCACTCCTGTGACTGCTGGCTTTGTAGGGTTGACCTTGTGTACCTGGCATATCTGCTCTGCGACAGCTTTTTTCAGGGAAGAAGGGGGGAAAAACCCTGTCCTGGCCTTCTCCTTTTCTCCATACAGAAGAGAGCTATGTGTGTAGCCCTGTACTAGCTATGAGGAAGGGAATGGGGCTGAGATGGTACACATCTCAGGAGTCAGGTTTCTGGACCAATCCAGCAGACCATCTCGTCTAATTCTATCACACTGGCAGCCAGAGGAGTTTTGGCTGGTGCTGGTGGCATGTGATATAATGTCACAGAAGGCATCGCCTTACTTGTCCTCATCCTTTTTAATTGTATAAGCTTGTGGTTTTATGTTGCTTCTGCAAACTTTATGGATTGGCAATTCAGAACATTCAATGTTGTTGTCAGTGTCCAGTTTCTATATCATAAGTTTTTGACATTGGCTTATTCCTGTGTGTCCTGGTTTCAGCTGGGATAGAGTTGATTTTCTTCTTGGTGGCTAGTGCAGTGCTGTGTTTTGGATTTGGTGTGAGAACAATGTGGTTGGGGACAACTTGGTTTCTCAGGCCTTGCTGGTGGGAGGGCTGGAGGGGCACAGGAAACTGGGAGGGGACACAGCCAGGATGGCTGTCCCAAACTGACCAAAGGGATATTCCATACCTTGGGATATCATGCTTGGTATATAAACTCTGTGTGTGTATTTGTGTTGGTCAGGGCTGCCGGTTGATGCTCAGGGACTGGCTGGGCACTGGTCAGTAGGTGGTGAGCACTTGTGCGTCATTAGTTTTCTCTATTCTCTTTGGATTTTATTCCTCTCCCCTTCTCCCTCCTTTCCATTATAACTGTTACTGTTGTTCTTTTTATTTTCTCTCAACTGTTTAACTGTTCTTATCTCAACCCTAGTCTTGCATTCCTTTCCAATTCTCCCCACCCCCCTGGGTGAGGGGGGAGTGAGCAAATGGCTGTGTGGCACTTAATTACTGGCTGGGGTTAAACCATGACACTGTGTTTTACAGTTGGTGCTGGGTTGAATATTCTGATAAATTGCCAGTCTACTTGACTTATTGATAAAAGCTAAAAGATTGAGTTTAATTTTGCTTGCTGTGTTTGTGACAGTGTAAAAAGAAGCAGTTGTATTGTGCTTCTCAAAGTACCTTTAGGCTCTTTATTGGGAAGAGAGGGAATAAGTTAATTTATCCCTTAAATCAGGTGTGAGTTGGAGTTGTGTAAACAAAAATGGATGGAAAAGTTGTGGTAGTATAAAATAACTTTGCACTTGAGGGGGTAATGAACCATAAAGATTTTGGGGGTTGACTTCTATATTACATACCTCAGATTTGTGAGCTCCTTTATAAACCTAGATTTGTTAATGAAGCTGTAATTCTGTCAGTGGTCATTGGCTGGCAGGGCTTTGTACCTGCAATTACTTTTACAACTAAGCATATAACTACATGAAGTATCATCCTCTAGATACTGTTCTGAGAAGTAATTTAAAGAAAATGTTTGGGTAAGAAAATTATTTATCAATTTTTAATCAGACAAATATTTGTTATTTTAATCTGAAGAACTTTCAGACTTTGAGTTGGGGGGAAGATGCATTTCAGGACTCCTACAGCTGATAAAGAGTCTCGTGCTTGTGCAAATGCAAAATGCAATTCCTTTAAGCCAGAAAACTGTCTGGAAGAACAATTGCTAGATTCTGATTAGCATCTTAACAGAGGGCAATTTTCAGAACTGCAGTTATAGGCTTCTTTCTTGTTTGTAGGAGTAATTTCCGTTGACTTACCTGGAAAACTTTTGATAGCTGGTAAAAAGCTCATAACACATTCCTAGACTACTAAGCACAGGCACTTGGTGATGTAACTTCTTTACAAAGAAGTTATGTTACTAATGATGGTTAAAAACTTGTCACTCGTAACTAATGCTGTTGAGTTTTTCTCAATTTGTATGCAAAGGGAAAGCTAGCAAATTCAAGTTTGGACACAAATGTAATACTATTATGTTCTGTAATCCCTTCTGTGTGAAGATCTTCAACTGGAAAAACCTTAATAAATACAGCTTAAAGAATCCACAAGCATATTATGGGATGCAAGATAAATGAAGGTAGACAAAGGTGGAGAAGTTGAATGTGATATGAATGGCTAGGTGGTCTAAGCTGCTTTTGGAGCTGGACTCTAGAAATAAACGTTTGGTTGACAGAATGGCTGTGCTACATCTGTGTGACATGTCATCCTTCTCATTCCTGAGCTTTCATATTGCATATGCAAGTACTATACAGTTCTGAAGGTTTACCTGTCTCTTGGGATGTTTTGTATGTTATGGTATTGGACCAATGAAGAACTGCTTTTTCTCCCAAGGAGGTGAACACTTGAAATACACCAGTATTCAGTGCAGGGATCTAGCTATACTCTGAATAAATTGATTGTATTGAGTAATGTAAAGGTCTCTTTCCCTTCAAGTTGGGAGAGAAGAAGTTGTGTATCCATCTTACTAAAGCCTTCTTCAAGACATATTTCTCTTGTAATTTGACATTACTGCAGGAATGTAAATGTGATGCTCCTGTCCTGTCCTTAGGCAGCACTGGATTTATTTGCTGAAGTAAGCTGGATTGAATCAGATACATGGGTGATAAGAGATAGGCTGGGACTGATTCTTAGGTTACAGGAGAAAATCTGATATTTCAGTTGAGGAATAGTCAACCCATAGTCTTTCTAATTTCTTTCTTTTTAAAAAAACCCCAAACTCAACAACTTGTTACTTTGTCATAGTAATGATAATGATGGTCTGCTGAGGAGAGTTCTCTGTACTGTTAGTCCCATATTGTTGTCCATCTTTTAGATGTTTGGAGAGGAGAAGCTGTGGGTATTACTGTTGGATGGTTGTGGGGCAGCCTTATCTAGCAACCTACTCTGGTCTAATTATAAAATAGAAGTAAGGATAGATTGCTGAAGTTGAGTCGGATCTGTTAAAATTTCCTGAGGAAATTAAGCTAATGCGTTTCTGAAGGCTGCTTTTGCACTTGAAATGAGCTATTTCTGTTCAGTTATTCATTGCTTTAAGTGTTTCAGGGGTTGCATTCATTACTGTAGCTGCTGAAGAAATTTCTTATATGCAGGAAAAATGTTTATTCCACTGAGCGAGACTGGATATACAGTGTATAGCAAAATTATAGACTTAAATTAATTTGAAATAGTAACTTAGAAATAAAATTTGGACTAAATCCAGTTTTGTATTATCAATCCAGAAGAACATCCTTAAGGCTTTTATAGTAAGATGAAAAGCTGTATGGGAGTGACTTCATAGGGAAAATTGGGGCATAAAAGATATTGGTCCAAAGTTGAGAGAATGCAGTGAGATTCTTGGTGTAGTTGTGGAGCGTGGTGTTTGGGTTTTTTTGTTGTTTTGGTTTTTTTTTTTCTCCTCTTTCCTGTTGCTTGTGGCTTCCATTCTTGAACTCTTCAATCCATTGTTGGACTGTAGGCTGAACCATATTTCCATTTAAGCAGCCCTAAATAGAGGGACTTTTGCTGTTTGAGAAATCCAAAATCAAGAGATGGATCCAAAATAAAGGAAGATGTTTTTGCTTAGGACTGGAGTGTGCTGCCTTCAGGTAGTGCAGGTCACTGAAGTTTTCTAATATACAACACAGCAAGCAGCTAATTTACTTATCATATTCTGTTTTTTGTAATATATCCGCTATAGTTGAGGGCAACCTCAGTTTGACTTCTCTGCACAAAGATAAGTTTCTACTTTTCTATGCTAGACAAGTTTGCTCAAGACAACTTCCTGTGTTACCAATTAATTCAATTCCAGAAGTGTGCTTGCTGTGGGTACTACCACTTTGCTGAGCCTGTTCAGGTGTCTGCTGCTGTTTTCATATGTCAGAGTATTTTATCCCCATCCCCACCCACCCCCCCAGCTGGTAATGATATTTCTGTTCTTATCTATTTTTTTAAAGAGCAGAACTTAATCTTTGCTACCAGCTCTGGTCTTCCCTAAAGTTAACAAACCTTTTCAATAAATAATTAAGGTGTAAGTATTCACTTTAAAACAGTTTCCTGCTCTTTATGCTCTGTTATGCAACAGTTCCACATTTAATGAAAATAAGTGAAATTTGCTCATCTAAAATGACCCCTGGTAGTGAAATTTAATTCGGTGTTGACTACTGATAATATTTCCCATCTAGGGTGGGAAAGCATGAAAGCAGGCTTAACTGGTACTGTATCTGGAGATGAAACAAGATTGGTTCTTATTTAGGCATTACTGCAATGGGACCATATTTTTATTAGATTTATTTGCTTTTTTTTATATTTCAATTTGATTCCTTTGTTCTGTTGAGTTAGTCTGGGAAGGAGTGTGTCCTTGCTGAGACCTCAGCTCGATGAACATATGAAAATAGTTGAAGTGAGTGTTCACCTTGAACAGTGATGAGTTGTTTTGGTGGGTGTTTCTTCCTTGTCTGTAAACTGTTTGGGTGGGGTTTTTTTGTCCTTCAGTGAAACAAAACTTGAGATCTCTTCAGACATGTATTTCTGTATGTGCTTGTTTTCTTGTCTTGGTCTTGATAAGAAGTTGGATGAAGACAGATACCTATTGGTTTAGTAGGAGCGACACGAATTAAGGACAAAATGAACCAGCATCGAAAGCTGAAACTGTATCAGTGACACATTGATGGGTGGAAGAAGATGCATAAAACTCAAACTATCTCAAACCTTCCTGATTTTTTTCAAAACATGCCTCAAAGCTTGTTTTACCTTTGTCTTGACAGCACTAATGTGAGAAATGTAAATTCCATCTTAGGTGCTACAGATGTGACATTCTTCATATGTTTACTTGACTTTTTTGGGGGCTTATGTTGTCACTTTGCAGAAAAGTGTTTTGGTGAGCATGCTTTTCCAGGTATGCTGTGATCAGCTCTTAGGTGTTTCAGTAATAGGAAACTTCTAGAACTTCTGTTTTCATGTATCTCAAAGTGTATATTTGGTGAAAGAGTAACTTCTAGTGAATAGGGGTGTTTCCTGGAAAGTGGGCAACACTGAGAGATGAAACTGAAAGAGGGTAGATTTGGATTGGACATAAGGAAGAAATCTTACTTATAATGAGGGTGGTGAGACATTGGAACAGCTTGCCCAGAGAAGCTGTGGATGCCCCATCCCTGGAAGTGTTCAAAGCCAGGTTGGATGGGGCTTTGAGCAACCTGGTCTAGTGGAAGGTGTCTTTACCTGTGGCAGAGGGGTTGGACTAGATGATACTTGAAGGTCCCTTCCAACCCAACCCATGGAAATATTATGGAAATAACTGGTGGCTTCTAAATTAAGTGAATTTGCAGGAAACTTGCATTCTCAGAATATAGCTCTTTTAGTTGAGAGAAATGAGGTATGTTAGTGGAAAACAGGGATGTCAGATGGCTGGAAAAGTTTGGCGGTTTAAACCACGTTATGGGAGAGATCCTGTAGGGAGTGGGAGAAGGCTGTTGGTGGCCTTATATGTATTTAAACTGCTTGGACTAAGGGTGAAATCAGGATTTGAAGCAGTGGCTTCCATGCAGAGTTCAAGGTTTTAGCCTGCTTACTGCAGGGCAGGCGGAGTGAGTTGTTTGTAGGTGGAATAGTTAATTTAACCGGCTGCGTTTTCTGTCAGTACTGTACTGAGTTTTGCTGGGGAAACATTAAATGTGTTGTGAGAGTAGGTAGTGCATGTGACCCTAGCATAAGAATAAAAATTGATGAATCTATAGTAGTCTAACATGGATCCCATTGTTCTTGTACACGTGTGTTTTGGTTGAGTTCAAATACATAAAATAGTAAGTGATGTCTGACCTGCTAGCTGATTCTATTTTTCCATTTTAAAAGCTTTGTCTGACTTTATTTCCAGTGACCATTGAAAATTGAATGGAAACTCCATACTAGTGCTTGCTTCAAGGAGGGTCTTAGAACAAGAGCCTTAAGGTACCTTATCTCCTGGATTGCAGTAGATATACTTAAATATTTTTTTTCTGTTAAGGCTAGTGAAAGTGATGCTTCTTCCCCCCCCCCCTTTTTTTTTTCCCCCTGCAGAAAATGTAGTTGCAATGTGTCAAATCTAGTTTTACAATTTTATCCAAAGAGCTGTTATCAGTGGCTCAATGTCATTGTGCTTTATGGAAGGGGAGTATCTCTGTGCAGCTGATTGCTTGTTGTTTGCAAAACTGCTAGAGGTACAAAGTAGAAGCAGTTGCTGCAGATTTTGGGGTGATGACATCTATTTGGAGACTGTAGTAAATGAAAATGGAATCTGTTTTGTACTGTAGTAAACTGTGATCAGCTTTTTATTGTCAGCATCTGTAAGATATCTCAATTGCATAGCAATAACTAAATGCTTACGTAGGTGGGAAGCTTTGATATGAGAATCTTAAGTCTTGTTTTATCTTAGCAACAGGCACTGTCTACTTTTTTTGTTGTATGAGGCTATATACAGAATTCTGATGTTGGTTATAACCTTTCACTTGCACAAGTAGTTATAGTAAAAACTTAAACCACTGTTTAAATCTGGAGTACTTGTGATGCATTAAAAATTAGTCACTTGAATCAAACTGCTTTTCACTGTTTCTCAGTGTAAAATCAGTAGTAGTTCATGAATGTAATACAGGCAGCAATAAGAAAATTAAGTGTTGTTTTGTTGGTTTGTTTTTTTTTTTTTTTAGTTTTCAGAGTGAATGGATGCATCCTCAGTTCTGTGTACTTAAACTACGCTATATGTACTGGCAGACAAAATGGAAGTTAAAAGATCAGGTCTCATATCTGAAAATCATAACGTGCTGAATTGAGTATAGTTGAAAAGTTGAGGCATTTTGGTTTCCTCTGACTCGTAAGTAAATTTCTTATTTATCTGAATCTTAGGTGGGAGTTAATTCAGAGAATTCATGTGGTCTGGAATCTAGACATACTTGCACCTCAAAATGAGGAATATAGCAACAAGAGACCAGTTCTTGACAAATAGTTAAATTGGCCTTGTTATCACTGAAAAAGCTGCTCCAGGTACCATTAGTGATAGAATGCATCCCACTTGACCAGTCGGAGCTCTTTCAAAAGAAAAGGAATGTAGGTATAAACTTCAGGGAAAAACACCAATAGAAGGAACATGGAAATAATAATTAAAAACCACTCCAACTTCCCAGCAGCTCTTCATGTGTCACTTGGTAGTTTTTCCCCCCCCTCATTTATTGATGAGACTGTCCCTTTGGTATTGCTTGACTGTACCAGGTCATGCTTCTCCACATTCTTGTCTGGCAGCACAGCTAGGTAGTCATTCAGATTTAAGTGGTGATGTGCCAGGTGGACTGTCTTTGTCATCTCTGTGCTGTCCCTTCAAGCCTTTCCAGCTTGTCATCTATCTTTTGTGCCAGTTTGTCATCAGTTTTGTCTTGCTGCTTCTCTGTTTCTGCATCTTTATGGTGGTGGTTGTTGTGGTGGTTTCTCTGTAGTGTTGTCCCCCTATCCCCTTCTGTCATCGCTCTGAGGTTCTCTGCCCTCATCCTGGGCTCTGCTTTACTATGTTCCTCTGGCTGGCTGGTTTTAAGAATGTTGCCCTATTGCCTCAGTGTTAAGTGAAAAATGAACATATAGGAAGGGAAGAGCCCACATCAGATCGGCAGCAGCCACTGAAGCAAAGTTGCTTATAACTTTTAGGCATTTGTAGTCCTGATCCTCTCTTCAGAGGGTTATCCAGAACCAAGAATGAGGGAATGGAGCAAAGGGGGGTTGGCATTTGTAGGTGGCTGTAGAAAAAAACCTTGTAGTACTATGCAACTAACTTGTTTCCCTAGCCCAGGGAAGATGTTGAAAAAGTTTGTGCAGTAGAGTATGTTCTTTATCAATTTTAAATGTGCAGTAAAGCATCAGACAAAACTTGTGCCCCTATGTGCCATTCCCACAGATGCCCTTCAGCATCCTGTTTGAGAGTCTGGAGATGAGAGGCAACAGTGACAGGGCTGCAGTTGTCCATTAGCTGGTTTGGAGTAAGGCTTTGAGAGAAAGTCCTTTAAATTTCTAAAAGAGCAGTAACAAAGTTAAGTAAACGTTTACTGCATGGTGTAAGAGCTTTGACTAAGCAAATACAGTTCAGGCCCAGAAGCATAGTAGCAACATTGGTAACCTAACTGGCTGTAACTTTTTTTCCAGCCAGCAGGACAGAGCAACAGTAAGATGCTTGTAACAGTGGCTCCTGAATAACCTATCAAATCTGATTAGTCAGAAGACGTTATTTAAATTAAACCCCCTTTTGGAAAGGAGGTGATGAAATGTGGCTGGCAGCCTGTTCTAGCATTACTGTGTGCAGTGCCTAACAAGTCTATTTGCTGACAGTGACTTCTGCAGTAATGGTATCTTAGTGCATGCTCACGGTGTATCAGGAAGAGCTAGTGTGCTATAAACTCAAATGCTATCTGAATCTAAAGTGTGACTGTCTCTCTGGAAATGGTGCATTTAATGATTTGCTTGCTATTGATGTGTGTGGTGAAAACTTAAGTTGATTGTTGCTTATGAAAAAGCCTTTGCCTTTAATTAGGGATTGCTTAACTTGGACAGGGAGCTCAAGAACAACTTCAATGAGCAGGTGGTGTTTGTCTTGAGTGCGCCCCCCCCTTCCCCCCCCAAGCAAGATATGAGCAGGTGTGGTGACGCAAGTCGAGGTGGACTTAAAAGAAACACTATGTCTGCGTGGCTGGGTTCCAGCAAAATGGCCTTTATTGTTTATACAAATTATTTATATATCTTAGACAGTGCAGGTGTTAGACCCTGATAGGGTTTTGTGTCCTTCTTCTTGCTTGCTATTTGCTGTTGCTGTAGGTGCCCGTATGCTGCGGTTCTAAGTTCCGATTCTTCACACCCTGTTTACATACCTGACAATTTGTGGCTGTCTTAAAGGTACACGGATAAGTCTTTGAAGTCAACTAACTTGTCTGCAGATCCCAACAAGCAGGAACATCCAGACAGTAAATATTTTGTGCAGCTGTGTCATGACAGTAACTTCACCATACTTGGGTGTCTGGCCAACATCCCTGACATGTGTGAACCTTACAGACCATGAGATAGTACACGCCTGCACTTAGCCTAAACTTAAAAGTTTGCATACACTAGGTGTGTAAACTATTTTTGTTTTTCACTGAGTATTAAGGCAGGCAAGCTCCGGGACTGGGCCAGAAGCCTCATCTATGGGTGGACACACTGCGTAGGAATTTTCCCAGTTACCGAGAGACTCCTGGCACCGGCTGCAATGGGGCTTCCCAGAAAAAAGGGTGGGCCTGGGTGATGTTAAGGTGGTAATGGGTGATGTCTCCTTTTCTCAGTCTCTGTAATGCTTTGCAGTAATGGTCTGATGCTTCGCTCTTATTGCTCTTTTATCCTATTGTGCATAATAACTAGTACTGTTCCCTTTATCATATTGCGTGCTATTTTTCCTTTATTGTATTTTAATATAATGAGCTGCATTTATCCTTATATTTGATTTGGAGTTCACTTTTGCTTAGTATCCAGTCAATTGGCAAAACAATGTGCCTTAGCTAGTTCTATAGTTAAAATAAGGTGTTGCATATGGCAGAAGAATCACTTTTCCCACTGCACCTTGAAGTTAATGTAGATGTTTGGCCTGCATTAGGATTTGGCTACAGGATTGCCAACAAAAGCAAGATACTTATTGCTTATGTGGGATGTTTTGACACTGAAGACACATCTAAGGCTTTATGCAGCCCCAGATTGATATACTACTGCAAAACTTCCTGGATGCTAGATGTGCACATCTTTGGTTCTGGGAGACTTGTAAGCATTGCTGCTAATGTCCCTGGAGCAAATGGATAGTGTCATGGTAACTTAGTACTTGGTAAACTAAGATTAGTGTGTGAGATGGCAAATTTAGTATGTCCTTGCAATGGCCTGCTGGAGAGGGGGATATGGATTATCATTCTAAAAATGAAAAGGGAATTCAGAGAAATCAATGTCCTTTACGTAAGTACAGTCTGGAGTAAGCTGCTTCTGGTAAATGAGGTAGGCAGCATAAACTCTAGTACCTGTAGATAACTGGTGCTGCATTGAAAAAACTTCCTTGTCAGTTGAGTTGCCCAAGTGAGGTGGTTACTGCCTCTCATCAGAAGTTTTAAAGTCCTTTAGAAAAGGAACACTTTTATTTTCAGTCTGAGATAGTAACTAGAATCATAGAATAATTTAGGTTGGAAAAGACCTTTGAGATTGTCAAGTCTAACTGTTAATGTAGGATTGCCAAGTCCATCACTAAACCATGTTGCTAGAAGAAAGATTAGCTTGGAGAAATTAAAGGAAGTATGTAGAGGCCTTGTCCCTAGTTCAGCTCTACTGTAATAGTGGATGATGGACAACCATAATAGATGCTTGTAGGCTGTGCCTCTCACTTCACCAGTCCTCTGTATGCCACTGAAGACTGTGACGGCTGTATAATTTCACATGTGGCCTGGCTTTTTCAGTAATAGAAATCAAGTTGACATCTTAATTGCTACTCTCGTACAGAGGAACTAGCCATGTAGCAGCTTGTCTGACAGCGATCTGGGTCTGGAAGGTGCAGCCTATTTCATGTGCTATAGTCTGCAGTCTGATCTTCTCTGTGGCACTGGAACTAATAAAGCCCATTCAGCTCTAGTAGTTGACATGCAAATGCATTGGGTGGTCTTGTGGCTTTGCCCTTGACAGCCTTCCTGAGATGGCAGGCTTGTCAATGTTTCACTTCCTTTTTCTTCTGTCTTTGAAGCTTCAATGTTTTGTTAGCTTCTGAGAAGCAGTTGCTGGCTAGTGACAAAACCAATTCTCTGGCTTAGTAGGATGGTTTTGGATGTAATGCCAATGTTGAGAGAGGTGTTGAGATGTGCTGAGAAGAACCTGACAAATGTTGAGCAGAATGACATGCAGCTCTTTTGTATGGGGTATGCCTGGAGTTGCCCAGCATGACTCTCTTTCCCACAGCCTAGCATCTACTCACTATGTTTCGTGAAGTCTGGTTGTACCCAGGTAACTTTCTTTGTACAGCTTTGGCTTTAGCTGTGTGTTGAATTCCTGTTAGCCAGTAGAGTTGGTTCACCCATTGATTTCAATATAATGTTAAAAGGGACCTTTGCACATTAAAAGGTACTTTCCTAAAGTACTTGGAACTGGCTCTTCCTGACCCCAGACATGTCAGCAGCTGCCAGGAGGAATAGCTAAACTGTCTGTGTAATCCTCACCTTATGACACCCTTCCTTTAAAGGTAATATTTGCATTTGGAATCTGCAGTGGAAACACTGAGGCAGAGTAAGATCTTGATTGGGGAATGATGGGTGTGAATGTTAGGTCTGCTCCAAGTTATGCTTTGAGCACTGTCTGCTGTTGGTAGGGGTGTACCAGATAACTTCATGTTTTTGAAGAATGGCTGTTGGGCGTTTCAATCTGTGAGCTGGAGGACTTCAGAAACAAAGGGTAACTGATGCTTTGTCATGTATAATGTCAAAGGAGGACTTAAGTTCAGCTATTTGAAGGATTATGCTGTGGTGTCTTGAGAAAGATCTTGTGATGTACTTCTAATCTAGCAAAAGAACCAGTTATGTTATTGAACACACCATAAGCATCCTGGAGCAGGGTTTTAGCTAGCTAATTAGACAGCTAATTCTGTCTTAAAAACAGCTCTTTTTTTTCAGAACAGGCCTGCTCTGTGTTAAAAGCTGGGTAGGCACTTCTGCGTTTAACATCTTGGCCATGTAGGAATTGTATCCATATTTTACAAGTTGTTAGTAAAATTCTGTGGGCAGTGGATGAGAATTATTAGGATTTTCTTGTGTATCAGAAAATATCTCCTTAATGGTACCACTTATTGTATACCCGTATTGTTATCTGTGCATTACCCAGTGTGTCCAGACAGCTGCCATACTGGTTAACTGACTGTGCATACAATACGATAGTATCCCATTTTAGAGCAGCAGAGATCAAACTGGAGAAGGATCAGTGTGGTGTTTCCAGTAGGAAGGGCTATTCTTAATGCCAGGGGACGCATGATGTGCTCTGTGGGTCTGGGATGGAGTGGCCTCTGAGCACTGTGATCTGGAACTCTCTGCCTTCCTGATCAACCTGGCTGGTCCTTGGCTCTGTTTTTCCTATTTTTTTTTCTTCATTTTGCTACTTAGACTGTCAAACTCTGGTCTAATTTATTTGTCTGCTCAGTCAATTCTCAGAACTATAAAATAAGGTTGCTTATCTATCTTGGGAACAGAATAAACAGCAAGTGTCTGCAATGTGTCCTGTAATCTAGAGATAAGTTGCTGTAGAAGTGCATAGGTGTTTTGCCAGTAGATGGCGTCTGTGTCCTTTGTGCTGACCCCTAGTTAAAAAAGTGTGTTTATCTTTGCTTACATCTAAAGCAATAGAATAGTAAGTGAAATAATACAGCAAGAATAAAACAAGACAAGGTAATGTATCTAATCACTACTACATATGACAGACTATAGTGGTTAAGAAAGATACATCACCAGTTGCCTTATACTTTACTATCATCCAGATCAGCAGTTGCTGGGGAGCCCCAATTACAGTGAGGATTTGGAGAGCCTTTCCTGGCAATTGGGAGGTCCACAGTGCATCTGCTCATAGGTGAGGTCTCCAAAGTCACTGTAAGAGGATCCAGCTTTTATACTGTTGAATAAACAAGCTCACCTAATTTCAAATACAGAAACATCTGGTTTCACTCTCCTCTTCGATCCCACCAAAGCCTGGCCAGGGCTCAGGGAGGAACCAAGGGAGTCTTCCTTATCTACTTGATTTTAACCACCGATTTGTAAACAAAGCCACATATCTGGTTTCATAGCCTTGACTACCTGCCTCTAAACAAGGAAGCATGTGCTATATTTTTTTGCTAACAATTATATTCTGTTTAAGCTACACATTTCACTAATGATCATGCATATTTTCCTAATGATTGAATACTAAATATATATTTATAACATTCGGTTGGCAGGCTCGTCTTAGAGGTCAACTTCTGCTTGGAGCCTGTTGCTCAGGCTTCAGTACTTCAATAGACTTATGCTGTGCTACATGTATAAAGTTGTTAAAGCTGTTTTAAAATGTTTTTCAGGTTCTAAATGGCTTCTAAGAAGTTGGCATCTGACTCTCATGGTAAGTGAAATTTGACATCCCTGCCTCTTAAATAGGATGAATTCTACTGTTGTTGCTGACTAATGTTCCAGCCCAGACAGTCCATAGAGACTAATGTTTTGCCTCTGAGTAGTTTTTTGTTAAGAACAAAGTGCCTTAGCTTCCTTATTGCATAGTTGCTTGCTGATGCTGTGCCTATTCTCTAGTTAAACTGAAATTCAGTCTGCGACTGTTCCCCGCTCCTTCATGGCAGAATAATACCTTCCCCTTCCCCTGCCTTCCCCTTCAAAATCAAAGTTGAACTGCAGTTGTGATATTGATCTGATGTTTGCTCAAGTGGACACTAGATCAGTAGCTCCCTTCTATGGAAGTCATGCGAGAAGGTGGATTGAAAGTGAAGCTTTTAATATATCATTGAGCTATACTTGCTTTTTGCTCAGCAGTGAATTTTTTCCTAAATTGGACTAATTACTTCAGCAGGAGAATGAAGAAGAGAATAACTTCTTCTACATTTGAGACGTGTAGTGTCATGCAGATGATTAGTATCATAAAAATTATTTGCCTGTATATGTACCCATCATTCTAGAAAATGGGGTGTAATTTCTGAGGATTATTATTTCTGTGGAATGTTAAAGTTCAGTTTGTATGTAATGTAGCTTCTTCAAAACGGTAATCATTCAAGGCAGTACTAGGAGGTTCATGTGAAATTTCTAATGTGATTTTTTTTTTTTTTTTTTTTTTCATGCTATAGAAAATTCTGCTTTTAGAAACTCAGTCTTGATCTTCCTGGATAATCTTTCAGATAAGAGTATCCTGGGGAGCTCCCTTTTTTTTTTTTTTCCTTGAGATTTTTATTCAGTCTTGCAAGTGTAAAGCTGAAATACAGAATAAGAAACGCCTCCCTTAAATACATGAATAAGGACTAATAAAAATGGCCTATTAAAACTTATTTTTTAGATGGTCTCATTTGCTGTGGCCCAGTAATCCTGCTGCAAGACAATTTCTTTATTAGATAGCTGCCAGTTCTCTAGCAGTTATTTTCTTCTATCTATGAATGCTCTGAACTGCTTGTCTTCTGAGTCTGTTTTTATTTCTCTTCTGCTTCCTAAACCAGACTAGCAAAGGCACTGCTCAGATCCAGAATTCAACCTGTCTTAAATATTTCTCAAAACAGTATGGTGTAGTGGAACATGCTCCTGGCTTCAAAATAACAAAATCAAAACAAATGGTGCTGTAAGCTGGCTGGTTAACTTGTCTATCACTTTGCATACCCTCTGTTCCTAATGATACCAGCAACACTGTCACAGTACTGTTTGAGGAGTAGCAGAGCAACTGCCTTGACTTACTATGTAAGAAATAAGCAGGGCAATTTTTTTCAGTTTTCTCCAGGGTTGTTAAGAATTAATCCCACCAAGTGAATTTTGGCTTTACTGTAAAGCATCTAGCCCAACAACTACCTTCAGCTCGGTGTCTCTGGCAGGCTGATGAAATTGGTCAACATAGTTGATGCATCTCTTGTACTTATCGTTGAGCTGCTTATTGGAGGCTATAGGACTGTTGTTGAATCACAGAATGGTTGAGATTGGAAGGGACCTCTGGAGATCGTTGTGTCCAAACCCCCCTGCTCAAGCAGAGCCTGCAAGAGCAAGTTGCTTGGGACCATGTATAGATGGAGATAAAGATGGGATTGTAAGGTATGGATGGAGAGGGAAGGAACTCTTCCTGTCTTAGCATATACCTGCAACTATGCCTAAGCATGTAACTTCAAATGCTCTCCTGTCATTTGGATAACTGGAAGTTCAAGCTTAAGTTGTAGTAATTAGTGGCATCTAGAAATGTAGCTCTCACCTGTTGTGCAAAAGGTGTGGGTTATACCAAGTGCAGTATGTTAATATTGATGTTGTATCGTCACTGTTGCTATACAACTTGAAAGCTTTTAACTCAAATTTCTGAAAACTACACAAGTGAAGTTTGTGTGACCACAAAAACTGTTCCCCATTTGTAACTGGTAACTGGTTTATCTGAAACATTTCCATTTTGCTACCAAACTGCACGCTTCTAGGAGTTGGCCGGTGATTTCTACATTATTCTAGAGTGTAGAGAAAACTTACTCTTGTAGTAGAACCTTGGGCCAGGAATATCCTATAGTGTCAGAGATCAGTCTGAGAGGTACACTTTTACCAGGGCTATTTTCAGAACTTCTACAATATGCTTTTAACTGCTAAAAGGATGAAGTGGCTAACAGCCATATTAAATAAGTTTAAAAAAAACCCTTTAATTGCTTCACTTGAACATGTGACTATTGAAACAGTGGCTTGCATAAAACTTCCTATATGTAGGTTTTGCTTATTGCTTTAGAACTTGCCATTTAAAACAATTTGCATCCTTACCCATCGGTGTGTTCAGGCAAAAGGGTCATTGGTTTACAAAAATATAAGGATTCTTGGCTTTCTAGATCAGATTTTAACTTCACTAGAGTAGTACTGTTCTGATTAGGCTGGAACAAAGTGAATACCATGTGCATCAATGTTTTGCTTCAGAAAGACTTCACCATCAAAACATTTGATGTGTTTCTTAACGTGTTTGTGGGTTTTGTAGCAGTTGTATTCAAGATTAGGTTATAGCAGTGGTTGTTACTAACAAATTGGTATACCTGGAAAGAAACTAGAAAGTTTTTATTTCTTAGCCTAGCTGCTGAGGTTAAACTGGTAGCTGTCAGGGCAGCCCATCTAGTCTAGGTGTATTTGAGTTTCTTACTGTACCAAAACAAAGAGTGTCCTTATGTAAATATCACAATGTGTGCTTATACCTTCTGTGGCTAGTACCTATTTCAGGAAAACAAGAAGGCTTGTGTAAGGGGAGATGTCTGCCACTTGCTGCATCAATAGGTCTAATAAGACAAGTATTTGCACACAGAGCAATCTGGGCTGTGATATTGGTGCAGAGAGATAATCCTGCTTTGCTTGGATCATCTTGCTTAGAGCTTAAAGTAGGACTAAGCAGAGCATAGTAGCAGTAGTCATGCTGGCCTCTGAGCAGTCAAGAGATCTGGTTGTCTGACCTGTCCATGATTTACCATACTCAGTGCAAGGGCTGCCACAGTTGCTATTTCTATGTAAGCAAACACTTTGGTATATCCAGGTTCTCAAATTGCCAGCTCAAATACTATTTGGATGCCATGTTGCAAATAGTGGTGTTGGTGGCCAGTGAGGTGCCATCTGGATGCTGTGCTGTGTAATGCTTGAATGTGTGCTTCTCAGTAAGGATCAATGAAAATGTTGTTATATTTTGCCTGGAGTGCTTTTGTATCTTGGTGGTGCAGGTGGGATGTAGGTTATTCAGCCTGATGGTTTAAAAGCTGGAGGAAATGCCACCTGTGTCCTAACAGGACTCTGGGACCAGCCAGTGTGGTGCATGGTATGAGAGCTCAAATGATGATGGCACATAAACATTTAACTCCAAATTAATAGGATGTTCCTGTTTTTGGAAGCTGCTCATCCTTTTGTTGGAGCCTGTGACTGCCTTGTAGACAAGTCAATAGTGAAGGAACACAAACAGTACTTAACTGTCATCTGAGTAAAAAAGCATGGGTCAGATAAAAATGGCAAGTCACTGCTCACTGAGGAAGGTTGGTCGCTGAACGCCATCTTAATATTGCCACTGATATCTCTTTGGATCTGCAACACGCAGTTACAAATGAGTGCCAGAGGAATGCTTCAAATTGTTATACACAGCTAGAAACCTTGCCTCTAATTCCAAAAGCTTAGACCAGTGATCCAAGAAACCCCTTTCAGTTAATTGAGAAGCAGTGCAATTTATATTGTGTGTTTTCTAATGCTTCACAGCAGCCCAAGGAAAACAAACCTATAGTTTGGCTTCTTGAAGATGGTTGAGCTCTAAGTGATTCTGCCTCATGAGTTTGCAAGATGTTTGAAGAAGGTTTTGTCCTAAAGCTTTTTAAATACCATGTGTAAATGATAGATATAAAGGACAGATAGAGGACCATGAAATAAGTCCGAGGCCTCTCATTTGGAGTGATCACAAATCAGACAGCTGATTAAGTTAAACTACCTTGTTTCAAAAATCAGAATTGCTATGCTAAGTAATCTTGAGCTATTTCACTGTGTGTTGGTTAAAGTGGAGTGTCTAGACTTTAGGTCATTTTGCCCTTGTGACCACTTGCATCCAAATTTTACTTCCTACATGTATATCAAAAACTGTGGTTTAGTTTTTCTTAGCTGCTCTAAAGCTGGGTTATTTTAAAGCCTGTTTTGGATATGACAAAAATGGCCTCATGTTATAGAGACATAACAGAGTGTTCAGGAGAGCTTCAGCTTCCAACTGTTGCATAGGCATAGTCTTGTCACAAGGGAAGCTAAAATGTTGGGTATATTGACTTCAAAATCTGTTTGATTGTTGTGTGTCTGGGTTTGGTTGGTGGATTTTTTTAAATAGTTATGAGCTAGAACATTATTAAAAAAAACAAAGCAAACAGAACCTACTAAAATTGAAGCAATGAAGTCCAAACACATTCAACATGTTTCCGATCAAGAAACTTCCTTTGTATTGAGTCACCTGGTGTAGTTGGGGCAGCAGAGATAAAATAGCTCTCAAATAAAGAAATGTGAGTTAATTGAATGCATTAAACTCATTAAGTCTTTTTGATACAATTTCTGCTTTTGATCTTAGGGCCTTTGAGTTATCTTGATGATGTCCCATTTAAGATAGGAGACAAATTCAAAACCCCAGCGAAGGTTGGATTACCCATTGGTTTCTGCCTGCCTGATTCTTTTCAGCTCATTAGAGAAGCACAGGTGAGTGATGTATTTTGCCTTTCTGCTCTCTTTTCCCCTCACCCTGGCCTCCAACATGTGGTGCTGTAAATTGCAAGTAGTCACAGTTTGCAGGTGTATTCAAATGTTAGTCTTGTTGGTCTTGTAGTGTTATTTCATATGCAAGGAAGTAATTGCAGAATGTCTGTTGGAATGTATAGAAAGATAAAAATATGATAGGCTGTACAAAAATTCTAGGAGGGGACGCAGCCAGCACAGCTGACCCCAATTGGCCAAAAGGATATTCCATACCATATGACATCATGCTCAGTATATAAACTGGGGGGAAAACTGGCTGGGTGAGCAATTGCATTGTGCATCACTTGTATATTCTAATTCTGTTGTCACTATTATTGTTTTCCCTTCTTCTTTTGTCCCATTAAACTGTCTTTATCTCAAACAATGAATTTTACTTTTTTCCCTGATTCTCTCCCCCATCCCACTGGGGGGGAGGAGAAGCGAGCAAGCGGCTGTGTGGTGTTTAAGTGCCTGCTGAGTTAAACTATTACAAATAGTTATAGAAATAGTTATAGGTCTAAATGTTACACTGACTAAATTTGAGTAGTATTTTTTTAAGAGGAAAAATAAGAACTGATACATCCATCTATGCTATGGCATACTTGCAGAATCTTGTTTGAGGATAACAAGTGTTTCTATGATCATATTTTATGGGTTCTCACAATAGTGAGATCAAGAAAACAATTTCCAGTTCTTGTTTTCTGTGCAGTTGCTGTAGGGCAAACAGGTTATAGCTTGGTATGGATGGATTCCAGACCTTTAAGGACCATTAATTCTTGGTAGCATAAAATCAATTGTTCTAGCAGAAATGTTGAAAATCTAATCTCCAAATGTGACTGATTGCAGTAGATGGTTCTGTGTTTTTCCCCCCCTTTCCTGCAACTCATCTGCTGGAGAGCTGAATATCTCAATTACCCTACATGACGGCTTTTTCATTATAACCATTAAACAATTACCTGATCATCCTAATACACATATTTCCACCCAGTTAAGCTGGTGTGGGAGAACCAAAGGAGACTCTAATGTCCTATTGCTGGCTTCATTGTGCTAAGTCTCCATTTTCCTGTCAAGCTGAGGCTCAAGTATAGCATACCCGATTGGACTGCAACACCTTGCATAATATAATGTGACTATGTAGACTATGCATCTTGAAGTGTAATTTGATGACTTTACAGCTGTAGCAAGAGCTATTTTTAAAAAAATTAAAATACAGGGAAGCAAATTTGCCCAAAGCCATATATTTGTATATAAATACCTCCCTTTTTTTTTATAAAAAAAAACCAGCTTTGATCAATTTTTGTCTGTATATATAACCATATACATACAAACACAAAAACTGCAATAGCTCTGCTCGGGTAGCAAAGAATGTGTAATGAGTAGTGCCTAGCACTTCTGCCAGTGACTTGTTTTTCAAAGTCAACTTGCTGATAAGTTGTATATCACACCTCTTGAAGTCTTAGAGCTAAGGAAAGGGAAAACTGTTGTGGTTGAGACAACAGGTCTCCAGGATCTCACTGGAGCCTGCTATAGGATGGGATGCAATACAACATATAGCAAGTCCCAAAAAAGCCTAGTAGAGGCTGAGCAAGCCTTGCTGGCTTGTTGCTCTTTAGAGCTAGGAATTTCTATGACCTAGCAGTCCTGTAAGAAGAGCACTCCTGTTGGGTTATATGTTATTATCCTGGCAAGGATGTCTTATAACTTCTTAAGTCACAGGTAGGTTATACCCTGGACTTAACTTGTAGGCTGTGTTCTCTGAATGTTTTGTGGCTCTCTAAAGAACATTTGAAGCTGTTCATTCTTCATGAGATACTAAAGATTTAAGTGATTTAGTTTGTTCAGAATTTTGTCCTCTCAACCAGACTACTATGGTAGCCAGTAAACTGGTAGCAAGTAGCTTACAAATGTCTTCCTGTGCTAACCTGGCCCTGAAGGAGCTGATGTTAAATGAGAAAAGCTTGTGGGATTCTGTCATGCCAGTAACCGCAGCAAAATCTACTACTACAGATAGTTGTCATCTTTGGTGCAGCCCTTTGGCTGGTGAGCCACTGGCACTGGGGTAAGAATAGCGATACCTCTTAAACTAGTGGGTGTAGAACTCTAATATCAAGTCCCTTAGGAATCTTTTAGGGGGAACTGACTAATACTGTATTGGTCTTTGGATGCAAAAATACCCTGTTATAGTCTTGAATAGCTTGTGGACAGGGCGTAGTTCAGTGTTGCCAGATCGGGGTATGATTGTCCATCTAGTAATGCATTAGACTTTCCCTTGCTACATCTGTTGTCTTGGGGGAAGAGGGTGGGAGGGCTGTGAAACTTATCTTGGGATGATCAGTAGCTCTAAAGCAAAACTAAATGTAGGAAGGAGGCAAAATATGATATTCTAATGCAGACTATAGACAGGTTTTGCTGCTAGAGGCAAAATGAACTATTTTTGGTGTTTTCTAGCTTTGCTAGTCTGTAGGTTATAAGAGATGCTGGGGAAAAAATTGATGCCTGTTCATGGTAATTCATGTAGCTCTTATTCTGTTATGTTGCTGTTAAAAGTAGTGGCTATGTTCATTATATTTTTTTTTTTCTCTCTTCTCCTTTCCCTTTCATCCTTGGTCAGTATGACTTCTCGCTGGAAAAGCAAACAATTGAGTGGGCTGAAGATATCGACAAAACTGAAGCTGCCCAGAGAGAAGCTGAACATAAGGCAGAAGAAGCACTAGTGAACTCAAAAGCAGCTTCAGAGGTTAGCAACAAAATGGGGCTTTCAGAGGTACCTTGCCCTGAGGCCATGCCTCCTCCTATTAACCCCATCCTCGCTAGCCTGCGGCACAATAATATTCTTACTCCCACGCCAGCCAACAGCAGTGCTGTGAAGCAAAAGGCTCTCAGTCCACCTTGTCCAAAAGCAGACTTCAACCTGGCTGATTTTGAATGTGAAGAAGATCCATTTGACAAACTGGAATTAAAAACTATCAATGATAAAGAGGAATTAAAAAATATTCTTGAAATTCATGTTGGTACTACCAGGCCAGTTGTTGCCCAGCTGTTAGATAATACTTTGCCCAAAGGAGGGTCTGGGTCTGTGTTGCAAGATGAGGAAGTTCTGGCATCCATAGAAAGGGCCACGTTGGACTTCAAGCCCCTTCACAAACCCAATGGCTTTATCACTTTACCGCAGTTGGGAAACTGTGAAAAGATGTCCTTGTCTTCCAAAGTATCCCTGTCCCCTATTGCTTCAGTGAGTAATATCAAATCCCTGTCCTTTCCTAAACTTGACTCCGATGAGAGTGATCAGAAATCATCAAAGCTCACAAGTGCTTTCCACAGTACTACCTGTCTCCACAATGGCACTTTCCTCAGCTCTTTGCAGACTTGTGCTCAGAGTAAAGTGAGTGAACTGAATGGACACCATATGGTTGGTCTTTCCGCTCTAAATGAGGACAGCGACATAGAGACATCAACATTACCCTCTTCATCCAGGCTGCCTTCCCTGGCTGTGTCAACAGTTTGTACAGAAGAAGAATCATCTCAGAGCACAGTGACTACGGTAAAACACGCAGTAGATTAGAATCAGGGTTGCTGGGGAGATGTGGAGGTGCAGAGGCAAATGTTGCTTCTAAAATGTCATGTGGTTTTAGGTTCATTTAATGGGAGTGGTGCAGAGATCATGTGTGGTAGTTTCTCTTCATTTACATGGCAAACTGATCAGTCAAATGGGTCTTCATGCTGGCAGTTCTGAACTTCAGGTTATTACTCTGCAGGTTTTCCCTAAATCTGATATTTTTAGACTAATACTGGTGACTTTTCTTTCAGCTTCTCAGCTCTTGTTCATAGTTGCACACCTTTGAACTAAGTGTATGAGATGTCTTTGTACAGTCCTGCATTCTGTCTTATCCAACTGAGGTCTATCAGATTCTGAACCGCTCTTAGGTTTTGAGTTAAATCTCTGCTAGGTTTGTTTCTCGGCTTGCTGGAAATAAGGGGAAATTTGTTTTTATCTTATTCCTTCTATTCCTTGAAAAGCCTACAAGTATGTGCTGTCGTTCAGGGAAGAAAAAAGCACTTGCAGTTGACCTGCAGTGAAAGAATTGTCTGTGTATGTGTTTTTCTTCCTGATATCCTTTTAAAATCTAGCCTTTAAAAGGATGAGAATAATGGTGGTCTGAAATCTGGTATTTACTCTCTTCCTTGTAAAGGAGTGTGGAAGGATTGTTTTGTGGATACCAAAAACAGTCTTTAGGATCATCTCAGATCACTAATGTTACAGTTGATTTGTTGTAAAGCTCTGAGGCAGGGGTTTGACGCTTAATTTCCCCAAACTTGTAGCAAGTTCTAAAATTACTTTGGGGACACTTAACTTCACACCATCTGTTGTTTTTGTCTCTTTGTAAAGAAAAGTAGATATTTGAGTAAGCTTGCAGACTTCTTCCCCCCCCCCAAGAAACTAAGGTCTGGACACCAATACTTATGAAGCCTAGTAGAAATTGTGTAGTCAAATCCTCTAGCTGGCTCTAAAATCTGGCTGCTTCTGTCCAATATAAGCAGTGGTTCTGTGGCCTTACTGGCATACTGTAGTTTTTTGTGTGATACAAGTGACACTGCTTCTCTCCTGTTGTTCTTTCTCTCCTTTTCAGGCTTAGGTAAATGCATTGTTAATTGTGAGATACAGTATTCTGGCAACTAGTGTATTTGTCAGAGCACAGCAGAACAGCTGTTTATTGATCACTAGAGCAAATTCAATACAGTAAACTTTGGCAGAAGCAGCAATGTGTTGAGCAACTGCGCACTGCTACAGATCACAGGTTTGAGAGGTTGTATGTAGCTCAGAGGTGAAACCTCAAAGTATGACATGTGACATCTCTAGGGATTAACCTGAAAGATCACTTACAACTAGATAGATGGGCATTCAGATGGTCAAATTTTCATTCTAATTATTCAAATATCTATGTGGGACTAAAACTTATTAGAGGCCAAGAGGGGAAGGTGTCTTCTTGAAAATGCTGTAAGAAAAGATACAAACTGATAAACAAAAAATAGTCTTACTAGGAGAAGTAATAAAGATCATAATTTGAAACTATTCTTCTTTGGAAGCAGCAAACCAAGAAACAGGTATGCTGGCAGAACTAGTTCTTTCTGTTTCAATTCCAAGACTTCAGAATATACTTGTTTCATATTTCCACAATATGGTCCCAGTGGCTGAAAAATGACAGCTGAGCTGCAAGCAATTGAAGTAAATGTAACTTATTCAGAGTATGAAAATGATAGAAGGAAGTCATAGTTATCTCTGTAGCTGGGAGCAGAAGGTTCATGTGTCCCTTTTCTTCAAGGTTACACAAGAATAAGCCTGTCCTTTTTAGAAAGCCTCAGGACAATCATATGTCCTAGTGTATTCCACAGCAATCTTATATATACTTTTTTTTTTCCTCACAAAACTAGAAAATGTAACTTTGGATTTGGAGTGACTACTGGAGTTTATGCTTTACCAGTGAATATGATCTAGGGTTTTTTGGATGGAAATAAACTTGTGATTTCTCTGAGGCTCCACTGATTCTGTCTTGGGTGGTCCCCTCTGAGTATTGTTTTTGAAGCTCACTGGTTTGCTTTTTGCAGCATTGGCAGAGAAATGACTAGTGAAGACAACAGGTTGGAATTAAACAAAACTGGTCAGAGACCTGATTAGTATGATGCATTTTATTTAGAAAAATTTCTGGTTACTGGAGGATGGGATACTCCTGGTGGGCCATTCAGTAGTATGATGTGTGTGGGCACACCAGCTGCAGGCAGGGTTCCTGGCCTCTGCATGAAGTCCCTAAAAGTAGGCACAGTGTGCAAGCACATACTGAAAGCACTGCATGTCTGCTTCTTGAAGGGTACTAAAACGCAAGTTTGAGATATAAGGGAACACGACTGCTGAGTTGACCAGTCCTGGCTTTGTCCCCTGCAATTTCTTTAGGTGTTTCCCTCTGGAAGTCACTGACCACAAGCACAGGTTGTTAAACTCTTATGTAGATTGAGGAGGAGTTGGTTTCCCCAGACTCTTGAATCTCTGGTGTCAGAAGCAGTTTTTGGATTTCTTGGCTGCATCATCCTTCAGTTTGCTAACCAGCTGATTTCAGGGCTACTCCAGACCCTTGTTTCAGTGTATCCCATATTCTAGTGCTTTTTGCTCTGGCAAAAGTGCCTGGAGGAAGGGTCTGTGTGGAGAGCTTTGAACCCCTCTACTACCATGAGGAGAGGTTCTTGGGTAAACTAGTCTATCGGATGGAACGTGATTTCTTGGGCTTTGTCTCCTAGAAGAGAAATTCTTACCCTGGAGATGAAAATAAGAAGAAATGCAGAACAAAGCCTTTTTTTTTTTTTTTTTTTTTTTTTTTTTTCTTCCCCCCCCTCCCCCAATAGATGGAACTTGCCAAAATGCTAATACATATTCTTTTTTTATTTTTCTATAAACAGGTTTTTGTTGTTTGTGGTGGTGGGTTTTTTTATGGTGGTGTTTTGTAGGGGTTTTGGGTGTGTGTGTGTTGGTTGGGGGACTTTGTGGGTTGTGGTGTTTTGTTGTTGTGGGGGTTAGTTTTTTGTTTTGGTTTTTTTTTGTTTGGGTGGGTTTTTTTAGTTTGGGCCCAAAGAAGGCCTTTCTGAAAGAAGTGGACAAGCTTTCAAGCAATCTGTTTGCTTTAAAAGGTATTAAGGAAAGGCAATAAACAGAGGCTCTTGGTCCACAGTGTAATTTCTTGTAGTCTTTTCTAATTTGATTTAAAATACAAGAAGGTTTTTAATCAGATGAACTGAAATGTGCAGATTTGATGGGGCAAAGTTCTGACTCTGCACTCCTGTTATCTTGGGCAAAGTAGTATAAAGTGGTGGATTGGTTCTGCCCTCTGGCAGCCTGGTTCCGCAAAAATGGGGCAGGTGTACAGCAGGGAATGTTACCTAGCCTTGTTGGTATACTGGGAATGGGACCAGCTGTTGGTAGAAAAATCATGTGCTCTTTTTAGCCAGTGTGCCACATTGCTCATGGCATATGAAATGCAGTGCTTTGAGTGTAGAAAAGGGTTATCTATTTCTCTTATCCCTTCTCATGGTCAAAAAAAATAAAGGGAAGTCTATAGGCAATGACTTTAAAATTATCACTGTCATTCAGACAGCGTAACACTGGGATGACCTGAACAGGAGCCAGCGTGTTAAGCTGAGCTGTATGAACATATAGTAGTCACAGAATAAACAAGTTTACAATTATTATGAGGGGGGACACATCCTTCTTAGAGTATAATCTGTTTTTGTAGAGTGTTGAGAGAAGAAATGATCGCTATGATTGCTATTCTAGAACTACACACAATTGTAATGTGTGCATCTCGCATGTAGAAGCCTGATCAGACCAAGCCTCCTTAGTATGGTAGTCTTATTCCCAGATCTTTCCCATAAAACCCTTATTTTCCCCCAGCTGTAGCAAATTCTACTCACTGGTGCATAATGTTTATAGTAATCTTATTTGTGTATTGTCCAACAGGTACACCTAGACTACAAGGAAAGAGAAATCCCTGTGGTAAGTTCCCAAATACCTGTGTGCTTGTACTGAAACATGTTTCTGAAAATCTCCAGAAGTAGTGTTCCTCTGAGTACAGAAAATCATAGGTGACGAGTAAACTTTGGGTGAAGGAAGCAATCTCCATGCTTCCCCTGAGGTACAGGGTTTGACTATATCATAAGGTTTGGTATTGAAAGGTTTTCATCCACCAGTAAGAGAGGGTATATTGTGAAGAGTCTGGGTTGTTGATTGTTGTTTTGAGGGTAAAAAGAGTATGGTGGGAGTTCAGACTACGTGCACTGCTTGGTTTCGTCCTAACAGTGAGTAGCTTTCCAAGGGCAGTCTAGAAAGCCTCTTGGATTAATTGCATGGGATATCCTGGTTCTGCACTAGCCAGAAACAGGGTGTGGGGGATGCAGAAGATGATCATCACCTCAGCCTCTGGGTTTTCCCCTTTAGGTAACGCATCAAGATTTCCCAGTGTCTAAAGTGCCCAATAACCCTAGCTGCACAAAGTGGTCGGGTGGCCCTGCTTCTGAACTACAGCAGGTCCTCTCTGCTAGTGAGAAGCAGTGCGTAGAGATGGTTGTCAACATGGGGTACTCGCCTGAGAATGTTCTGAAAGCCATGAAGAAGGGACAGAACATAGACCAGGTAAGAGCTTGTGCAATGGGGAAGAAACCCTTGACTGGATGCTGATTCTGCTAAGAAACAACCTTGGGTTTGCAAAATGGATGGGGGGGAATACTTTTATTTTAGCAAGGGGTTGCAGCCTGTAGCTGCTGTGAGATTATAACTGCTAGAGAAGTTGTCACCTGGCAGTAAAAGCTCCTAAAACCAAAGAGTGTCTGCATATGTTTCTGATAAGAGACTGCTTGAGTCGGCCATACCTGTGGGTGCTGGGTTAGAGCTGTGCTGAGCTTGGGATGGGCTCTTAGCTCTATGTTAAGCTGGGAGAGGTACTGGGCCTTCCCAGGAGCTGCAAAACCATCTGAAGGAAGCTTAGTGTGGCTCTACACCATGCTTAGTGCTGTGTGACAAAAAAAAGTCAACTTCCATTGTTCTGTGCATGGGTGAAGATGTTGATGTCTCTCCTTGTAGAGTGAGATTGGCCCCTTTGGGCTTATGACAGCCCCAAAAGGCTATCACAAGGCACCACTGACTGACTTTCTGGTTGTGGTGCTTCCTGCTTTGTGTTGCCTCAAATGCTTACTAAACCCAGGTCACATAGCATAAAGCACTGCAGGGTGAAGCATGGCTCTGGTTCTTGTATGTGCTTCAAACATTCTAAAGCAGGGAAAGTGTGGCCAAACTTTCGATGCTGGCTCTAGGCAGGCTGTGTACTGCACAGAGCATTGCCTGGTGGGACTGTGCCTGTTGCAGAGGAGTGTCCCAGTGACTTCTGCTTGTAGAGCCGATCTGTTTGCCCACTACATACACATTGAGAGCAGTTTAAGCTGTGCACTGGAGTGAACTGTAGTATCGAGTGGAAAAAATGTCCCTTAAGAGGGTGGTTTTAAATCCTGCTGTATTTGTAGGCTGTGTTCTTTTGTGTACCTAGCATTACCTATCCGACCTTTCCCTGTACCTCTCAAAGCTGAGAACAGATAAGAAATTTGGCAGCAATTTCTGGGTGTGTGAACTGGGATTTGCAGCTCACTCACCAGTATGCTGAGTTGATCTTAATCTGAAAGCAGTCAGCCTTTTGCATCAGTTTTTGCAGCTGTCTGAGAGGAAGCTAAAAGCTGACTGCTGGACCTACAGTTCCATTTTGAAAACTTGTAGTATAAAAAGAACAGTTTAACTTCTGCCTTGTGATCAGGCATGGAAGGCTAAGGATAGGCTTCTGAGACTGCTTTGACTAGAGTGGAAGATGATGTGCAGAGCTGATGGGAAAGCACAGGAGGACAGAAAGGCTTGTCTGTTTTCTCTGAACAAGCTCTTGCATAAAAAGCATCGCAACTCTACTAGGAAGGACTTTATCTCCATCCCTGGTAAAGTCCAGGGTGGAGTCACGCCTCAGCCCCTCTGCGTGTACAGAGATGGTATTCAACTATATGCTGCGAATGCCACTCTGCAAACTTAGTTTCTTTTCTTCATTCCACGTAGGTTTTGGATTACCTGTTAGCACATGGACAGCTTTGTGAGAAGGGCTTTGATCCACTTCTTGTTGAAGCAGCTTTGGAGATGCGCCAGTGCTCAGAGGAGAAGGTGAGGGTGCGATGTACTAAGGAATAGAGAGAATGTGCTGTGATGGGGAATTTCAGCAGAAGTTCCTCTGGCTGCTGTAATTTTGACTTTCATGATGATGCTGTCTTGTTTCCAAAACTGACTGCTGAAGGACATCCTTGCGGCAATAAAGTGAATATGTTTTAAAGCATTAGAATTCTTCTGCATTGTTTTATCGCTCTCACTTGCATGCATTTTTATGGGGACAGGATTTTTTAAAGATCCTGCTTATTCTGGTTGTAATGTTTTGAACCCAGAGTTCTATTGTGGGGTGAGGTGCTTGGTACAGAGATGGTTAATTTCAGAAGCAGCAAATTATCTTTCAAATCCTGCCAGCCTGCCCTGGCTGTGAATTTTCTTCCTTGTACAAACACGTGTTTGGGGAAGAGTGGCTGGAAAGCTGCCTGCTGGAAAAGGACCTCGGGGTGTTGGTTGACAGCCAGCTGAACATGAGCCGGCAGTGCGCCCAGGTGGCCATGGCCAGCAGCATCCTGGCCTGTATCAGAAATAGCATGGCTAGCAGGACTAGGGAAGTGATCGTCCCCCTATACTTGGTACTGGTGAGGCCGTACCTTGAATACTGTGTTCACTTTTGGGCCCCTCGCTTCAGGAGGGACATTGAGGTGCTGCAGCATGTCCAGAGAAGGGCAGCGAAGCTGGTGAAGGATCTGGAGCACAAGTTTTATGAGGAGCAGCTGAGGGAACTGGGGCTGTTTAGCCTGGAGAAGAGGAGGCTCAGGGGAGACCTTATTGCTCTCTCTAACTACCTGAAAGGAGGTTGTAGGCAGGTGGGGGTTGGTCTCTTCTGTTGCTTGTTAATTGGGAGAAGAAATGGCTTCAAGTTGCTCCAGGGGAGGTTTAGATCAGGTATTAGGAAATATTTCTTCACTGAAAGGGTAGTGAAGCATTTGAACAGGCTGCCAAGGGTGGTTGGGGGTGTGGAACCACCATCCCTGGAGGTATTAAAGAAAGCAGGTAGATGCAGTGCTTGGGGACATGGTTTAGTGATGAACTTGGCAGTCCTGGGTTAATGGTTGTACTTGATGATCTCAAAGGTCTTTTCCAATTTAAATGATTCTATGACATCTGTCTGACTGCTCAGTCAATTAGGTTAGTGCTCTTTCTGGAAGAAGCTGAAAAATGTTTTTGGGGTCTGGTTCACTGTCTGTCTGTTCTACCAGCACCAAAAGTACAGAGGCAGGAGCAGGTAGCCAGGGCAGAGGACAGCAGGATCTCTTAAAGTTTCCCAGCCTGTTGTGTGCCAATTTATTATATGAAATCTTTAGAGGTGCAACCTACCCCCCACCCCTTACATATTTACGCTTTCTTGCCTTTCTTGGGCTTAGTGATGAGCTCGCAGAGGAACTATGGTGTGAAGATGGGAGAAGTGACTGAGTTCAGGAAACACGTTTGCTACTGTCTTAACTCCAAAATTGGAAACTGCTGATCTCCTGATCATCCATTTCAACCTGTTTTTCTAGTTTTTTGGTCATGTTTCCCCCCAAGTGGAACAGAGGCTCTGTAAATGGCACAGGGTTCATAAGTCTGATTGGCTGATTCACTTGTTACTTTATTTTTTTGAAAGCTCAGGGAAGATTTGTAGTTGATGTTGGTAGTATTGTACACAGTGTGTCCAGTAGGGTTTGTGCTAATCTCCCAAGTTTGCCCTAGATCTGAAGAGCCAGTTGATAGCAAGGGCTACTCTACTCTACTCTTCCCAAAGTCAAAGTAACTTTAAAAAAATTCAGATGCAGCAGTGGCTGCTAGATGGGGGAGCAGGGTGACATCAATCAGTCTGAGTTAAGCTAGGCTGATAAATTTCCTACTGGGAGACACACCCCCATAGACTGAGCTTTGGTGCCCTTGCTGAAGAGGATTTTGGAAATGCAGGACTGCAGACACAGCAGACTGAAGGTGAGGCTCTGTGGGCTGTTGCACCCATAGCTCTGCTGTTCCATCTCCAGTTAGAGAGAGCCAGGATGTACTTGGGGAGGAGGAATCCACCCCATGGAGTGCCCAGTCCCTGAAGACTGGCTCTGTGCTAAACCTCCACCAAGCACTGATCTTTTCTCTTGCAAATAATGGACTGTCTATGATCACAGAACTTCTCCAACTAATGAGCCAATTTAAAGAAAAGGGCTTTGAAGTACAAGACATTAAGGAGGTCTTATTATTAAATAACAATGACCAACACAAGGCTTTGGAAGATTTAATGGCCCGTGCAGGAGCTAGTTGAAAACACATGAGTGTGCAAAGGAGCAGGACTAGCCCTGCCACCTTCACATCCAGTGTGGCTTGCTCTCAGCAGGAAGGAGTCTAGCTTTTCACATACATGGGAGAGAGACTGAGCAAGCCCATCCACGTATATCACTAGCACTTCTCTTTCCACCGAGAGCCAACTTTCTTTCTTAGTAAAGGACATTTTAAAAACTTGTTTCCTTTTTCCAGCTTGGTCAGACTGCCTAGACTGCCCAACCTCTACTGGAATTCCACCTATGTAGAGACTGGAATGGTTTCTTCCCCTCGCTGTTGCACTGGAGTTGGACAGAATACTAAGTTGGCTCTGAAACTAGGATGCTTTGGTTCTTTGAAGCTGCTTTCATGGTATCTGCTTGTACTGAATTACTTGACTGTGTCGTAGTCCAGATCAACTGGTTAAATTTGACCTTTAGTGCAATGGAGTTTTATTTTTTTGGTTTAAAGTTAGTCTGTAACTTAGTAAAATACTGGTTCAGAAACTGTTGCTATGCATAAAGAGAGAAACTGTTCCTCTTAGGCTTTCTTGGTTGTGTGTTTGTTTTTTTTTTTTTACCCATGCATCCAACAACACTTCTGCCAGACATGAGCATCCAATGCTGAATGGTGTGCAAGTTCTCTTAAAACAGGTAAACTTTGAACTCTACCTGGACCTGCAACTTGTGTTGGTTCTTGAACCTGAAGGCAGAGATGGAGCTCAGTATTCTTAATCCTCCAGGTTTGTAGGATATTTAAGACAATGCCCTGCTAGGAAATCTGTTATCTTTTTGTTTTAAATAATATTGTGTGATGCAGGAGGCTTCTTTCAAGTGCTTTCTTTAGAACAAATATACTCACTGCATTATTTCCATTTCTCACACTGTTATAAAATTACATAATAACATCTAGTACTAGAAATCAGGTTTGGGGTTGTTTTTGATACTTTATGTTGTACATTGTTCAAGTTCTAAATAAAATATCAGTAGTCTCGAGGAATCTTTAATTTGCTAAATATTTTGATTCTGCAGAAGAACAACTAATAAAACCCTTAAATACAACTCCCAGTGTCATGGTTCCCATATCATGCTCTGGCTTCAGCAGATGAAGAACTTGCTGAATCCTGCCTGCCCAAGTGGTGCTTGTTCCTGTAGGCATGCATGAACACTGTGTTGGGCAGAACAACCAGAGGCTTCCAGGCAGATGGCTGCAGTGGTAGAATGTGCTGCTTTTTTCTGTGGCTTGCTTTTGTTGCAAAAAACAAGCTTAGAGATCCAAACTCATTGTTACAGGATGGAGCTGGGAGCATTGGACTTCAGGAGGGGAAAACAACTCCGGTGGTTGCCTCAGTTCAGGTTTTTCATAAGAGGTTTTAGCTTATCAGGACCCCAAAGGAGATGGCATTTCTCTCTATTATGTTGTTAACTTTATATGACCTTTTAAAACATTTGGGTTCAGCGTTCCTAGAATTCTCTGTGAGGTGCTTGACTGTTAATTATATACCTTTACTTAAAACAAAATGATGCTGAGGAGAGATGTAGCTGGTAAGTATCTAGGAAATGTAGAGATGGATGAGTAGGACCAGGGCAGATTGTCTTGCACTGTATCCTGTAGCATTGAGCTTCACTAGCTTATAGTGGTGGGGCTGAAATGAATTGTCTTAAGAATGACACTCAGCAACTGCTGTCTCTGTAGGTGTAGGTAAATCAGTTGCCCAGCTTGCTTTCCCAGGTGAGAAATGTGACAGTCTGAAATGAAGTTCCTGATTAGTCAGAAAAGCTGGAAAGCAAAACTCAAACTGCTTTACTGTCACTGCTGAGAGCATTTGGTTGTGTTGCTTGTTTTGGTTTTTATCAGGATTAATATCCAAACAAGTCTGTCTGGTCTGAGACAGTCCTGAAGGGGCAAGAAGTCTTGCCAGTGAAGAAACAACTATTTAGACCAAACCTCTGAATAAAATAATCTCTTTAGTTGTGTTACTGTGTGTTAAGTTTTTTCAGTCTCCCCACTACAGTAACAACTTCTGCTCCCACCTCTACAGCAGTCTCCATAAGCAGAGAGGTGAAGATGGGGAAGCGATACCTGTAAAGTTGGTCTCCTCCTTCCAAAGAGACATACCTGTCTGTGTCTTCCCTGGTAACACTGCTCTTGTTTCATCAGTGAGGTTTCTGGATTTACATCTGTATTGGGTTTGCATGGCCAGGTTTTGGTAGCAGAGGGACTATAAGTGTAGCTTCTGTGAGAAGATGCCAGAAGTTTCCCCCATGTTTGATAAAGCCAGCACCAGCTGTCTCCAAGATGGACCTGCTGCTGGCTGAAGCTGAGCCCGTTGGTGATGGTGGTAGGCTCTCTGTGATATCATATTAAGAAGGGGAGAAAAACCGCTGTGGAACAGCAGCCAGAAGAGAGGAGTTGAGAATATGTGAGAGAAATAACTGCAGACACCAAGGTCAGTGAAGAAGGAGGGGGGAGGAGGTGCACTAGGGGCTGGAGCAGAGATTCCCTTGCAGCCTGTGGTGAAGACCGTGGGTGAAGCAGGTTGTCCCCCTGCAGCCTGTAGAAGACCCTGAGCCATAGCAGGTGTATGCGTCCTGAAGGAAGCTGTGACCCTGTGGAGAGTGGAACCCACACTGGAGCAGGTTTTCTGTCAGGACTTGTGATTCTGTGGGTGACACATGCTGGAGCAGTTTGTTCCTGAAGGACTGCACCCTGTGGAAAGGACCCATGCTGGAGCAGTTTGAAGAGCTGCAGCCTGTGGGAAGGTCCCATGTTGGAGAAGTTTGTGGAGGACTGTCTCCCATAGGTGGGACCCCATGCTGGAGCGGGGGAAGAGTGAGGAGGGAGTGGCAGAGACAATGTTGTGATGAACTGACTACAGCCCCTGTTCCCCATCCCCCTGTGTCGCTCAGGGGGAGGAGGTAGAGGAATTTGGGAGTAAGGTTGAGCCTAGGAAGAAGGAAGGGGTGTTTTAAGAGTTGTTTTCATTTCTCATTATCCTACTCTGATAAGTAATAAATTAATTTCCTCAGGTTGAGTCTGTTTTACCAGTGATGGTAATTGCTGAGTGATCTCCCTGTCCTTATCTCAGCTCATGAGCCTTTCACTGTATTTTCTCCTTCCTGGCCAGCTGAGGAGTGGAAGTGATAGAGCAGCTTGGAGAGGATTAACCTGGTGACTTAGGGGTGAGGCAGTTCTGAAGAAACATGTAACAAGTGATACAATGTGATGAGAATTGAATGTTGTTTTGGGTGCTGTGCATCACTAGTTACTCTGGTACTGTTGTTCTCTCCTGTCAAGGTATGAACAAACTTGGCCTGGATGTGGGATCCAGGGTCCAGCTGGTGCGAGGCTGGACTCTGCCCTGCTGTTAGCTGGTGAGATGATGACTACATCCCTGGTCATACTTAAGACCTTAGGGCTTTTCCTTAGGTTCTCAGATCAGATTATGTACCTGGTATTTGGCACTGCTTTAACTTTTTGTCAGAGGTTGTTCTGCCTCCTTGTGCTAGCTGCTGCCAGATACTGAGCTTGTGAGGAGAAGTGTAGAGGCAGAGCCAAAACTGGTGGTTGTGCTTTGAGCCAGAGACTCCCTGAGCTGCCTCCAGATGGTTCTGGACAGCAGCAGCCTGGTAAGGACTCTGATACTGAAGAGCTGTCAGGCTTCCTACTCTGCTTGCAGATGGCTGGAGACCTGGTGGGATGAGAAGTGCTGCTGTGGTTGCTGCCTTGTTTTGAGGGTGACTTCTTTCTGGGATCCTACAGTCTGTCAGGCAGCAGGAGCTGTGGATACTCCTGTGCTCTAGGGCTGCAGCATGGCTCCTGCAGCTGCTTGGTTCTGCTGGAGCGCCCCTGGGCAGCACAGGTTGCTGACCCCAGAAGCCTGTGTTAGCAGCTTTTCTGCACATGGCCTGTGGCTGGGCAGCTCTCCGTGCTGGGGAGGCTGCTGGCTTTTGGCTGCCTGTGCAGTGTTGTTTTGCTGCTGCCATAGGCCGTTCAGGTCAGCCACATGTGGCTGACCTGAAAGCTTCTGAAATGCCAGCTCTGTCAACAGGCCAGGTGTGAAGGGGATTTCATACTGATTCCCAGCCCCAGTTAATCTTCTGAAATCCAACATTTTTATGGATCATATTTACAACAAATTTTACCAGAGTTCTGTAGGAAACTTTATTTTAAATAACATCAATTATCCAAATAAAATACCAAGTGTTAATAGTCTTTGTTGTACTTGAATACAAAAGTGAACCCATTTTAGTTCTGTATTTATTTGATTGAGAGAGCCTGGCTACATACAATCTTAGACTGCTGTAATGACAATTTCACATGTGTTCCTCAAATTGAAATGAAAACCATTCATATTGGGTTAAGGTATTATTTTTGGGAAATAATTGTGATAGGGGTGTTATTGATATGGAGAAATAATGTGAAATGGGGACAATGGACATCGATTGTGATTGTATATGTCTGCCCAAGGAATGTGGGTATGGTGACTGGTCATGGGTGTGGTGTCTGGTCACATAGGCACACAGCTTTGAGGAGACGCCTGCCCTTCTTCCTCTAACAAAGGGGCTATTTATAAAAAGGATGAGAGACATTCCAATGTTATCTAGAGGAAGGGAGTGCTAAGGCTTCTTGCTGGAGAAGATCGGATGGTCACAAGGACATGAATCACCTGCAGACCTGCAGGACCACCACATTCCAGGCAAAGGACTGATAAGCTAATTAACATACAAAGCGAGAGTAAGCGGGTTTAGGTAAGGGATATGTATAGGCGTTAATTGAATATTCATTTGTTTTATTGTATAAATGTGAGATGGTTCGTCACTTTGGGCATGCACGCTTGTGGAGGAGCGATCCCCCGTGCATCTGCGCGCAATAAACATACCTACTTTATAACTTTCGAGTTATAGAGTCCAATTCCGCAGTCAGTTTGGCGAGCCAGGCAGGAGGATTTCTGCTCGGCTGAGGGACCAGCTGTGGAGCGGACGCTCCTAGGCGCGCCCCGGGAGATTTCCTCGGAGGAGCCTCCTCTTCTCAGCTGTTCACCCGGGAGCAGAAGAGAAACCCCTGGATCCACGGATAAAACGGTATGTTTAGTAACGGGGCGGCTGGTGAGACGCACGGAGACGTCCGGCGCGCAGCGTAGTCCCCAGGAGGAAAGGTACCTTGGGAGGGGGGTTGCTGACCAAGGGGTGGCCGCTAGCGATCTTGAGGGCAGATCGAGCAAACCCGAGGTTACTGCCATTCCTAAAAGCCCGGAGGCCTCGTGACGGAAAGCGGGGGGCGGGACGGAATAAGGCGGAATCTCACAGGAACAAGAGGGACCTCACAGCAAAAGTAAAAGGGAAACTTTTGCGTAGGAAAAAAAAAAAAAAAAAAACAAAAAAAAAAAACCAAACCAAAAAAAGGAAAACATGGGAGTAACAAAATCTTAAATACTTCATAAAGATCTGGGAAGCTAAAAACTTCCTTTAGGTTGTCTTAAGATTTGGGGAATTCCTAGAATGTAACAACTGAAATAGCGCTCTGTGTCTTGTCTGTTCTATGTGTTGTCTTGTTACATGTTCAAAACTTGGAGTTATGAAATGTATGTTGAAAAATAATAATACTCTGGTAATTCGTGGCAAATAGCGGAAAACTTAACACTCTGCTCAAGACCAGGAGAAATTGGTATTTTGTTTGTTGTTTGTTTTTTTGGCAATTGCTCATTGAAATGCATACTTTGTGAACTGTCAGTGTTCCTAAGTTGTACATAAGTGCACGGTACCGTATAACATACTGCTTGTGTGCCTGAGGGCTGCCCGGAGAGTGTGAATGGTGTGATTGAGATGCGCATTTTGATTTTCCGTGTATAGCTTAATTATTTTGACTGAGTGTGAGTGCAAGAGTGCTTGAGATGCGCGTTTGAGTGCAAAACGAGTAAGGAGCTCTATCCGCGTTTCCGACCTTGGGTGGCTAAGGCGGCCGGAGAAAACAAAGTAATTAAAATTGTGAAATGGGAAATGGAAGAAGTAAGCCCTGTGAAAAATCGCCCTTGGGTTGTATATTAAAACACTGGAGGGATATCATAGGACAGGGTGGCACCGAAAATAGAAGGAAATTGGTTAAATATTGTAATCAGTGGTGGCCTTTGTATAAATTGGGGAGTGATGCGAAATGGCCTCAGGAGGGAGGAACATTAGATTATAACACTCTCCTGCAATTAATGTTTCTGAGGAGAGAAGGAAAATAGGACGAAGTATCATATGCAGACATGTTCTTCGTCCTCCGGGACAAACCTGAGTGGCAAAAGGACTGTGGATTAGTACCCCCTCGGGACCCTATGGTACTAGCACTAGAAAGAGTACAGGATTAACATCACCTGATCTTTGATTATGGCTCTAGAAAAGGACAGAAAAAAAAAAACAACAAAAACAACTGAGACCTAAACTAGAAAGATGTTCTTGTTGAAATTTTTGTGTTAAAAGCTCAGGTTGTGGTTCCTTCTGTGGAGCAACCAGAATGAAACACGTTGTAAGATAAGAACTTGTACTGATGTATGTAAAACCTGAGGCGTGTGTGTGTGGAGAATCAAAGACCTTGTGAAAGCGTTGGGGTGAGTTTGTACAAACCCCCGTACCCCCTCGAAGGTGCGACTGAGCCATGCTGGGATGCATGGCATGATGTTTGCTGTTTGCCTGCAAAGGCATGATGTGTAAGAACACAGACTTAAAGCAACAAGTAGCAGTTTTGCATTCAGGGTAAGAAAGAGTTAAAACAGAAGTGCTGTAGCAGGGGCAGGCTTGTGTAACCTGCAGAGCAGGAAGAGCATCTCCTGCCCCGAACCCTTCTGCTGGTAAGGAGGAGGGGATTGCTATTGCTGACAATTGAGCAGAGGGACCTGACAAGGTCACCCCAATTGCTGCAGCATTTGCAGTACAACAGGACCGGTAACGGCCCCTTTAGGGCAGGCAATGGGTATGAGGTGGAATTTTAGTGAATACAAAAACAACTTATTTGTTAAACTTCAGAGAAAAAAAATATAATTTGTTACAGTTGTGGGAGCTGCTGGCCACCAGGAAAACATCCTGAAACCTTTAAAGTACAAACTAAGAAAACAAATAAGAATGCCAAATTCACCAAAATCTTTGTTGGGATGAGATTTATTAGAACATCTAGACGTTTAAAGAAGGAGAAATGAAACCAAAAGTTAAAAATGATCAAGTAATTGAAATATTGAGCTTATCTTTAATTCAACAGAAAAGAGGAAAAGAGGACCTCCCTGAAGTAAAAGAAACTTTTAACCAGGTGTATCTGAAAATCCAGGAAAGGTGAAAAATGCTTTACCTGTTACAGTAAAAATGATAAGGGGGAGGCTTGCTCAGTTCAGATAAAAACAATATCCCTTGGTCAGCAAGGCTGTGGGGATACTGGCAGAAAAACTGAGATAAAATACACTCTGTAGTAGCTCTACTAATGTAAATCTGTGTGTTTTGCCGTGACAGTGACTTGTTATGGGATGTGCAGGTGAAACTCTGCATTGACAACAAAGTACAAGGAATAAGGTTGGTCAGGTGCCTCCTACCATAGTCAAGGGCAAGACTGGGTTGGCCTCTGTGTTTGCCACCAAGAAGAATCTTGAGCTCAGCTGTTGGCTGCAACCCAGTAGGCGTTGAGCGGTGGGAACATATGCCATGCCAGACCTTGATGTGAGGAATGGCCCCCTCTGTTATAAGAGGGTCATCCAGGAAGGAAGAACATAAGATGGCCCATTGAGGCACTGATTTGGAAATTGGAAACCACCTGGCTGACCATGAGGCCAGACAAGTAACAGAGGAGGTAGGAAAGGAGGAATTATCCTTAATACCAGTCGATAAAATCCAAACTGTAAGTACAGTTCAGGAGCCAAACTATTCTAAAGAAAACTTATAAGGTAATTCAGGACATGAATGATAAAATAAAAATAAATAAGTGGACTTATTTAAGGGATGGTCGTATAGTGGTACCATCCAATTTAATATGGACCACAGCCCTATTATTAATAAGACGCATTGGGGAGCTGATACTTTATATAAAAGTCTAAATCAGAAATTGATAGGGCGAAACTTGTATACTGTAATAAAACAGGTGACTCAGCAATGTGAAATGTGTTTACGCAATAATCCCAATACAGCAAATAAAATAAAACTAGGGAACATTAGTAGAGGAAATTATCCAGGACAACAGTGGCAAGCTGATTTTCCGAACTCCCAAGAAAAGGGGGGGACCAGTATTTATTAGTTATGTCTGATATGTTTTCAGGTTGGCCAAAAGCCTTTCCTTGTTGAACAAATAAAGCAAGAGAGGTAACGAAGGGACTGTTAAATGAAATTATCCCCCGCTTTGGGGTTCCGGCAACAATCTCTTCCAATAGAGACTCACACTTTTGTGCCAAAATAGTACAACAAGTGAGAACAGTATTGGGAATAGATTGGCAATTACGTACTCCTTATTACTTCAATGTTCTGTTTGGTGCTGTCGAAGAATGATCAGAAAGCATAATGATCAGAGAGCATAATGATAGTTTTTAGAACAGGGGGGATTGAATAATGAGCTACGTACAATGAGTGATGAATGGTATACTACTTTTTTAGAAAATGATGTGCTTATATATAATTATCCAAAGTTGGGAGGTGTTCAAGGACCCTTATTGTCAACATGATGAATACACCAAGACCCTTAGTGTCAGCACCACGGATGTACTAGACACAAGGTCCTTGGATTCGTTATCTTTATAAGGGCCATCTGGTCCTAAGTTTGTGTTGTGTATATAACGCTACCTAAACAAGGAATTTGAATCATGCTCATTAGTCTATCGAGGAACAGAGTCTGCACAGAAACAAGAAGGTAAAAAAGGTTCACTGGAGGAAGACTCCTGATCTTCATCCTGAAGACCCCCCAGGCGACCACTCCTCAAGGACATTGTGCAGGAGCGGAATATGTAAATGAATTCCCGGAATTGTAATGAATATGTAAATCATTTCCTGATGGAAACCATAATTGGTGGGATACTCTCATTGGCTGGTCACCTTCTGCAACAGGAATTCTTAATGCTGTGGTACACCCCATTGTGATCTTATTGATCAGTTTAGGAATTTCCTTAATACTAACCATTATATTTGTGGGTTTGGAGAATGTTTAAAAGGGTAACGCTTATGTATGATGCTTTATATCATTCGGGAAGACTGCTTAAGTAAAAGAATTTACTTAGTTTGATCGAAAAGGGGGGATTGATATGGAGAGATAGTGTGAAATGGGGACAATGGACATCGATTGTGATTGTATAGGTCTGCCCAAGGAATGTGGGTATGGTGACTAGTCATGGGTGTGGTGTCTGGTCACATAGGCACACAGCTTTGAGGAGACAACTACAGTTTTGAGGAGACCTGCCCTTCTTCCTCTAGCAAAGGGGCTATTTAAAAAAAGAAAGAGAAAAGGATGAGAGACATTCCAATGTTATCTAGAGGGAGGGAGTGCTAAGTCTCCTTGCTGGAGAAGACCGGATGGTCACAAGGACATGAATCACCTACAAACCTGCAAGACCACCACATTCCAGGCAAAGGACTGATAAGCTAATTAACATACAAAGCGAGAGTAAGCGGGTTTAGGTAAGGGATATGTATAGGCGTTAATTGAACATTCATTTGTTTTATTGTATAAATGTTCGTCACTTCGGGCATGCACGCTTGTGGAGGAGCGATCCCCCGTGCATCTGCGCGCAATAAACATACCTACTTTATAACTTTCGAGTTATAGAGTTTAATTCCGTACATCAAAAGGTAGATGAGACTGAATTTTCAAAAAATAAAGATGTGTAAAGATAGCAGTATGGGGAGGGTGGAGGACAAGCAAAATGAGCAAAAGGGAATGATTTTGTAGCAATTATGAGGTATGAAACAAAGATCAAGGTTTTTTTGTCAATTGTTTTATTCTTATTCTGTTAATTTGCTATTACAATTAATTGCAAAACAGTTATTTTTCTTATTAAAAATTTTCAATTTACAGAGAAAAATGCTAACCACTAGCAAAACCATGGAGAGCAGAGGAAGGCAGGAAAACTGAAGTTATAAGTCTGAACAGAGATATGAATGAACGACAGTAACAATAGATTTATTTTAATTTAGTGGTATAAACACTTATATGTTCTTGTTCAATCCCTTACAGAAAAGCTATTTGGGAGCTGCTGCAAGACAATTTTAAGGAGCTCACTCACTTGTGGTAAAGTGACAAGGGAAAAAAGGCAAAAGATTAAGTACAGAATACCATGTAATGCTAGCCAAATGATTTGATGTAATCAGAAAAGGTTTGTTGTTTCAGAAAGAGTAATTATGGCTTAATGAGTCTCCTGCAAAGGTAAATGATGTGGCTGATTTAAATTCTCAATAACCGTTTTCTGCCACGCTGCATTACGCATAGAAGGCCAAACATTGCCCATTTGGACTCATACATGTACCATTCTGATTGGAAGTCAGATCCACTGTTTTAACATTCCAAAAAACATCAAAATTTGTTTCATTCTCTTGCAGGGGAATACCAATTAAACAAGTTCTAAAGGGTTGCCTGCCTGTTGCAGACTTAAATAAAAGTCTGTTACTCCCGTGATATTTGCCCATGTCACCCATATGTTTGTCCTAGGCAAGATGTCAAAAATACTTTGGCCAATGGGTAAAAAATTCATCAAGACCGCAAACCAAGTCCACCACTCAAACATGTTTAGTTCTACAATTTCCACGGGGTTTTTTGTTTGGGGTTTTTTTTTTGGGGGGTTTGTTTTTTTTTTTTTTGGTTTTACATTCCAGCCCACAAATCTGTGCTTTCACAGATTCTGATGATGTATACCGTCTCCAACCAGCATGGTATTACACTAGTCGTATGCTTTCTCTTGCTTCATGCCCAGTTACTAATCAAACACATACACTCTTTACACCATTTACATTTAAGCTTTGGCTTACCAGAACCGTTTTACCCCACATAGCATACATTGGCATAATACCCGCGGGTTACATCCCTTACAACATAGAGAGTTTACTCTGTCTGCTCGCTCTGAGTCTTCTCTTCCGTCTTCTGATCTTGACATACAGGTCGCACAAACTTGCTAGGGACCCATATAGGTCCTTTACCTGTGGAGATACAAAAATAACCTCTACCGATAAATAACACCGGATTAGGTCCTTCCCATACGCCTGAAGCCATATTTTTATACAGAACATTCAAACCAGGAACTGTAGTTGTTTGGTTCCCTCGCGCTGTTTGGTGATGTATAACAACAGGTGGTCCCTCTCTACCCTCCCTAAGGGAGAGATAGTTTAAGGTAAACAACACCTTAGTCAACCGTTTAGTTACGTCTATGTCCTGCGATACTTTCTGTCTCTGAAGATAATCCTTCAGGGTACGGTTTGCCCTTTCAACAACTGCTTGCCTTGTTGGGGAGTGAGGAATCCCTTTAACGTGTTTAATTCCCCCAGTTGTCATAAACCTAGCGACTCGTTGACTACTATATGCTGGACCATTGTCTGTCTTTATTTCTACAGGTACTCCCATGACAGCAAAACAAGACATTAAGTGTCTCTCCACATGTAATGCCTTTTCACCGGTTTGTGCAGTGGCCCATATAAAGTGAGAATAGGTGTCAATTGTGACATGCACATACTTAAGCTTCCCAAAGTCAGGTACATGTGTTACATCCATTTGCCAAACCTGAAGTGCCCTCAGACCTTTTGGGTTAGTGCCCACCCCTAAACCAGGTCCTTGATGACTACATTGAGGGCAGGAGTGAACAATGCCCTTTGCATCTGCTACGGGTATTTGATACTGTCGATGTAAAGACTTTGCATTTTGATGAAACATCTCGTGGCTGTTACGAGCTTCTTCAAACTTATATGTTGGAGGAGTTATTGCCAGACAGTTGACTGCTTCATCAGCTCTAGCATTACCTTTGCCCAAACCAGTGGTCCACTGATGACTTCTAATATGCATAATACAAAATTCATGTTTTCTCTGACAAAGAGTACTACGCAGTTGTAGAAACATTTCACCAAGATGTTGGTTCTTTGTCTCTCTCAACAAGGCATCTTCAATGTGCTGTACTACACCACCTATGTACAATGATTCTGATACTATGTTTACAGGTGTGTCGTTCCAGCTTCCCAATGCCCAACACACTGCTTTCAGTTCTAAGGTTTGAAGGTTGTCCCGTGGTTCACCGGTGATCACGTGTTTCTGCCACTGATTATCGGATTGCCAAACACACGCAGCCTTCTTTATCTTTCGTCCTGCATCTGTGAACACCATTGGCCTTTCAACTGGTCTTTTTGAGCATAACAGTCTTGCAATCCACTGGTAATGTTCTAACATCATCCAGAGAGGTCCTTTTGGCCGGTTGTTGTGTACAACACCTGTATAGCCCATCAAGGCTTCCTGTATGGCTGTTGAATGTCTCAGGAGCCACTCATAATCATCACCACGGACTGGAATACTGATATCTGCCGGTTCAGTCCCATCAATTTCAACAATCCTGTCTCTTCCTTTTCTCACCAAGGCCGCTACTGCTTCAGGATGACTTAAAATATGATGTCTGGGTTGCAATGGCAAAAACAACCACTCTAAAACGATCGCCGTATTTTCCCCCTTTTTCTTTTGCCATTGCAAAATAAGGGCAAAAGGTGAAGTGGCAACATTACAAACCAAAAAAGAACGCATGATTCGCCATTCGGCGACCACACCAGCCAGTCTGAATCTTGCAGGACACAACTTTCAGGGCAGCCCGCTGTTCTGGAGAACAAGTTTGAGGACTGTTGGCTTCGGTGCCATGCAACCAGGATCGGAACGGTTGCAAATCATCGTTAGTGAGGCCAACTATATTACGAACCCACTGTAGGTCTCCTAAAAGCCTTTGAGCATCATGCAGAGTAGTTATTTGTGTAGTAAGGGTCACCTTCTTGTGGTCGGATCTGAGCATCCAAGATGAGCCATCCTAGATATTTCCATGGGGCCGAATGTTGAATCTTCTCAGACGCCACAATCAAACCACATGATAGAAGGTGGTCAACAAGCCATTTCAGTTGATCATCTGAAATCCCTTGTTCAGCGGCCAATAAAATATCGTCCATATAATGATAGATCAGGACATGAGGCCAACGATGTCGTACCGGAACAAGTGCCCAATCTACAAAAGTCTGACACATCGTAGGAGAGTTCTTCATTCCTTGTGGTAAAACAACCCATTCATACCGTTTGGCCGGAGCGGCACAGTTTATTGATGGCAGAGTGAATGCAAATCTTTGCGTGTTGTCAGGATGTAAGGGAATCATGAAGAAACAGTCTTTCAAGTCTATCACGACAATTTGCCAATTCTGAGGGATCACTGTAGGAGTTGGAAGACCAGGTTGCAATGCTCCCATTGCTAACATCTGATCATTAACTTTCCGTAAATCATGTAAGAGTCGCCATTTCCCAGTCTTCTTTGGTATCACAAAAATAGGAGTATTCCAAGGACTTGTAGAAGGTCGAATATGACCTACTCTCAGTTGTTCCTGCACCAATTCCTCAGCAACGCGCAGCCGTTCTTCTGTCATCAGCCACTGGTCTACCCAAATTGGCTTTTTTGTTAACCATGTGATCTTCAGTATGGGTGGCTGCCGATCAGTGGCCGTGGTGCAAAATGCTGATCAGTTGTCATAACTAGTCCCAATTGTGACAAAACATCCTGTCCAATCAACCCAGATAACGTGGGTGGGAGTTGCATTACGTATGGCCGAATTACAATAGCCTGGCCGTCTTCAAACTGCAATGTAATCAAGTCTTTACTCTGCTTCGGGGCTTTTGCACCTCCTACTCCTACCACTCGGGTGATTGGAGCTTGCAGTTCCCAATTCTGGGGCCATAGATGTTGATTAATGATGGTGACATCTGCCCCGGAGTCTAATAGAGGTTCCAGAATAATTTGCTGACTGCCTTTCTTCAATTGAATCTTCTGATATGGTCTTTGATTAAGATCTAACGTGAAATACACCTCAGGTCCGGTAGGAGGAGAAGACGATTTTGGATCTATCTTAGATGGCTGGCCTTGTTGTCTGAGTTGCTCATAATATTGTCGATGCGCAACAAGGCTGTCATAGGGAAGTATTTGAGCAATTTTACTTCCTTTTGGAATAGTAACCGGTAGTTGTAATGCATAGGCCATAACTTGTACGTGTCCCGTAAAATGTGCATCAATTACTCCAGGTAAAACAATTACTCCTTGCCTTCCTGTTGAAGATCAACCTAATAAAAGTCCTCCAACTGGAGAATTCACGTTAGACAATGGCCCTTTTACTTCATTTAGAATTAAAGTCACTTCTTTATTATTCAAAGTTACGTCTACTGTGGTTGCCACGTCCACCCCGAGGCTCCCCCGGGTGGGTGGGACACGCTGGTATAAGAGACCACATTTCTCATCTGCGTTGTTGGGGCCTGTACTTGTGTCTTCGCGCGTAGACCCGACGCGCTGCACTGCATGTTTCCCGACCTGTTATATCTACAAACAGCAGTAGCATGTGTATCTAAGTTACATTTGTGACACCAAACAGTCTTTGAACAAGTACGCCTCATGTGTCCAGATTCACCACATCGATAACAAATACCAAATCCTGATCTACCATTGTTCCTCTTTCGATGTCCACCTATATGATTTGTTAAGGCCGCTGCGATTATATGCCCTTGCTCCCTCAACACAGCAGTAAAGGCAGCCGCTTGGTTATTTTGTTCGGCTCGAGTAGGTCTAATCAACATTTCATCTATGGGACTTCCTTGGGGTAGTGTTGCTAAGATCGCCCTTGTTCTTGGGTTAGCCCCTTCAAAGGCGAGGGTGCGAAACAAATGTTCCTGCAGGTCCAAAGGTAAATCAGAATTGTTCTTTAATGCTGCAGACAAACGGTCTACAAATTGTCCATAGGGCTCCATTGTCCCCTGACGAACAGTGGTATAGGAAGCAGGTTTCTTCTTGTCTGGCACAGACAAAAGGGCTTGATGTGCTAAAGTCTGAGCAAGTTGATGCATTTATATAGGATACTGCAATTGAACCTGTGTAGTAAAGTCCCTGCCCAGTTAACATATCTGCCTGTATACCGTAAAGCGGATCTCCTATATCTGGATCTTGATGTCTATTTGCTTCCTCTACGGCTAGTCTCTTCCACTCCCTCTCAAACATTAAATATTGAGGAGTCAATAAGAGGGAAGCAAGTCCAGCACAATCAGCAGGTGAAAGAACGTCTGCTGTGAAAATAAACTGTATGATCTGTCATGCAGCCTCTGAACGCAGGCCATGAGTAGTAACCATTTGCTTTGCTTGTTGCAATATTTTCCAATCATGTGGCTCCCATTGTGCACCAAGGTTATTAATCACTACTGGACAATCTAACGAGCTGGTCACCTGCCAATCACCCTCCTAAATAGCATCACGAACAACACCAGACCAACACTGTAGAATTGGATCTTTTCTCGAGTTCAGCATCGGAGGGGTAGTTGGGCTAACTGGAGGAATTACAGGTATTGAAGTAGTAGGCAGGTTCATTTCAACTCGCTTTTCCAGGTTTCTTAATTTATCTATTACCTCCTGTAAGGATTTCTCTGCATTGTTATCACAAGGCTTCTCCCCGCCTTCCTCCTCAAATTCGTCCGATGATGTTTCAGGAAGAGGAGGATACGACATCGCACTGCGCTTTTGCCCACCCTGATGTGACCTACGAGCTGTCACCACCCTCCGTTTTGGTCTTGCTCCACCCACAGCTCCGATTGGTGCAGCAGGACTCGCTGCTCCTCCTTCCTGGGGAGGCTCAGCCGCCTCTTCCGGGTTCGGCTCAGTTACCGCAGGCTCTCGAGGAGCCTGGTCATGGGTGTGGTGTCTGGTCACATAGCCACACAGCTTTGAGGAGACGCCTACCCTTCTTCCTCTAACAAAGGGGCTATTTATAAAAAGGATGAGAAAAAGATGAGAGACATTCCAATGTTATCTAGAGGGAGAGAGTGCTAAGTCTTCTTGCTGGAGAAGATCAGATGGTCACAAGGACATGAATCACCTACAAACCTGCAAGACCACCACATTCCAGGCAAAGGACTGATAAGCTAATTAACATACAAAGCGGGGTTTAGGTAAGGAATATGTATAGGCGTTAATTGAATATTCATTTGTTTTATTGTATAAATGTGAGATGGTTCATCACTTTGGGCATGCACGCTTGTGGAGGAGCGATCCCCCGTGCATCTGCGCGCAATAAACATACCTACTTTATAACCTTCGAGTTATAGAGTTTAATTCCGTATGTCATTATCAAATTTTGTACTCGATGTATACGCTAACTAACAAAGACTGTATGATGGGACATATAGCTTTGTTTAACAATCTGCACATATTCTTGAAGAAACAGAATGCACACATTATTTCGACTCAGCATGTCCCATGCAAAGAACTATGAAGGATGATGAACCAAAGTAATTGCTGCTTAGGACAAGGTGACTTTGAAGAATAATTACATCCTGGAAAGTTGGCAACACAAGACTCTTGCAATTAAGATATATCTGATACTTGTTGGCCTTAGGCAAAATACCTTCGTTATAATACTAAAAATTACACCCCTTAGACCAGAAACCCTAGCCCACAAAGAGACCCTTCCTCAATGAGCATGCATAGTTAACCAATAAGGTTGGGTAACCATAATGTAGATTGCCATCCAATCAGTGTTAGAGGGTTGGAAGTTAACAAATTAATATTCATGCAATTGTGTATAAATCTGATTGTGGAAATGCCCAAGGTGTGCTAGTCCACCTAGCACCCAAACTTGTGAACTTTGTATTAAAACCAATAGTTCCTATTCGTAGACTTTTTCTTTGGTTTTGCACACTGGGTAATGAGTTCACTTTTGAGATGACATGGTTATGGCTAATTCCAAGGAAGTTTCCCCGTGCACCCCTCTGGGATACATCCTGAATCACTGGAATAAGCATGGAGAGGATCCTGTAACTAAAGAAAAATTACAATGTTGTTGCAGACAATGGTGGCCAATGTATGATTTAAATGATGGTGGGAAATAGCTGGAAAATGGAACTTTAAGTTATAATGCAATACTGTAATTAATGTTGTTTTGCAAAAGGTTGGATAAATGGGATGAGGTACCTTATGTGGCTTTGGTTTTCTCTCTAAGAAATTACTGTAAAATATGGAAAAAATGTAAATTATTGACTACGGATAGTAATGGAATATTGGTGCTGGGGGAGGAAACAAAAAAAGACAGACAAAAAAGGTTGTTGAAAAAATTGTAAATTGGAAAAAAACTGCATAGCAGAGTCAGAAGAACCTGAAGATATACAGCTACTGGTACCAGTAGCTCCTCCTGAACATCTAAATCCAATGGGGAAGGTAAGGATAAAAGTAAAACGCAAGAAGAAAATGGTAAGTTCGGTCCAATAGCAGGTAGGACTGGGGGATAACAGTCTGATACAAGCCCTCCCTACCAGTGGGAGTAGAGGGACAGCCAGTTTTTGTACATTCCCTTCACCACCTCTGACTTAGTGAACTGGAAACAATCAGTAGGGTCATACAGGGAAAAACCCTGAAGGAATGCATCAGTTATGAGAGACTGTTATGCTAATACATAACCATAGCTGGGGGGATATACAAGCATTAATGAATACCTTTTTTACTATAGAAGAAAGGAGAATGGTTATAGAAAGGGTAAGGGAGGAAGGGGAAAAGAGAAAGAGATCCCAACAGGTTTATGCCAAAAATGGACCCCAAATGGGACCCTAACATAGGGGTGGAGAGAGCCCATTCTGAAACAATACCAACAATTAATACTGTATGGAATTCAGCATGGGGTACTGTTGCAGCACAATCAAACTAGTAGACTGCAACAAAGCTTTACCATTGGTCAGATTCTACTGTCTGTACTGTATCACCTTCCTCCAGAAGCCAGACCACACTACCCACTCACCCATCCTCAGGGCTATTTAACCATTTAGCAGGAATGAGCTACACCTGCACATCATCCATGTCAATCAACCCACTGCCTCTGAGGCAAGGCCACAGCTGCATGTTATCAATGCTAATCAACCCACTGCCTTCATTCCTCTACAGCAGGGGTCCTCAAACTTTTTAAACAGGGGGTTGGTGCGTGAATGAATTGGCAGGAAGTCATCTGCAGCTTCTTTGTCCCGTCCGTCCCCCCACCTCGCGCGTGCGTGTGTGTCTGTGTGTGTGCGCGCGCTGTAAATATCAGGGACCAGATTGAGGACCCTGGGGTCTGTATCCGACCTGCGGGCTGTAGTTTGAGGACCCCTGCTCTACACGGTACCAAAGCTGAAAAATATGTCTAAGCTATATGAGGTAAGATAAGGTTCAGAAGAAGACCCTTCTGCTTTTTATGAAAGACTGTGTAAATTGGCAAAGAAATGGACAGATTTAGATCCAGAAGATGAGGCAAATTGGAGAATGTTTAATATGTTGTTTATTGGGCAGTCAGCGCAAGCTATATGGAAGAAATTACAGAAGGTGGACAGAGTAGGGGGAATGTCAATATCCTAGTTAATAGAGGCAATGTTTAAGGTATATAATAATAGGGAAGAGAAAGAAAAGAGAGAAAGAGAACAGGATAAATTTGCAAGCATCCTTGTTGGCAGCAGCTATAAATGGGAATAGTTTGAGAAGTAGGGGAAGAGGAGGCTGGAGTAGGGAAGGGTGAGGAAGGATCCCACTAACCCATACTCCATTGGGACTGAATCACTGTGCTATATGCAAAAAAGACAGACATTGGAAGAACAAGTGTCCTACCTGGCGGGAAAAGAGTGAGTCACAGGACAAAAAGGATGTAAATCTTATTTTGTTAGAAAATTCAGATGATGAATGGAGGGGACTGGGGGAGAAAATCAAAGTTTCCCCAGCTGATCCCCTGGTTCCAATGAAGTTGGGGAATGAGACTATTGATTTTTTGATAGATAGTGGGACAACTCATTCAGTAATCACTAGTTTTAAAGGACCCTTAAGTAAAATGACAATCCCAATTGTTGGGGCAACAGGAAAATGAACAATGCAACCTTTCTTAAAACCTATAGAATGCACAATTGGAAATACTAAATTAACTCATGAATTTCTATATATGCCAGAATGTCCCCTTCCTCTACTAGGATGAGACTTATTATGCAAACTGAATGCTCAAATAACTTTCTCTGAAAATTCAATACAGCTCCACATCCCACCTGATACAGCTTGGAAAGCACAAATTTGCTTGTCAACAGATAAAACTTTAGAATGAGCCTAAAGACAACATCCCAGATGTAGTATCAAATGTGGTAATTCCCTTGGTTTGGGCATCTAAATAAACCACAAAGAGCAAATAATGTGCCTCCTATCGAAATTGAGTTTAAATCTGAGGCAAAACCATTCTGGATTTGAAAGATGCTTTCTTCTGCATACCTGTTGATGATCAGAGTCAGACCCTCTTTAACTTTGAATCGGAGAACCTGACCACTGGAAGAAAAAGTACAGTTATGCTGGACTGTGCTTCCAAAAGGTTTCAAGAGAAGTCCTACTGTTTGGAAATGTATTGGCAAAGGAACTGGAGTCATAGCAAGGTAAATACCCCAATCTTACTTTGCTTCAATATGTAGATGACACATTGATTTGAGCTAATAAAGAGAGAGCTGTTTGGAAGCAATGGTTAGTTTATTAAGCCTACTGGGACTTGCAGGTTACTGAGTTTCAAAAAGGAAGGCACAAATAGCTCAAGAAGTTCAATACTTAGGGTTTGAGGTTTGAAGGGGACAGAGAGAACTTGGAACTGATTGAAAAGAAGCTATCTGTTGGATAGCAGTGCCAAAGTCAGAGCGAGCTATGAGGATTTTTAGGAATGGCAGGATGGTGCAAAATGTGGATACCAAATTTTAGACTAATGGCTAAGCCCTTATATGAAACCATAAAATGTCCCAGAGTGCAGAGGGATTTTTAAAGGACCGAGGACATATGTTGCCATTGTCCGGGTTGGACAACCCAGGCCTGTTAGTTGAAGCTGCAGAGCAACTTTAAATTGTCCTGGGAACAAGCAGTGGGAGAAAGAAAACAAGCTGTGCACAAACAAGAAGCCAGGTGCAGAGCAAGTCCTGGGAACCACGAAATCCACATACTCTCATCAGCACACTCTGATCAGGCGCCTGCAGCATGCTCACCGATCAGCCACACGGACACCCGCGTGGCCTAGAGACTTTTATCCAATCACCTGTGTGTAAAGTCGGGTGAGCGGTCGGTTTAAGTTAAAAATATGACCTGTTTGTTTAACAAAGCGTAGTTTGTTTAATACACGGCATGTAGCCATATTGGTGTGATTGTCGTGACTTGGCCGACTTTCCACAGGGGACCCTCTTTGTTTGGCGCGCGAACAGGGACCCATTTATTCGCTTAAATGTGGTTTAGCTTAAATGCAGAAGTCTCCGGCATCGGACCCGAAGGGAAGTTGTCCGATTAGGGAGCTGGAGGTCAGAGGCGGGCGGAACCTGGAAGGCGAAAAGCGGAGTCCAGAGCTCGGTGTAGAGCTGCAGATTGCACCCCCACCAGAGGTAAGACCATGTCGAATAAATCGCGGCTGGGCTCCCCGCTGATTTCCTCTCTGTGAGGGGGGGGGGCACTACGGAAGACCGCAACAAGTGCGGCGGGGTTTCCTTGTTGATATCCTTTCTGTGAGAGGGGGGAGCTCTGAGAAGACCACGATGGAATTAGACGCGGCAATTAAACTGTTAACTGGCATCCTCTTTAAGAGAGGGGAAGGTGTTAAAGAGACAGAAGTGGAGACATTAGTTGGCTGGGCATGAGAAAAGAATAAGATCCCTGAGCCCGCGTTATTGTTTAGTATTGCGGAATGGAGAGAAGTGGGAAATTGCCTCTGGGATACTGTGATTGAGGGAGGCAAAGAAGGAAAAGAAGCTAAAGCATTAGGAGTTACGTGGCGGTCTATAATTAACACTCTGGAAACTATGAAGGCGGGAAAAAAAGTAGCGGCAGCAGCTATAGAAGCGTTGGGAAGAGATGTGGTAGAAAAGCTGGTAGAGCAGAAGGGTGATTCACCTAAGCCTTCTCTCTTGGCTACACTTTTCGGAGTTGGGCATACTCGTCCTATGAAGGGTGTGTCCGCCCCTGCGTGTTCAACAGTACAGGAGTATTTAGATAAGACAGCGGACAAACCGGAAGTTACTCCTCGAGAGCCTGCGGTAACTGAGCCGAACCCGGAAGAGGCGGCTGAGCCTCCCCAGGAAGGAGGAGCAGCGAGTCCTGCTGCACCAATCGGAGCTGTGGGTGGAGCAAGACCAAAACGGAGGGTGGTGACAGCTCGTAGGTCACATCAGGGTGGGCAAAAGCGCAGTGCGATGTCGTATCCTCCTCTTCCTGAAACATCATCGGACGAATTTGAGGAGGAAGGCGGGGAGAAGCCTTGTGATAACAATGCAGAGAAATCCTTACAGGAGGTAATAGATAAATTAAGAAACCTGGAAAAGCGAGTTGAAATGAACCTGCCTACTACTTCAATACCTGTAATTCCTCCAGTTAGCCCAACTACCCCTCCGATGCTGAACTCGAGAAAAGATCCAATTCTACAGTGTTGGTCTGGTGTTGTTCGTGATGCTATTTAGGAGGGTGATTGGCAGGTGACCAGCTCGTTAGATTGTCCAGTAGTGATTAATAACCTTGGTGCACAATGGGAGCCACATGATTGGAAAATATTGCAACAAGCAAAGCAAATGGTTACTACTCATGGCCTGCGTTCAGAGGCTGCATGACAGATCATACAGTTTATTTTCACAGCAGACGTTCTTTCACCTGCTGATTGTGCTGGACTTGCTTCCCTCTTATTGACTCCTCAATATTTAATGTTTGAGAGGGAGTGGAAGAGACTAGCCGTAGAGGAAGCAAATAGACATCAAGATCCAGATATAGGAGATCCGCTTTACGGTATACAGGCAGATATGTTAACTGGGCAGGGACTTTACTACACAGGTTCAATTGCAGTATCCTATATAAATGCATCAACTTGCTCAGACTTTAGCACATCAAGCCCTTTTGTCTGTGCCAGACAAGAAGAAACCTGCTTCCTATACCACTGTTCGTCAGGGGACAATGGAGCCCTATGGACAATTTGTAGACCGTTTGTCTGCAGCATTAAAGAACAATTCTGATTTACCTTTGGACCTGCAGGAACATTTGTTTCGCACCCTCGCCTTTGAAGGGGCTAACCCAAGAACAAGGGTGATCTTAGCAACACTACCCCAAGGAAGTCCCATAGATGAAATGTTGATTAGACCTACTCGAGCCGAACAAAATAACCAAGCGGCTGCCTTTACTGCTGTGTTGAGGGAGCAAGGGCATATAATCGCAGCGGCCTTAACAAATCATATAGGTGGACATCGAAAGAGGAACAATGGTAGATCAGGATTTGGTATTTGTTATCGATGTGGTGAATCTGGACACATGAGGCGTACTTGTTCAAAGACTGTTTGGTGTCACAAATGTAACTTAGATACACATGCTACTGCTGTTTGTAGATATAACAGGTCGGGAAACATGCAGTGCAGCGCGTTGGGTCTACGCGCGAAGACACAAGTACAGGCCCCAACAACGCAGATGAGAAATGTGGTCTCTTATACCAGCGTGTCCCACCCACCCGGGGGAGCCTCGGGGTGGACGTGGCAACCACAGTAGACGTAACTTTGAATAATAAAGAAGTGACTTTAATTCTAAATGAAGTAAAAGGGCCATTGTCTAACGTGAATTCTCCAGTTGGAGGACTTTTATTAGGTTGATCTTCAACAGGAAGGCAAGGAGTAATTGTTTTACCTGGAGTAATTGATGCACATTTTACGGGACACGTACAAGTTATGGCCTATGCATTACAACTACCGGTTACTATTCCAAAAGGAAGTAAAATTGCTCAAATACTTCCCTATGACAGCCTTGTTGCGCATCGACAATATTATGAGCAACTCAGACAACAAGGCCAGCCATCTAAGATAGATCCAAAATCGTCTTCTCCTCCTACCGGACCTGAGGTGTATTTCACGTTAGATCTTAATCAAAGACCATATCAGAAGATTCAATTGAAGAAAGGCAGTCAGCAAATTATTCTGGAACCTCTATTAGACTCCGGGGCAGATGTCACCATCATTAATCAACATCTATGGCCCCAGAATTGGGAACTGCAAGCTCCAATCACCCGAGTGGTAGGAGTAGGAGGTGCAAAAGCCCCGAAGCAGAGTAAAGACTTGATTACATTGCAGTTTGAAGACGGCCAGGCTATTGTAATTCGGCCATACGTAATGCAACTCCCACCCACGTTATCTGGGTTGATTGGACAGGATGTTTTGTCACAATTGGGACTAGTTATGACAACTGATCAGCATTTTGCACCACGGCCACTGATCGGCAGCCACCCATACTGAAGATCACATGGTTAACAAAAAAGCCAATTTGGGTAGACCAGTGGCTGATGACAGAAGAACGGCTGCGCGTTGCTGAGGAATTGGTGCAGGAACAACTGAGAGTAGGTCATATTCGACCTTCTACAAGTCCTTGGAATACTCCTATTTTTGTGATACCAAAGAAGACTGGGAAATGGCGACTCTTACATGATTTACGGAAAGTTAATGATCAGATGTTAGCAATGGGAGCATTGCAACCTGGTCTTCCAACTCCTACAGTGATCCCTCAGAATTGGCAAATTGTCGTGATAGACTTGAAAGACTGTTTCTTCATGATTCCCTTACATCCTGACAACACGCAAAGATTTGCATTCACTCTGCCATCAATAAACTGTGCCGCTCCGGCCAAACGGTATGAATGGGTTGTTTTACCACAAGGAATGAAGAACTCTCCTACGATGTGTCAGACTTTTGTAGATTGGGCACTTGTTCCGGTACGACATCGTTGGCCTCATGTCCTGATCTATCATTATATGGACGATATTTTATTGGCCGCTGAACAAGGGATTTCAGATGATCAACTGAAATGGCTTGTTGACCACCTTCTATCATGTGGTTTGATTGTGGCGTCTGAGAAGATTCAACATTCGGCCCCATGGAAATATCTAGGATGGCTCATCTTGGATGCTCAGATCCGACCACAAGAAGGTGACCCTTACTACACAAATAACTACTCTGCATGATGCTCAAAGGCTTTTAGGAGACCTACAGTGGGTTTGTAATATAGTTGGCCTCACTAACGATGATTTGCAACCGTTCCGATCCTGGTTGCATGGCACCGAAGCCAACAGTCCTCAAACTTGTTCTCCAGAACAGCGGGCTGCCCTGAAAGTTGTGTCCTGCAAGATTCAGACTGGCTGGTGTGGTCGCCGAATGGCGAATCATGCGTTCTTTTTTGGTTTGTAATGTTGCCACTTCACCTTTTGCCCTTATTTTGCAATGGCAAAAGAAAAAGGGGGAAAATACGGCGATCGTTTTAGAGTGGTTGTTTTTGCCATTGCAACCCAGACATCATATTTTAAGTCATCCTGAAGCAGTAGCGGCCTTGGTGAGAAAAGGAAGAGACAGGATTGTTGAAATTGATGGGACTGAACCGGCAGATATCAGTATTCCAGTCCGTGGTGATGATTATGAGTGGCTCCTGAGACATTCAACAGCCATACAGGAAGCCTTGATGGGCTATACAGGTGTTGTACACAACAACCGGCCAAAAGGACCTCTCTGGATGATGTTAGAACATTACCAGTGGATTGCAAGACTGTTATGCTCAAAAAGACCAGTTGAAAGGCCAATGGTGTTCACAGATGCAGGACGAAAGATAAAGAAGGCTGCGTGTGTTTGGCAATCCGATAATCAGTGGCAGAAACACGTGATCACCGGTGAACCACGGGACAACCTTCAAACCTTAGAACTGAAAGCAGTGTGTTGGGCATTGGGAAGCTGGAACGACACACCTGTAAACATAGTATCAGAATCATTGTACATAGGTGGTGTAGTACAGCACATTGAAGATGCCTTGTTGAGAGAGACAAAGAACCAACATCTTGGTGAAATGTTTCTACAACTGCGTAGTACTCTTTGTCAGAGAAAACATGAATTTTGTATTATGCATATTAGAAGTCATCAGTGGACCACTGGTTTGGGCAAAGGTAATGCTAGAGCTGATGAAGCAGTCAACTGTCTGGCAATAACTCCTCCAACATATAAGTTTGAAGAAGCTCGTAACAGCCACGAGATGTTTCATCAAAATGCAAAGTCTTTACATCGACAGTATCAAATACCCGTAGCAGATGCAAAGGGCATTGTTCACTCCTGCCCTCAATGTAGTCATCAAGGACCTGGTTTAGGGGTGGGCACTAACCCAAAAGGTCTGAGGGCACTTCAGGTTTGGCAAATGGATGTAACACATGTACCTGACTTTGGGAAGCTTAAGTATGTGCATGTCACAATTGACACCTATTCTCACTTTATATGGGCCACTGCACAAACCGGTGAAAAGGCATTACATGTGGAGAGACACTTAATGTCTTGTTTTGCTGTCATGGGAGTACCTGTAGAAATAAAGACAGACAATGGTCCAGCATATAGTAGTCAACGAGTCGCTAGGTTTATGACAACTGGGGGAATTAAACACGTTAAAGGGATTCCTCACTCCCCAACAAGGCAAGCAGTTGTTGAAAGGGCAAACCGTACCCTGAAGGATTATCTTCAGAGACAGAAAGTATCGCAGGACATAGACGTAACTAAACGGTTGACTAAGGTGTTGTTTACCTTAAACTATCTCTCCCTTAGGGAGGGTAGAGAGGGACCACCTGTTGTTATACATCACCAAACAGCGCGAGGGAACCAAACAACTACAGTTCCTGGTTTGAATGTTCTGTATAAAAATATGGCTTCAGGCGTATGGGAAGGACCTAATCCGGTGTTATTTATCGGTAGAGGTTATTTTTGTATCTCCACAGGTAAAGGACCTATATGGGTCCCTAGCAAGTTTGTGCGACCTGTATGTCAAGATCAGAAGACGGAAGAGAAGACTCAGAGCGAGCAGACAGAGTAAACTCTCTATGTTGTAAGGGATGTAACCCGCGGGTATTATGCCAATGTATGCTATGTGGGGTAAAACGGTTCTGGTAAGCCAAAGCTTAAATGTAAATGGTGTAAAGAGTGTATGTGTTTGATTAGTAACTGGGCATGAAGCAAGAGAAAGCATACGACTAGTGTAATACCATGCTGGTTGGAGACGGTATACATCATCAGAATCTGTGAAAGCACAGATTTGTGGGCTGGAATGTAAAACCAAAAAAAAAAAAAACAAACCCCCCAAAAAAAAACCCCAAACAAAAAACCCCGTGGAAATTGTAGAACTAAACATGTTTGAGTGGTGGACTTGGTTTGCGGTCTTGATGAATTTTTTACCCATTGGCCAAAGTATTTTTGACATCTTGCCTAGGACAAACATATGGGTGACATGGGCAAATATCACGGGAGTAACAGACTTTTATTTAAGTCTGCAACAGGCAGGCAACCCTTTAGAACTTGTTTAATTGGTATTCCCCTGCAAGAGAATGAAACAAATTTTGATGTTTTTTGGAATGTTAAAACAGTGGATCTGACTTCCAATCAGAATGGTACATGTATGAGTCCAAATGGGCAATGTTTGGCCTTCTATGCGTAATGCAGCGTGGCAGAAGACGGTTATTGAGAATTTAAATCAGCCACATCATTTACCTTTGCAGGAGACTCATTAAGCCATAATTACTCTTTCTGAAACAACAAACCTTTTCTGATTACATCAAATCATTTGGCTAGCATTACATGGTATTCTGTACTTAATCTTTTGCCTTTTTTCCCTTGTCACTTTACCACAAGTGAGTGAGCTCCTTAAAATTGTCTTGCAGCAGCTCCCAAATAGCTTTTCTGTAAGGGATTGAACAAGAACATATAAGTGTTTATACCACTAAATTAAAATAAATCTATTGTTACTGTCGTTCATTCATATCTCTGTTCAGACTTATAACTTCAGTTTTCCTGCCTTCCTCTGCTCTCCATGGTTTTGCTAGTGGTTAGCATTTTTCTCTGTAAATTGAAAATTTTTAATAAGAAAAATAACTGTTTTGCAATTAATTGTAATAGCAAATTAACAGAATAAGAATAAAACAATTGACAAAAAAACCTTGATCTTTGTTTCATACCTCATAATTGCTACAAAATCATTCCCTTTTGCTCATTTTGCTTGTCCTCCACCCTCCCCATACTGCTATCTTTACACATCTTTATTTTTTGAAAATTCAGTCTCATCTACCTTTTGATGTACGGAATTAAACTCTATAACTCGAAAGTTATAAAGTAGGTATGTTTATTGCGCGCAGATGCACGGGGGATCGCTCCTCCACAAGCGTGCATGCCCGAAGTGACGAACATTTATACAATAAAACAAATGAATGTTCAATTAACGCCTATACATATCCCTTACCTAAACCCGCTTACTCTCGCTTTGTATGTTAATTAGCTTATCAGTCCTTTGCCTGGAATGTGGTGGTCTTGCAGGTTTGTAGGTGATTCATGTCCTTGTGACCATCCGGTCTTCTCCAGCAAGGAGACTTAGCACTCCCTCCCTCTAGATAACATTGGAATGTCTCTCATCCTTTTCTCTTTCTTTTTTAAATAGCCCCTTTGCTAGAGGAAGAAGGGCAGGTCTCCTCAAAACTGTAGTTGTCTCCTCAAAGCTGTGTGCCTATGTGACCAGACACCACACCCATGACTAGTCACCATACCCACATTCCTTGGGCAGACCTATACAATCACAATCGATGTCCATTGTCCCCATTTCACACTATCTCTCCATATCAATCCCCCCTTTTCGATCAAACTAAGTAAATTCTTTTACTTAAGCAGTCTTCCCGAATGATATAAAGCATCATACATAAGCGTTACCCTTTTAAACATTCTCCAAACCCACAAATATAATGGTTAGTATTAAGGAAATTCCTAAACTGATCAATAAGATCACAATGGGGTGTACCACAGCATTAAGAATTCCTGTTGCAGAAGGTGACCAGCCAATGAGAGTATCCCACCAATTATGGTTTCCATCAGGAAATGATTTACATATTCATTACAATTCCGGGAATTCATTTACATATTCCGCTCCTGCACAATGTCCTTGAGGAGTGGTCGCCTGGGGGGTCTTCAGGATGAAGATCAGGAGTCTTCCTCCAGTGAACCTTTTTTACCTTCTTGTTTCTGTGCAGACTCTGTTCCTCGATAGACTAATGAGCATGATTCAAATTCCTTGTTTAGGTAGCGTTATATACACAACACAAACTTAGGACCAGATGGCCCTTATAAAGATAACGAATCCAAGGACCTTGTGTCTAGTACATCCGTGGTGCTGACACTAAGGGTCTTGGTGTATTCATCATGTTGACAATAAGGGTCCTTGAACACCTCCCAACTTTGGATAATTATATATAAGCACATCATTTTCTAAAAAAGTAGTATACCATTCATCACTCATTGTACGTAGCTCATTATTCAATCCCCCCTGTTCTAAAAACTATCATTATGCTCTCTGATCATTATGCTTTCTGATCATTCTTCGACAGCACCAAACAGAACATTGAAGTAATAAGGAGTACGTAATTGCCAATCTATTCCCAATACTGTTCTCACTTGTTGTACTATTTTGGCACAAAAGTGTGAGTCTCTATTGGAAGAGATTGTTGCCGGAACCCCAAAGCGGGGGATAATTTCATTTAACAGTCCCTTCGTTACCTCTCTTGCTTTATTTGTTCAACAAGGAAAGGCTTTTGGCCAACCTGAAAACATATCAGACATAACTAATAAATACTGGTCCCCCCCTTTTCTTGGGAGTTCGGAAAATCAGCTTGCCACTGTTGTCCTGGATAATTTCCTCTACTAATGTTCCCTAGTTTTATTTTATTTGCTGTATTGGGATTATTGCGTAAACACATTTCACATTGCTGAGTCACCTGTTTTATTACAGTATACAAGTTTCGCCCTATCAATTTCTGATTTAGACTTTTATATAAAGTATCAGCTCCCCAATGCGTCTTATTAATAATAGGGCTGTGGTCCATATTAAATTGGATGGTACCACTATACGACCATCCCTTAAATAAGTCCACTTATTTATTTTTATTTTATCATTCATGTCCTGAATTACCTTATAAGTTTTCTTTAGAATAGTTTGGCTCCTGAACTGTACTTACAGTTTGGATTTTATCGACTGGTATTAAGGATAATTCCTCCTTTCCTACCTCCTCTGTTACTTGTCTGGCCTCATGGTCAGCCAGGTGGTTTCCAATTTCCAAATCAGTGCCTCAATGGGCCATCTTATGTTCTTCCTTCCTGGATGACCCTCTTATAACAGAGGGGGCCATTCCTCACATCAAGGTCTGGCATGGCATATGTTCCCACCGCTCAACGCCTACTGGGTTGCAGCCAACAGCTGAGCTCAAGATTCTTCTTGGTGGCAAACACAGAGGCCAACCCAGTCTTGCCCTTGACTATGGTAGGAGGCACCTGACCAACCTTATTCCTTGTACTTTGTTGTCAATGCAGAGTTTCACCTGCACATCCCATAACAAGTCACTGTCACGGCAAAACACACAGATTTACATTAGTAGAGCTACTACAGAGTGTATTTTATCTCAGTTTTTCTGCCAGTATCCCCACAGCCTTGCTGACCAAGGGATATTGTTTTTATCTGAACTGAGCAAGCCTCCCCCTTATCATTTTTACTGTAACAGGTAAAGCATTTTTCACCTTTCCTGGATTTTCAGATACACCTGGTTAAAAGTTTCTTTTACTTCAGGGAGGTCCTCTTTTCCTCTTTTCTGTTGAATTAAAGATAAGCTCAATATTTCAATTACTTGATCATTTTTAACTTTTGGTTTCATTTCTCCTTCTTTAAACGTCTAGATGTTCTAATAAATCTCATCCCAACAAAGATTTTGGTGAATTTGGCATTCTTATTTGTTTTCTTAGTTTGTACTTTAAAGGTTTCAGGATGTTTTCCTGGTGGCCAGCAGCTCCCACAACTGTAACAAATTATATTTTTTTTCTCTGAAGTTTAACAAATAAGTTGTTTTTGTATTCACTAAAATTCCACCTCATACCCATTGCCTGCCCTAAAGGGGCCGTTACCGGTCCTGTTGTACTGCAAATGCTGCAGCAATTGGGGTGACCTTGTCAGGTCCCTCTGCTCAATTGTCAGCAATAGCAATCCCCTCCTCCTTACCAGCAGAAGGGTTCGGGGCAGGAGATGCTCTTCCTGCTCTGCAGGTTACACAAGCCTGCCCCTGCTACAGCACTTCTGTTTTAACTCTTTCTTACCCTGAATGCAAAACTGCTACTTGTTGCTTTAAGTCTGTGTTCTTACACATCATGCCTTTGCAGGCAAACAGCAAACATCATGCCATGCATCCCAGCATGGCTCAGTCGCACCTTCGAGGGGGTACGGGGGTTTGTACAAACTCACCCCAACGCTTTCACAAGGTCTTTGATTCTCCACACACACACGCCTCAGGTTTTACATACATCAGTACAAGTTCTTATCTTACAACGTGTTTCATTCTGGTTGCTCCACAGAAGGAACCACAACCTGAGCTTTTAACACAAAAATTTCAACAAGAACATCTTTCTAGTTTAGGTCTCAGTTGTTTTTGTTGTTTTTTTTTTTCTGTCCTTTTCTAGAGCCATAATCAAAGATCAGGTGATGTTAATCCTGTACTCTTTCTAGTGCTAGTACCATAGGGTCCCGAGGGGGTACTAATCCACAGTCCTTTTGCCACTCAGGTTTGTCCCGGAGGACGAAGAACATGTCTGCATATGATACTTCGTCCTATTTTCCTTCTCTCCTCAGAAACATTAATTGCAGGAGAGTGTTATAATCTAATGTTCCTCCCTCCTGAGGCCATTTCGCATCACTCCCCAATTTATACAAAGGCCACCACTGATTACAATATTTAACCAATTTCCTTCTATTTTCGGTGCCACCCTGTCCTATGATATCCCTCCAGTGTTTTAATATACAACCCAAGGGCGATTTTTCACAGGGCTTACTTCTTCCATTTCCCATTTCACAATTTTAATTACTTTGTTTTCTCCGGCCGCCTTAGCCACCCAAGGTCGGAAACGCGGATAGAGCTCCTTACTCGTTTTGCACTCAAACGCGCATCTCAAGCACTCTTGCACTCACACTCAGTCAAAATAATTAAGCTATACACGGAAAATCAAAATGCGCATCTCAATCACACCATTCACACTCTCCGGGCAGCCCTCAGGCACACAAGCAGTATGTTATACGGTACCGTGCACTTATGTACAACTTAGGAACACTGACAGTTCACAAAGTATGCATTTCAATGAGCAATTGCCAAAAAAACAAACAACAAACAAAATACCAATTTCTCCTGGTCTTGAGCAGAGTGTTAAGTTTTCCGCTATTTGCCACGAATTACCAGAGTATTATTATTTTTCAACATACATTTCATAACTCCAAGTTTTGAACATGTAACAAGACAACACATAGAACAGACAAGACACAGAGCGCTATTTCAGTTGTTACATTCTAGGAATTCCCCAAATCTTAAGACAACCTAAAGGAAGTTTTTAGCTTCCCAGATCTTTATGAAGTATTTAAGATTTTGTTACTCCCATGTTTTCCTTTTTTTGGTTTGGTTTTTTTTTTTTGTTTTTTTTTTTTTTTTTCCTACGCAAAAGTTTCCCTTTTACTTTTGCTGTGAGGTCCCTCTTGTTCCTGTGAGATTCCGCCTTATTCCGTCCCGCCCCCCGCTTTCCGTCACGAGGCCTCCGGGCTTTTAGGAATGGCAGTAACCTCGGGTTTGCTCGATCTGCCCTCAAGATCGCTAGCGGCCACCCCTTGGTCAGCAAACCCCCTCCCAAGGTACCTTTCCTCCTGGGGACTACGCTGCGCGCCGGACGTCTCCGTGCGTCTCACCAGCCGCCCCGTTACTAAACATACCGTTTTATCCGTGGATCCAGGGGTTTCTCTTCTGCTCCCGGGTGAACAGCTGAGAAGAGGAGGCTCCTCCGAGGAAATCTCCCGGGGCGCGCCTAGGAGCGTCCGCTCCACAGCTGGTCCCTCAGCCGAGCAGAAATCCTCCTGCCTGGCTCGCCAAACTGACTGCGGAATTGGACTCTATAACTCGAAAGTTATAAAGTAGGTATGTTTATTGCGCGCAGATGCACGGGGGATCGCTCCTCCACAAGCGTGCATGCCCAAAGTGACGAACCATCTCACATTTATACAATAAAACAAATGAATATTCAATTAACGCCTATACATATCCCTTACCTAAACCCGCTTACTCTCGCTTTGTATGTTAATTAGCTTATCAGTCCTTTGCCTGGAATGTGGTGGTCCTGCAGGTCTGCAGGTGATTCATGTCCTTGTGACCATCCGATCTTCTCCAGCAAGAAGCCTTAGCACTCCCTTCCTCTAGATAACATTGGAATGTCTCTCATCCTTTTTATAAATAGCCCCTTTGTTAGAGGAAGAAGGGCAGGCGTCTCCTCAAAGCTGTGTGCCTATGTGACCAGACACCACACCCATGACCAGTCACCATACCCACATTCCTTGGGCAGACATATACAATCACAATCGATGTCCATTGTCCCCATTTCACATTATTTCTCCATATCAATAACACCCCTATCACAATTATTTCCCAAAAATAATACCTTAACCCAATATGAATGGTTTTCATTTCAATTTGAGGAACACATGTGAAATTGTCATTACAGCAGTCTAAGATTGTATGTAGCCAGGCTCTCTCAATCAAATAAATACAGAACTAAAATGGGTTCACTTTTGTATTCAAGTACAACAAAGACTATTAACACTTGGTATTTTATTTGGATAATTGATGTTATTTAAAATAAAGTTTCCTACAGAACTCTGGTAAAATTTGTTGTAAATATGATCCATAAAAATGTTGGATTTCAGAAGATTAACTGGGGCTGGGAATCAGTATGAAATCCCCTTCACACCTGGCCTGTTGACAGAGCTGGCATTTCAGAAGCTTTCAGGTCAGCCACATGTGGCTGACCTGAACGGCCTATGGCAGCAGCAAAACAACACTGCACAGGCAGCCAAAAGCCAGCAGCCTCCCCAGCACGGAGAGCTGCCCAGCCACAGGCCATGTGCAGAAAAGCTGCTAACACAGGCTTCTGGGGTCAGCAACCTGTGCTGCCCAGGGGCGCTCCAGCAGAACCAAGCAGCTGCAGGAGCCATGCTGCAGCCCTAGAGCACAGGAGTATCCACAGCTCCTGCTGCCTGACAGACTGTAGGATCCCAGAAAGAAGTCACCCTCAAAACAAGGCAGCAACCACAGCAGCACTTCTCATCCCACCAGGTCTCCAGCCATCTGCAAGCAGAGTAGGAAGCCTGACAGCTCTTCAGTATCAGAGTCCTTACCAGGCTGCTGCTGTCCAGAACCATCTGGAGGCAGCTCAGGGAGTCTCTGGCTCAAAGCACAACCACCAGTTTTGGCTCTGCCTCTACACTTCTCCTCACAAGCTCAGTATCTGGCAGCAGCTAGCACAAGGAGGCAGAACAACCTCTGACAAAAAGTTAAAGCAGTGCCAAATACCAGGTACATAATCTGATCTGAGAACCTAAGGAAAAGCCCTAAGGTCTTAAGTATGACCAGGGATGTAGTCATCATCTCACCAGCTAACAGCAGGGCAGAGTCCAGCCTCGCACCAGCTGGACCCTGGATCCCACATCCAGGCCAAGTTTGTTCATACCTTGACAGGAGAGAACAACAGTACCAGAGTAACTAGTGATGCACAGCACCCAAAACAACATTCAATTCTCATCACATTGTATCACTTGTTACATGTTTCTTCAGAACTGCCTCACCCCTAAGTCACCAGGTTAATCCTCTCCAAGCTGCTCTATCACTTCCACTCCTCAGCTGGCCAGGAAGGAGAAAATACAGTGAAAGGCTCATGAGCTGAGATAAGGACAGGGAGATCACTCAGCAATTACCATCACTGGTAAAACAGACTCAACCTGAGGAAATTAATTTATTACTTATCAGAGTAGGATAATGAGAAATGAAAACAACTCTTAAAACACCCCTTCCTTCTTCCTAGGCTCAACCTTACTCCCAAATTCCTCTACCTCCTCCCCCTGAGCGACACAGGGGGATGGGGAACAGGGGCTGTAGTCAGTTCATCACAACATTGTCTCTGCCACTCCCTCCTCACTCTTCCCCCGCTCCAGCATGGGGTCCCACCTATGGGAGACAGTCCTCCACAAACTTCTCCAACATGGGACCTTCCCACAGGCTGCAGCTCTTCAAACTGCTCCAGCATGGGTCCTTTCCACAGGGTGCAGTCCTTCAGGAACAAACTGCTCCAGCATGTGTCACCCACAGAATCACAAGTCCTGACAGAAAACCTGCTCCAGTGTGGGTTCCACTCTCCACAGGGTCACAGCTTCCTTCAGGACGCATACACCTGCTATGGCTCAGGGTCTTCTACAGGCTGCAGGGGGACAACCTGCTTCACCCACGGTCTTCACCACAGGCTGCAAGGGAATCTCTGCTCCAGCCCCTAGTGCACCTCCTCCCCCCTCCTTCTTCACTGACCTTGGTGTCTGCAGTTATTTCTCTCACATATTCTCAACTCCTCTCTTCTGGCTGCTGTTCCACAGCGGTTTTTCTCCCCTTCTTAATATGATATCACAGAGAGCCTACCACCATCACCAACGGGCTCAGCTTCAGCCAGCAGCAGGTCCATCTTGGAGACAGCTGGTGCTGGCTTTATCAAACATGGGGGAAACTTCTGGCATCTTCTCACAGAAGCTACACTTATAGTCCCTCTGCTACCAAAACCTGGCCATGCAAACCCAATACAGATGTAAATCCAGAAACCTCACTGATGAAACAAGAGCAGTGTTACCAGGGAAGACACAGACAGGTATGTCTCTTTGGAAGGAGGAGACCAACTTTACAGGTATCGCTTCCCCATCTTCACCTCTCTGCTTATGGAGACTGCTGTAGAGGTGGGAGCAGAAGTTGTTACTGTAGTGGGGAGACTGAAAAAACTTAACACACAGTAACACAACTAAAGAGATTATTTTATTCAGAGGTTTGGTCTAAATAGTTGTTTCTTCACTGGCAAGACTTCTTGCCCCTTCAGGACTGTCTCAGACCAGACAGACTTGTTTGGATATTAATCCTGATAAAAACCAAAACAAGCAACACAACCAAATGCTCTCAGCAGTGACAGTAAAGCAGTTTGAGTTTTGCTTTCCAGCTTTTCTGACTAATCAGGAACTTCATTTCAGACTGTCACATTTCTCACCTGGGAAAGCAAGCTGGGCAACTGATTTACCTACACCTACAGAGACAGCAGTTGCTGAGTGTCATTCTTAAGACAATTCATTTCAGCCCCACCACTATAAGCTAGTGAAGCTCAATGCTACAGGATACAGTGCAAGACAATCTGCCCTGGTCCTACTCATCCATCTCTACATTTCCTAGATACTTACCAGCTACATCTCTCCTCAGCATCATTTTGTTTTAAGTAAAGGTATATAATTAACAGTCAAGCACCTCACAGAGAATTCTAGGAACGCTGAACCCAAATGTTTTAAAAGGTCATATAAAGTTAACAACATAATAGAGAGAAATGCCATCTCCTTTGGGGTCCTGATAAGCTAAAACCTCTTATGAAAAACCTGAACTGAGGCAACCACCGGAGTTGTTTTCCCCTCCTGAAGTCCAATGCTCCCAGCTCCATCCTGTAACAATGAGTTTGGATCTCTAAGCTTGTTTTTTGCAACAAAAGCAAGCCACAGAAAAAAGCAGCACATTCTACCACTGCAGCCATCTGCCTGGAAGCCTCTGGTTGTTCTGCCCAACACAGTGTTCATGCATGCCTACAGGAACAAGCACCACTTGGGCAGGCAGGATTCAGCAAGTTCTTCATCTGCTGAAGCCAGAGCATGATATGGGAACCATGACACTGGGAGTTGTATTTAAGGGTTTTATTAGTTGTTCTTCTGCAGAATCAAAATATTTAGCAAATTAAAGATTCCTCGAGACTACTGATATTTTATTTAGAACTTGAACAATGTACAACATAAAGTATCAAAAACAACCCCAAACCTGATTTCTAGTACTAGATGTTATTATGTAATTTTATAACAGTGTGAGAAATGGAAATAATGCAGTGAGTATATTTGTTCTAAAGAAAGCACTTGAAAGAAGCCTCCTGCATCACACAATATTATTTAAAACAAAAAGATAACAGATTTCCTAGCAGGGCATTGTCTTAAATATCCTACAAACCTGGAGGATTAAGAATACTGAGCTCCATCTCTGCCTTCAGGTTCAAGAACCAACACAAGTTGCAGGTCCAGGTAGAGTTCAAAGTTTACCTGTTTTAAGAGAACTTGCACACCATTCAGCATTGGATGCTCATGTCTGGCAGAAGTGTTGTTGGATGCATGGGTAAAAAAAAAAAAACAAACACACAACCAAGAAAGCCTAAGAGGAACAGTTTCTCTCTTTATGCATAGCAACAGTTTCTGAACCAGTATTTTACTAAGTTACAGACTAACTTTAAACCAAAAAAATAAAACTCCATTGCACTAAAGGTCAAATTTAACCAGTTGATCTGGACTACGACACAGTCAAGTAATTCAGTACAAGCAGATACCATGAAAGCAGCTTCAAAGAACCAAAGCATCCTAGTTTCAGAGCCAACTTAGTATTCTGTCCAACTCCAGTGCAACAGCGAGGGGAAGAAACCATTCCAGTCTCTACATAGGTGGAATTCCAGTAGAGGTTGGGCAGTCTAGGCAGTCTGACCAAGCTGGAAAAAGGAAACAAGTTTTTAAAATGTCCTTTACTAAGAAAGAAAGTTGGCTCTCGGTGGAAAGAGAAGTGCTAGTGATATACGTGGATGGGCTTGCTCAGTCTCTCTCCCATGTATGTGAAAAGCTAGACTCCTTCCTGCTGAGAGCAAGCCACACTGGATGTGAAGGTGGCAGGGCTAGTCCTGCTCCTTTGCACACTCATGTGTTTTCAACTAGCTCCTGCACGGGCCATTAAATCTTCCAAAGCCTTGTGTTGGTCATTGTTATTTAATAATAAGACCTCCTTAATGTCTTGTACTTCAAAGCCCTTTTCTTTAAATTGGCTCATTAGTTGGAGAAGTTCTGTGATCATAGACAGTCCATTATTTGCAAGAGAAAAGATCAGTGCTTGGTGGAGGTTTAGCACAGAGCCAGTCTTCAGGGACTGGGCACTCCATGGGGTGGATTCCTCCTCCCCAAGTACATCCTGGCTCTCTCTAACTGGAGATGGAACAGCAGAGCTATGGGTGCAACAGCCCACAGAGCCTCACCTTCAGTCTGCTGTGTCTGCAGTCCTGCATTTCCAAAATCCTCTTCAGCAAGGGCACCAAAGCTCAGTCTATGGGGGTGTGTCTCCCAGTAGGAAATTTATCAGCCTAGCTTAACTCAGACTGATTGATGTCACCCTGCTCCCCCATCTAGCAGCCACTGCTGCATCTGAATTTTTTTAAAGTTACTTTGACTTTGGGAAGAGTAGAGTAGAGTAGCCCTTGCTATCAACTGGCTCTTCAGATCTAGGGCAAACTTGGGAGATTAGCACAAACCCTACTGGACACACTGTGTACAATACTACCAACATCAACTACAAATCTTCCCTGAGCTTTCAAAAAAATAAAGTAACAAGTGAATCAGCCAATCAGACTTATGAACCCTGTGCCATTTACAGAGCCTCTGTTCCACTTGGGGGGAAACATGACCAAAAAACTAGAAAAACAGGTTGAAATGGATGATCAGGAGATCAGCAGTTTCCAATTTTGGAGTTAAGACAGTAGCAAACGTGTTTCCTGAACTCAGTCACTTCTCCCATCTTCACACCATAGTTCCTCTGCGAGCTCATCACTAAGCCCAAGAAAGGCAAGAAAGCGTAAATATGTAAGGGGTGGGGGGTAGGTTGCACCTCTAAAGATTTCATATAATAAATTGGCACACAACAGGCTGGGAAACTTTAAGAGATCCTGCTGTCCTCTGCCCTGGCTACCTGCTCCTGCCTCTGTACTTTTGGTGCTGGTAGAACAGACAGACAGTGAACCAGACCCCAAAAACATTTTTCAGCTTCTTCCAGAAAGAGCACTAACCTAATTGACTGAGCAGTCAGACAGATGTCATAGAATCATTTAAATTGGAAAAGACCTTTGAGATCATCAAGTACAACCATTAACCCAGGACTGCCAAGTTCATCACTAAACCATGTCCCCAAGCACTGCATCTACCTGCTTTCTTTAATACCTCCAGGGATGGTGGTTCCACACCCCCAACCACCCTTGGCAGCCTGTTCAAATGCTTCACTACCCTTTCAGTGAAGAAATATTTCCTAATACCTGATCTAAACCTCCCCTGGAGCAACTTGAAGCCATTTCTTCTCCCAATTAACAAGCAACAGAAGAGACCAACCCCCACCTGCCTACAACCTCCTTTCAGGTAGTTAGAGAGAGCAATAAGGTCTCCCCTGAGCCTCCTCTTCTCCAGGCTAAACAGCCCCAGTTCCCTCAGCTGCTCCTCATAAAACTTGTGCTCCAGATCCTTCACCAGCTTCGCTGCCCTTCTCTGGACATGCTGCAGCACCTCAATGTCCCTCCTGAAGCGAGGGGCCCAAAAGTGAACACAGTATTCAAGGTACGGCCTCACCAGTACCAAGTATAGGGGGACGATCACTTCCCTAGTCCTGCTAGCCATGCTATTTCTGATACAGGCCAGGATGCTGCTGGCCATGGCCACCTGGGCGCACTGCCGGCTCATGTTCAGCTGGCTGTCAACCAACACCCCGAGGTCCTTTTCCAGCAGGCAGCTTTCCAGCCACTCTTCCCCAAACACGTGTTTGTACAAGGAAGAAAATTCACAGCCAGGGCAGGCTGGCAGGATTTGAAAGATAATTTGCTGCTTCTGAAATTAACCATCTCTGTACCAAGCACCTCACCCCACAATAGAACTCTGGGTTCAAAACATTACAACCAGAATAAGCAGGATCTTTAAAAAATCCTGTCCCCATAAAAATGCATGCAAGTGAGAGCGATAAAACAATGCAGAAGAATTCTAATGCTTTAAAACATATTCACTTTATTGCCGCAAGGATGTCCTTCAGCAGTCAGTTTTGGAAACAAGACAGCATCATCATGAAAGTCAAAATTACAGCAGCCAGAGGAACTTCTGCTGAAATTCCCCATCACAGCACATTCTCTCTATTCCTTAGTACATCGCACCCTCACCTTCTCCTCTGAGCACTGGCGCATCTCCAAAGCTGCTTCAACAAGAAGTGGATCAAAGCCCTTCTCACAAAGCTGTCCATGTGCTAACAGGTAATCCAAAACCTACGTGGAATGAAGAAAAGAAACTAAGTTTGCAGAGTGGCATTCGCAGCATATAGTTGAATACCATCTCTGTACACGCAGAGGGGCTGAGGCGTGACTCCACCCTGGACTTTACCAGGGATGGAGATAAAGTCCTTCCTAGTAGAGTTGCGATGCTTTTTATGCAAGAGCTTGTTCAGAGAAAACAGACAAGCCTTTCTGTCCTCCTGTGCTTTCCCATCAGCTCTGCACATCATCTTCCACTCTAGTCAAAGCAGTCTCAGAAGCCTATCCTTAGCCTTCCATGCCTGATCACAAGGCAGAAGTTAAACTGTTCTTTTTATACTACAAGTTTTCAAAATGGAACTGTAGGTCCAGCAGTCAGCTTTTAGCTTCCTCTCAGACAGCTGCAAAAACTGATGCAAAAGGCTGACTGCTTTCAGATTAAGATCAACTCAGCATACTGGTGAGTGAGCTGCAAATCCCAGTTCACACACCCAGAAATTGCTGCCAAATTTCTTATCTGTTCTCAGCTTTGAGAGGTACAGGGAAAGGTCGGATAGGTAATGCTAGGTACACAAAAGAACACAGCCTACAAATACAGCAGGATTTAAAACCACCCTCTTAAGGGACATTTTTTCCACTCGATACTACAGTTCACTCCAGTGCACAGCTTAAACTGCTCTCAATGTGTATGTAGTGGGCAAACAGATCGGCTCTACAAGCAGAAGTCACTGGGACACTCCTCTGCAACAGGCACAGTCCCACCAGGCAATGCTCTGTGCAGTACACAGCCTGCCTAGAGCCAGCATCGAAAGTTTGGCCACACTTTCCCTGCTTTAGAATGTTTGAAGCACATACAAGAACCAGAGCCATGCTTCACCCTGCAGTGCTTTATGCTATGTGACCTGGGTTTAGTAAGCATTTGAGGCAACACAAAGCAGGAAGCACCACAACCAGAAAGTCAGTCAGTGGTGCCTTGTGATAGCCTTTTGGGGCTGTCATAAGCCCAAAGGGGCCAATCTCACTCTACAAGGAGAGACATCAACATCTTCACCCATGCACAGAACAATGGAAGTTGACTTTTTTTTGTCACACAGCACTAAGCATGGTGTAGAGCCACACTAAGCTTCCTTCAGATGGTTTTGCAGCTCCTGGGAAGGCCCAGTACCTCTCCCAGCTTAACATAGAGCTAAGAGCCCATCCCAAGCTCAGCACAGCTCTAACCCAGCACCCACAGGTATGGCCGACTCAAGCAGTCTCTTATCAGAAACATATGCAGACACTCTTTGGTTTTAGGAGCTTTTACTGCCAGGTGACAACTTCTCTAGCAGTTATAATCTCACAGCAGCTACAGGCTGCAACCCCTTGCTAAAATAAAAGTATTCCCCCCCATCCATTTTGCAAACCCAAGGTTGTTTCTTAGCAGAATCAGCATCCAGTCAAGGGTTTCTTCCCCATTGCACAAGCTCTTACCTGGTCTATGTTCTGTCCCTTCTTCATGGCTTTCAGAACATTCTCAGGCGAGTACCCCATGTTGACAACCATCTCTACGCACTGCTTCTCACTAGCAGAGAGGACCTGCTGTAGTTCAGAAGCAGGGCCACCCGACCACTTTGTGCAGCTAGGGTTATTGGGCACTTTAGACACTGGGAAATCTTGATGCGTTACCTAAAGGGGAAAACCCAGAGGCTGAGGTGATGATCATCTTCTGCATCCCCCACACCCTGTTTCTGGCTAGTGCAGAACCAGGATATCCCATGCAATTAATCCAAGAGGCTTTCTAGACTGCCCTTGGAAAGCTACTCACTGTTAGGACGAAACCAAGCAGTGCACGTAGTCTGAACTCCCACCATACTCTTTTTACCCTCAAAACAACAATCAACAACCCAGACTCTTCACAATATACCCTCTCTTACTGGTGGATGAAAACCTTTCAATACCAAACCTTATGATATAGTCAAACCCTGTACCTCAGGGGAAGCATGGAGATTGCTTCCTTCACCCAAAGTTTACTCGTCACCTATGATTTTCTGTACTCAGAGGAACACTACTTCTGGAGATTTTCAGAAACATGTTTCAGTACAAGCACACAGGTATTTGGGAACTTACCACAGGGATTTCTCTTTCCTTGTAGTCTAGGTGTACCTGTTGGACAATACACAAATAAGATTACTATAAACATTATGCACCAGTGAGTAGAATTTGCTACAGCTGGGGGAAAATAAGGGTTTTATGGGAAAGATCTGGGAATAAGACTACCATACTAAGGAGGCTTGGTCTGATCAGGCTTCTACATGCGAGATGCACACATTACAATTGTGTGTAGTTCTAGAATAGCAATCATAGCGATCATTTCTTCTCTCAACACTCTACAAAAACAGATTATACTCTAAGAAGGATGTGTCCCCCCTCATAATAATTGTAAACTTGTTTATTCTGTGACTACTATATGTTCATACAGCTCAGCTTAACACGCTGGCTCCTGTTCAGGTCATCCCAGTGTTACGCTGTCTGAATGACAGTGATAATTTTAAAGTCATTGCCTATAGACTTCCCTTTATTTTTTTTGACCATGAGAAGGGATAAGAGAAATAGATAACCCTTTTCTACACTCAAAGCACTGCATTTCATATGCCATGAGCAATGTGGCACACTGGCTAAAAAGAGCACATGATTTTTCTACCAACAGCTGGTCCCATTCCCAGTATACCAACAAGGCTAGGTAACATTCCCTGCTGTACACCTGCCCCATTTTTGCGGAACCAGGCTGCCAGAGGGCAGAACCAATCCACCACTTTATACTACTTTGCCCAAGATAACAGGAGTGCAGAGTCAGAACTTTGCCCCATCAAATCTGCACATTTCAGTTCATCTGATTAAAAACCTTCTTGTATTTTAAATCAAATTAGAAAAGACTACAAGAAATTACACTGTGGACCAAGAGCCTCTGTTTATTGCCTTTCCTTAATACCTTTTAAAGCAAACAGATTGCTTGAAAGCTTGTCCACTTCTTTCAGAAAGGCCTTCTTTGGGCCCAAACTAAAAAAACCCACCCAAACAAAAAAAAACCAAAACAAAAAACTAACCCCCACAACAACAAAACACCACAACCCACAAAGTCCCCCAACCAACACACACACACCCAAAACCCCTACAAAACACCACCATAAAAAAACCCACCACCACAAACAACAAAAACCTGTTTATAGAAAAATAAAAAAAGAATATGTATTAGCATTTTGGCAAGTTCCATCTATTGGGGGAGGGGGGGGAAGAAAAAAAAAAAAAAAAAAAAAAAAAAAAAAGGCTTTGTTCTGCATTTCTTCTTATTTTCATCTCCAGGGTAAGAATTTCTCTTCTAGGAGACAAAGCCCAAGAAATCACGTTCCATCCGATAGACTAGTTTACCCAAGAACCTCTCCTCATGGTAGTAGAGGGGTTCAAAGCTCTCCACACAGACCCTTCCTCCAGGCACTTTTGCCAGAGCAAAAAGCACTAGAATATGGGATACACTGAAACAAGGGTCTGGAGTAGCCCTGAAATCAGCTGGTTAGCAAACTGAAGGATGATGCAGCCAAGAAATCCAAAAACTGCTTCTGACACCAGAGATTCAAGAGTCTGGGGAAACCAACTCCTCCTCAATCTACATAAGAGTTTAACAACCTGTGCTTGTGGTCAGTGACTTCCAGAGGGAAACACCTAAAGAAATTGCAGGGGACAAAGCCAGGACTGGTCAACTCAGCAGTCGTGTTCCCTTATATCTCAAACTTGCGTTTTAGTACCCTTCAAGAAGCAGACATGCAGTGCTTTCAGTATGTGCTTGCACACTGTGCCTACTTTTAGGGACTTCATGCAGAGGCCAGGAACCCTGCCTGCAGCTGGTGTGCCCACACACATCATACTACTGAATGGCCCACCAGGAGTATCCCATCCTCCAGTAACCAGAAATTTTTCTAAATAAAATGCATCATACTAATCAGGTCTCTGACCAGTTTTGTTTAATTCCAACCTGTTGTCTTCACTAGTCATTTCTCTGCCAATGCTGCAAAAAGCAAACCAGTGAGCTTCAAAAACAATACTCAGAGGGGACCACCCAAGACAGAATCAGTGGAGCCTCAGAGAAATCACAAGTTTATTTCCATCCAAAAAACCCTAGATCATATTCACTGGTAAAGCATAAACTCCAGTAGTCACTCCAAATCCAAAGTTACATTTTCTAGTTTTGTGAGGAAAAAAAAAAGTATATATAAGATTGCTGTGGAATACACTAGGACATATGATTGTCCTGAGGCTTTCTAAAAAGGACAGGCTTATTCTTGTGTAACCTTGAAGAAAAGGGACACATGAACCTTCTGCTCCCAGCTACAGAGATAACTATGACTTCCTTCTATCATTTTCATACTCTGAATAAGTTACATTTACTTCAATTGCTTGCAGCTCAGCTGTCATTTTTCAGCCACTGGGACCATATTGTGGAAATATGAAACAAGTATATTCTGAAGTCTTGGAATTGAAACAGAAAGAACTAGTTCTGCCAGCATACCTGTTTCTTGGTTTGCTGCTTCCAAAGAAGAATAGTTTCAAATTATGATCTTTATTACTTCTCCTAGTAAGACTATTTTTTGTTTATCAGTTTGTATCTTTTCTTACAGCATTTTCAAGAAGACACCTTCCCCTCTTGGCCTCTAATAAGTTTTAGTCCCACATAGATATTTGAATAATTAGAATGAAAATTTGACCATCTGAATGCCCATCTATCTAGTTGTAAGTGATCTTTCAGGTTAATCCCTAGAGATGTCACATGTCATACTTTGAGGTTTCACCTCTGAGCTACATACAACCTCTCAAACCTGTGATCTGTAGCAGTGCGCAGTTGCTCAACACATTGCTGCTTCTGCCAAAGTTTACTGTATTGAATTTGCTCTAGTGATCAATAAACAGCTGTTCTGCTGTGCTCTGACAAATACACTAGTTGCCAGAATACTGTATCTCACAATTAACAATGCATTTACCTAAGCCTGAAAAGGAGAGAAAGAACAACAGGAGAGAAGCAGTGTCACTTGTATCACACAAAAAACTACAGTATGCCAGTAAGGCCACAGAACCACTGCTTATATTGGACAGAAGCAGCCAGATTTTAGAGCCAGCTAGAGGATTTGACTACACAATTTCTACTAGGCTTCATAAGTATTGGTGTCCAGACCTTAGTTTCTTGGGGGGGGGGAAGAAGTCTGCAAGCTTACTCAAATATCTACTTTTCTTTACAAAGAGACAAAAACAACAGATGGTGTGAAGTTAAGTGTCCCCAAAGTAATTTTAGAACTTGCTACAAGTTTGGGGAAATTAAGCGTCAAACCCCTGCCTCAGAGCTTTACAACAAATCAACTGTAACATTAGTGATCTGAGATGATCCTAAAGACTGTTTTTGGTATCCACAAAACAATCCTTCCACACTCCTTTACAAGGAAGAGAGTAAATACCAGATTTCAGACCACCATTATTCTCATCCTTTTAAAGGCTAGATTTTAAAAGGATATCAGGAAGAAAAACACATACACAGACAATTCTTTCACTGCAGGTCAACTGCAAGTGCTTTTTTCTTCCCTGAACGACAGCACATACTTGTAGGCTTTTCAAGGAATAGAAGGAATAAGATAAAAACAAATTTCCCCTTATTTCCAGCAAGCCGAGAAACAAACCTAGCAGAGATTTAACTCAAAACCTAAGAGCGGTTCAGAATCTGATAGACCTCAGTTGGATAAGACAGAATGCAGGACTGTACAAAGACATCTCATACACTTAGTTCAAAGGTGTGCAACTATGAACAAGAGCTGAGAAGCTGAAAGAAAAGTCACCAGTATTAGTCTAAAAATATCAGATTTAGGGAAAACCTGCAGAGTAATAACCTGAAGTTCAGAACTGCCAGCATGAAGACCCATTTGACTGATCAGTTTGCCATGTAAATGAAGAGAAACTACCACACATGATCTCTGCACCACTCCCATTAAATGAACCTAAAACCACATGACATTTTAGAAGCAACATTTGCCTCTGCACCTCCACATCTCCCCAGCAACCCTGATTCTAATCTACTGCGTGTTTTACCGTAGTCACTGTGCTCTGAGATGATTCTTCTTCTGTACAAACTGTTGACACAGCCAGGGAAGGCAGCCTGGATGAAGAGGGTAATGTTGATGTCTCTATGTCGCTGTCCTCATTTAGAGCGGAAAGACCAACCATATGGTGTCCATTCAGTTCACTCACTTTACTCTGAGCACAAGTCTGCAAAGAGCTGAGGAAAGTGCCATTGTGGAGACAGGTAGTACTGTGGAAAGCACTTGTGAGCTTTGATGATTTCTGATCACTCTCATCGGAGTCAAGTTTAGGAAAGGACAGGGATTTGATATTACTCACTGAAGCAATAGGGGACAGGGATACTTTGGAAGACAAGGACATCTTTTCACAGTTTCCCAACTGCGGTAAAGTGATAAAGCCATTGGGTTTGTGAAGGGGCTTGAAGTCCAACGTGGCCCTTTCTATGGATGCCAGAACTTCCTCATCTTGCAACACAGACCCAGACCCTCCTTTGGGCAAAGTATTATCTAACAGCTGGGCAACAACTGGCCTGGTAGTACCAACATGAATTTCAAGAATATTTTTTAATTCCTCTTTATCATTGATAGTTTTTAATTCCAGTTTGTCAAATGGATCTTCTTCACATTCAAAATCAGCCAGGTTGAAGTCTGCTTTTGGACAAGGTGGACTGAGAGCCTTTTGCTTCACAGCACTGCTGTTGGCTGGCGTGGGAGTAAGAATATTATTGTGCCGCAGGCTAGCGAGGATGGGGTTAATAGGAGGAGGCATGGCCTCAGGGCAAGGTACCTCTGAAAGCCCCATTTTGTTGCTAACCTCTGAAGCTGCTTTTGAGTTCACTAGTGCTTCTTCTGCCTTATGTTCAGCTTCTCTCTGGGCAGCTTCAGTTTTGTCGATATCTTCAGCCCACTCAATTGTTTGCTTTTCCAGCGAGAAGTCATACTGACCAAGGATGAAAGGGAAAGGAGAAGAGAGAAAAAAAAAAATATAATGAACATAGCCACTACTTTTAACAGCAACATAACAGAATAAGAGCTACATGAATTACCATGAACAGGCATCAATTTTTTCCCCAGCATCTCTTATAACCTACAGACTAGCAAAGCTAGAAAACACCAAAAATAGTTCATTTTGCCTCTAGCAGCAAAACCTGTCTATAGTCTGCATTAGAATATCATATTTTGCCTCCTTCCTACATTTAGTTTTGCTTTAGAGCTACTGATCATCCCAAGATAAGTTTCACAGCCCTCCCACCCTCTTCCCCCAAGACAACAGATGTAGCAAGGGAAAGTCTAATGCATTACTAGATGGACAATCATACCCCGATCTGGCAACACTGAACTACGCCCTGTCCACAAGCTATTCAAGACTATAACAGGGTATTTTTGCATCCAAAGACCAATACAGTATTAGTCAGTTCCCCCTAAAAGATTCCTAAGGGACTTGATATTAGAGTTCTACACCCACTAGTTTAAGAGGTATCGCTATTCTTACCCCAGTGCCAGTGGCTCACCAGCCAAAGGGCTGCACCAAAGATGACAACTATCTGTAGTAGTAGATTTTGCTGCGGTTACTGGCATGACAGAATCCCACAAGCTTTTCTCATTTAACATCAGCTCCTTCAGGGCCAGGTTAGCACAGGAAGACATTTGTAAGCTACTTGCTACCAGTTTACTGGCTACCATAGTAGTCTGGTTGAGAGGACAAAATTCTGAACAAACTAAATCACTTAAATCTTTAGTATCTCATGAAGAATGAACAGCTTCAAATGTTCTTTAGAGAGCCACAAAACATTCAGAGAACACAGCCTACAAGTTAAGTCCAGGGTATAACCTACCTGTGACTTAAGAAGTTATAAGACATCCTTGCCAGGATAATAACATATAACCCAACAGGAGTGCTCTTCTTACAGGACTGCTAGGTCATAGAAATTCCTAGCTCTAAAGAGCAACAAGCCAGCAAGGCTTGCTCAGCCTCTACTAGGCTTTTTTGGGACTTGCTATATGTTGTATTGCATCCCATCCTATAGCAGGCTCCAGTGAGATCCTGGAGACCTGTTGTCTCAACCACAACAGTTTTCCCTTTCCTTAGCTCTAAGACTTCAAGAGGTGTGATATACAACTTATCAGCAAGTTGACTTTGAAAAACAAGTCACTGGCAGAAGTGCTAGGCACTACTCATTACACATTCTTTGCTACCCGAGCAGAGCTATTGCAGTTTTTGTGTTTGTATGTATATGGTTATATATACAGACAAAAATTGATCAAAGCTGGTTTTTTTTTATAAAAAAAAAGGGAGGTATTTATATACAAATATATGGCTTTGGGCAAATTTGCTTCCCTGTATTTTAATTTTTTTAAAAATAGCTCTTGCTACAGCTGTAAAGTCATCAAATTACACTTCAAGATGCATAGTCTACATAGTCACATTATATTATGCAAGGTGTTGCAGTCCAATCGGGTATGCTATACTTGAGCCTCAGCTTGACAGGAAAATGGAGACTTAGCACAATGAAGCCAGCAATAGGACATTAGAGTCTCCTTTGGTTCTCCCACACCAGCTTAACTGGGTGGAAATATGTGTATTAGGATGATCAGGTAATTGTTTAATGGTTATAATGAAAAAGCCGTCATGTAGGGTAATTGAGATATTCAGCTCTCCAGCAGATGAGTTGCAGGAAAGGGGGGGAAAAACACAGAACCATCTACTGCAATCAGTCACATTTGGAGATTAGATTTTCAACATTTCTGCTAGAACAATTGATTTTATGCTACCAAGAATTAATGGTCCTTAAAGGTCTGGAATCCATCCATACCAAGCTATAACCTGTTTGCCCTACAGCAACTGCACAGAAAACAAGAACTGGAAATTGTTTTCTTGATCTCACTATTGTGAGAACCCATAAAATATGATCATAGAAACACTTGTTATCCTCAAACAAGATTCTGCAAGTATGCCATAGCATAGATGGATGTATCAGTTCTTATTTTTCCTCTTAAAAAAATACTACTCAAATTTAGTCAGTGTAACATTTAGACCTATAACTATTTCTATAACTATTTGTAATAGTTTAACTCAGCAGGCACTTAAACACCACACAGCCGCTTGCTCGCTTCTCCTCCCCCCCAGTGGGATGGGGGAGAGAATCAGGGAAAAAAGTAAAATTCATTGTTTGAGATAAAGACAGTTTAATGGGACAAAAGAAGAAGGGAAAACAATAATAGTGACAACAGAATTAGAATATACAAGTGATGCACAATGCAATTGCTCACCCAGCCAGTTTTCCCCCCAGTTTATATACTGAGCATGATGTCATATGGTATGGAATATCCTTTTGGCCAATTGGGGTCAGCTGTGCTGGCTGCGTCCCCTCCTAGAATTTTTGTACAGCCTATCATATTTTTATCTTTCTATACATTCCAACAGACATTCTGCAATTACTTCCTTGCATATGAAATAACACTACAAGACCAACAAGACTAACATTTGAATACACCTGCAAACTGTGACTACTTGCAATTTACAGCACCACATGTTGGAGGCCAGGGTGAGGGGAAAAGAGAGCAGAAAGGCAAAATACATCACTCACCTGTGCTTCTCTAATGAGCTGAAAAGAATCAGGCAGGCAGAAACCAATGGGTAATCCAACCTTCGCTGGGGTTTTGAATTTGTCTCCTATCTTAAATGGGACATCATCAAGATAACTCAAAGGCCCTAAGATCAAAAGCAGAAATTGTATCAAAAAGACTTAATGAGTTTAATGCATTCAATTAACTCACATTTCTTTATTTGAGAGCTATTTTATCTCTGCTGCCCCAACTACACCAGGTGACTCAATACAAAGGAAGTTTCTTGATCGGAAACATGTTGAATGTGTTTGGACTTCATTGCTTCAATTTTAGTAGGTTCTGTTTGCTTTGTTTTTTTTAATAATGTTCTAGCTCATAACTATTTAAAAAAATCCACCAACCAAACCCAGACACACAACAATCAAACAGATTTTGAAGTCAATATACCCAACATTTTAGCTTCCCTTGTGACAAGACTATGCCTATGCAACAGTTGGAAGCTGAAGCTCTCCTGAACACTCTGTTATGTCTCTATAACATGAGGCCATTTTTGTCATATCCAAAACAGGCTTTAAAATAACCCAGCTTTAGAGCAGCTAAGAAAAACTAAACCACAGTTTTTGATATACATGTAGGAAGTAAAATTTGGATGCAAGTGGTCACAAGGGCAAAATGACCTAAAGTCTAGACACTCCACTTTAACCAACACACAGTGAAATAGCTCAAGATTACTTAGCATAGCAATTCTGATTTTTGAAACAAGGTAGTTTAACTTAATCAGCTGTCTGATTTGTGATCACTCCAAATGAGAGGCCTCGGACTTATTTCATGGTCCTCTATCTGTCCTTTATATCTATCATTTACACATGGTATTTAAAAAGCTTTAGGACAAAACCTTCTTCAAACATCTTGCAAACTCATGAGGCAGAATCACTTAGAGCTCAACCATCTTCAAGAAGCCAAACTATAGGTTTGTTTTCCTTGGGCTGCTGTGAAGCATTAGAAAACACACAATATAAATTGCACTGCTTCTCAATTAACTGAAAGGGGTTTCTTGGATCACTGGTCTAAGCTTTTGGAATTAGAGGCAAGGTTTCTAGCTGTGTATAACAATTTGAAGCATTCCTCTGGCACTCATTTGTAACTGCGTGTTGCAGATCCAAAGAGATATCAGTGGCAATATTAAGATGGCGTTCAGCGACCAACCTTCCTCAGTGAGCAGTGACTTGCCATTTTTATCTGACCCATGCTTTTTTACTCAGATGACAGTTAAGTACTGTTTGTGTTCCTTCACTATTGACTTGTCTACAAGGCAGTCACAGGCTCCAACAAAAGGATGAGCAGCTTCCAAAAACAGGAACATCCTATTAATTTGGAGTTAAATGTTTATGTGCCATCATCATTTGAGCTCTCATACCATGCACCACACTGGCTGGTCCCAGAGTCCTGTTAGGACACAGGTGGCATTTCCTCCAGCTTTTAAACCATCAGGCTGAATAACCTACATCCCACCTGCACCACCAAGATACAAAAGCACTCCAGGCAAAATATAACAACATTTTCATTGATCCTTACTGAGAAGCACACATTCAAGCATTACACAGCACAGCATCCAGATGGCACCTCACTGGCCACCAACACCACTATTTGCAACATGGCATCCAAATAGTATTTGAGCTGGCAATTTGAGAACCTGGATATACCAAAGTGTTTGCTTACATAGAAATAGCAACTGTGGCAGCCCTTGCACTGAGTATGGTAAATCATGGACAGGTCAGACAACCAGATCTCTTGACTGCTCAGAGGCCAGCATGACTACAATCGATGTCCATTGTCCCCATTTCACACTATTTCTCCATATCACTTTCAGGGATCATCACTGCTGCTTTTATTATTCTCTCCTATACTCCCACTTTTCTTGTATTGTTGTCTTTAATAACATTAGATTTGCCTTCTTTATTGGAATACTGCTTTGAAATACTAGGAAGCCCTTAAAAAAAACACAACCAAAAATGTGTGAGTGCGTCCAAAAAAAAGAAAAAGCAAGCAACAAAACAGTGTTGTTTTTATCCCCAGATGTTATCTCAGTTGTGTATCCTATAAGTGTCTTGACTATATTTATTTGTATATTTGTATATTTTATTTGTATATCTGGTGTTCAGATGGGTTCGTGTCCCATATAAATATACTTGTATAATTTCACAAAATTATGCAGTTTAAACAAATACCAAGTCTTTATCTTGTTAATTTATACTACTTTAATATGGAAGATAAATGCAGATATAAAGTGTTGTCACGTCTAGTATATTAACTAATTTTTTTTTTTCTCTCACAGGGTGGGAAAAAAGGGAAAAGGCATTCAGAATCTGACCAGTGCAGGCAATCTCCTCTGTCACTGGATTCAAAGGAAAAAAAACACACACCCCTGCTCAACTACGCAGTTTTTTGAAGAGGAATTAACAATTATTAGTTTGACTAACATTATGAATAATTGATGTTGCACTTTCTGCTAAAGAAAGCTAGTACTCTAGCAAAGCTTAAAATTTAATTGAAATGTGATTATTTTTTCATTATTTAATAAAACTTACTCTTCCATTTGTATGTTTGAATTCTTGCTTTCTTAAAATTACTCAATTAAGAATATTTCATTAAATGACTGTCAAGATACAAATGCATTAGTATGCAAATGGTGGAAATTTCACCAAACCAAAACAAAGAATGAGGCAGCTCATGCAAAACCATATCCTTGTGGAGAATCTAACGTCAACAGTCATTATTTCCTCTCCCTGTATAGCATATCTGTATCCTTTTATTTCCATTGTGTGAGCATATACATGAGTTTCAGTTGCAAGATGCAGAAGCTAGCACATGCAACTACCATGTAAAAAGAGTTTTTGTGTCTTTTGGCTCTGAATAATGCTCTGTTTCTTGCCTCAGAGCATGCTCAGTAGTAAATAGTTAATCTTGTTTGGATTTTGTCTCTTAGCACTTTTTTTTGCCCCATGTGTACTGTCAGTGAATGTGATATGGCTATGAAAGTGCAGAATTGTTTACACAGCACTGAATTCAGTACTAAGTTCTGGGATCATACTTATATTGGGATAGTTGTTGGAGTATTAGAGTACAAATAGGAGCTGCCTGACTTAAATTGGGTTAGCAAATCCCTATTAGGTACCTGGGTAGTCATCAACAATGGTTTTCCAAGGTCTGGTTGAAACATTTCAGATGTCAGCTAGAGAAAAAAAACAAACATATTCTTTCCAATTTGTTTAAAAAAGAGGAGAGACCAAACCACTAAAACGACACTAAAATTTCAGTTTCAATAAACATTTTGTCAGAAAGCTTCACTGGTGTGACATATGACAGTATTAACTAATATACCTATTTGTATCATAAGTAATAAAATATCTTCAGGAAATTGTGTGATGTAAGTGTACAATAAATAAGTTGTGCACATCTTAATGTCAATACAATTACCATCTTTAAGATTTGTTTATATGAGATTTCTTTAAAATCATTATTTCTGTTCTTGAATTTCTGATACATGAAAAATAGAGGATGTTAAAGGATTAAAAGTGTCATTGTAAAAGGATCACTAAGAAGCCCAAGAGCTCTTTGCTTATATACTGGAAGGGATGGTGGGGGGAGAGGGGTGCATGTCCAATAGGCAAGCTCTGAGCACCCCTAATACTCTTAAGCAATTGAGATCCATGCACAAAGTTCTTAGAGTGACTTTCTCAAGACTCTAAGATTCAAAGTAATTAAGGTAATTTGATTCTGCCTTTAATGCATTTCACACAAACATGAGTACTACCTCTCTCTTCCCCTCCCCCTGCCGTTTGCCTTAGTTTTAAAAAGCTATACACAGACTCTATAAAATTTATATTCCTAAAATAGTGGTAATGATGTAATAAGCCTGTACATGATCAACACATGATAAGGGCTCCTCCATGCGAAGTTTCCTTCTCCCACAGCAGGACCTCACTGCTAAATAGCTAAGACACTTGACTTCAGTAGGATAAACCCTGAGTACACATATATATACCATGCAACACCCCCCAATAAAAATAATGCAGCTTTAGATAGATAAAATGGTGTAGATGTAAATCACCCTACAGTCTTATGCTCTTGGCACGCTCATAGGAAGAGGAAGAGATGAGCTTGGAGCATTTCAAGCTGAGAATGAACATGCCAAATTTTATTTCAAGTCATTTAACAACTAGACCATGTAGAAGCTTGACACAATTCAGACAACAAGATTGCCGACAATAAAACAAGCTATCACTAAACCTGTTGATAACAATATTAAATAGATATAACAAAGCATAGCAGATGATATAAAAAGTTCATGGTTCCTTGTAGTGATCCTGACCAGAAGACCACTGTATGCTGAGGAGTTAGTGATCCATATAACAGTTAACCTGAGTAGGCCCAGGCCTGTGCTATATATAGGGCTTGGCCTTCAGGCCTGTGTCATGCTACACATAGCCCATGGCTGCAGGATAACCTCAGCCAGCTCATACTAAGAGGAGCCTGCAGGCATCTCCTGCTTGGTACCAGCAATGATGCCACCTGCATGGCTTTGCCTTTATCTAAGAGTGCAGCAAGAATTGTTTTCTTGTAAGAAAATCCTATAATAGCTTGAATGACAAAAAGGGGGGAAACTTGGGAATCTGTTCTATAGACAGGGTCTGCACAGCCTGCTGTGCTTAAATCAGAGGCCTATTCGATGCTATGCCACCTGGGGTTACATCTAAAGGGATATAAGATTATCTATGCTATTTTCTTCTTGCAGTGTTAGTTGTAATAAAAAGCATTTTAAAATGATGCCTTAGAGAGTCCAAGTGCCTTTATTACTGGGATCATTGAACTTCCTGGTGCAAAATATTTGGTGTGGTTGGCAGATCCCAGTGAGAAATGCTTTTCTCTTGAAAAAACGAGTAAGAGAGAAACCTTGTGCCTGGCTGGCCCCACACACAGCCATGGAGGGTATTTGCAAGGCAATTGACCCAGGCAGTTTCCCCAGTGCACTGGGAAACTGACAAGGATTGCCCTACCCCAGCTGAAGTATTTTGTTGTCTTAGAAAACAGGGGCTAGGGAAAGGAAAAGTCAAGGAAAATTTGCACCATCTTTGATTGTTACTAGCATGCTTCAAATGACCATGGGGGTGTCTAGAGCTGATACAAAAAACTACAAGCTGCAGGTGCAGCTCTGCACAGCCAGCCCCTGGGCATCAAATGGCAGTGCAGACACCTACAGTGCAACCCAGAAGAGCACTACTGAGGTACTATTTTCCAGAAGGATGAATGGTGGGATGAGGATCCTTGTTCCTCTGGTGAGGACAAGTGGACAGAAGGGTCAGAGAATGTGTGACAACAGCATTTCCCTCTGGCCATTAGTGATTCACAAAGCAAAGGGGCCCCCAGGGGACATTCCAGCACACTATCTCAGTGCATGACTTTATACAGCCTAAGTTGCAAGGTTTAACAAAAACATATCAAACCAAGCCAGGAGAAAGGCTGGCACACTGACTATTGTGAATATTGAACTTAGGATTTAATGTACATTATCTCCTCCAAAATAATTAAAGTGCTTTGATGTCATCTAGTAAAACCCTATGATTACCCAGCAGCTGAGAGAAGCACAGGGTAATATATCCCACTCCCTGTGGGTATGGCTCCAGGAAGCATTAAACACAGAGTATCCCTCACCTACTGATTAGGACAATAAATCAGCATCCTGGAAAAGTATAGCTGAGGCTGACCAGTATTTACAGGAAATAGCCACATGGCTGTGTATTACCCTGTTCTTTCTATATAAAGTTTATTTCAGGGTCATGACTCCCTTACTGTCAAATCAGTGGAGTGGTGGGAAGATAGAAAAAAAGTAATTTTTCCCAAGAGTCTTCATGATTATGACATATCAACACTGCACTCTAAATGATCGTGCCCGTGTCAACTATTTCACTAAACTTTTATTCTAGCAAAATAAAAGTTAACACAGAATTTGCTAGAAGAATATTTAGAGTCTACACTGTACCTCCATTCTTTATGCTCAGTCCCTCATGACTGCAGAAAACTGTTTGAAATGTAGCTGTACAACAAAACAATTTACTCTTTAACCTTGAATCCCATGATTACATTTAGTTTTTGTTTTGGTTTGGAGTTGTTTTTTACCATAAAGAGGAATATAAAATGTCTTCAGAACTGTAACATAACTATCATGTTACAACTTTGGTATTACTCAAAAGTTACTTTTCATAAAAGAATCCTGCAGAGGAATGAAGCTGGGTTAATTAATATTGATAACATACAGCTGTGGGCTGACTTCAGGGGCAGTGGGTTGGCTGATGTGGATAAGGTGCAGCTGTGGCTGGTTCTGTTAAGTGGTTGGGCAGCCAACAGAGAGTGTGCCCTGGATGAGGAGAGACTAGAAGGCAGCAGAGGGACTGGCATGAAGAGTATGTTGGTATGTGATAGTAAAAGACCTTGTTGCAGCCGGCTAGTTTTGAGAGTGCTGTGACAGAATCCCAAGGAAAATTTTACAGGAGTGTACCCTATATGGCAGTAAGATATGAATAAAAGTGGACTGTTTATAACTGAGCTTACTTTGTCTGACCATTTTACATCTGTTGTGGTTTAACCCTGGTCAGTAATTAAGTGTGATGCAGCCACTCACTCACTCCTCCCTCACCCAGAGGGATGGGGAGAATTGGAAAGGAATGTAAAACTCGAGGGTTGAGATAAGAACAATTTAATAACTGAAATAAGATAAAAATGAGAGATAAATAATAATAACAACAACAATTATAAAAAGGAAGGAGAAGGGGAGGGGAATGAAATCCAAAGAGAAGGGAGAAAACAAGTGATGCACAATACAATTGCTCACCAACTGCTGACTGATGCCCAGCAAGTCCCCGAGCAACGATCCACAGGCCCCAGCAAACTGCCCCAAGTTTATATACCAGGCATGACATCCCATGGTATGGAATACCTCTCTGGCCAGTTCAGGTCACCTGTCCTGGCTGTTCCCTCCCAATTTCTTGTGCCCCTCCAGCCTTCTCACTGACAAGGCCTGAGAAACTGAAAAGTCCTTGACTTAGTATAAACATCACCCAGCAACAACCAAAACCATCAGTGTGCTATCAACATTGTTCTCACATCACAGCCAAAACACAGCACTGCACCAGCTACTAAGAAGAAAATTAACTCTATCCCAGCTGAAACCATTACATTGTAATTTTAGCTCCTGATTATGACAGCAATTACCCCATATGGTTCAAAAAGATGAGAAAAGTAAAATGTTACACACACACACACACCCCCCATAGTGAAAGAATCCACTTAATTTGGGTCAATCACATTCATATTTACAAAGTTATTTGGCATTTTTTTTGTTTTTAATTAGGAAGTGAAAGTAAGACTTGTAAACTATAAATACAAATACCAAGGTATTACACAAAATATCCAGATGTACTTAATCTTTTTAAATTTCTCACAAATATTTCCTATGGAATTCAACAGAGAAATCAAACAAGTTTAAGTTCTGCATACAATGAAAATCAAGTTAGATACTGCCAATTTGTCAGTTCATAAAATTTCTACCTGACAAATGAAAGCTTTGAGAACTACCATTCTTTCATTAATGATACACCAACTGCTATTTTTGACATTATTATTTGCATTAAGCAAGCTGTCTAGAACCAGTTGTATTTAACCCACTGTTAACTCAGTGGCATCACAATTTTAAAATATTTTATTTATATACTGTCACTAATAATATATATACACGTACTGCAGAGGGCCAAAAACTTGAAAAAAAAAATGTCACACAATGTTTGCATTAATACTTTTATACTTTTTTTTCCCCAAATAGCAAAGCTGAGCCACTGTTTTCACAGTTTTAGTTTGCCAAAACCACGTAACTCCATATATATCAAAGCAGCAGAAGAGCAAGCTTAACAGCAACTTTCATTTATGCATTTTCTTGTGGGAGGAAAAAAAGAGTATATATAAAAAAAAAAGACCACCAATAATAGGTTCACTAAATTTATTTAGAAATCATAAAATATAACTCAAAAAAAGAGCATTACATTCCGCACACTGCTCTCAAAGGATACCAGGGACATGGGGACAACCAGTCTTCTCCCCCCCTTAAACAAAAAAATAAAATAAAATTACAGCATACAGAAAAATCAGGGTGTTCACAACAGTTACAGAAAACCCATTACAATTTACTACCGATAATGAACAAAAATAAAATCCACTCTCTGCTGCCATTTCAAAATTTCTTTGTTAGCCTTGGGTGGCCTTTCCCTCCCCCAAATATTTGTAATGAACTAAAACATTATATCTGGTGATCAGCAGAACAGCAGATTACACTACACCTCAAATGCAGAAACACCTATGAAGTAGAGGAATGTTGACTTTGTAATAGAGAAGCAGATATTAAAAAAAAAAAAAAAAAAAAAAGGTGCAGGACTCCTTCAGTTCTTCACTAGTCTTAGAAAAACTTTCCAGAATACTGCTTCACACTATAAAAAAGAAAAAATAATCTTGCATTAGAATCCTTCAACATCTGCATACTGCTTCACACTATAAAAGAAAAAGAAAAAAGCATGTATTAGAATGATTGACCATACATCTTGCATCAATATTCACAATGGCATTCTTAAAGATTAAACTACAAATTTCCAATACATCTAAAAGCAAATAATTTTAAAAGATTAAGGGCTAATGATTATAGGCATATAATTATTTTAAGCACATTTAAACATTAGTAATCTAAAGCCAAACATTCAAGTTAAACAGTCACAAATGCTATGACAGCTGACGTTATTAAAGCAAAACTAAGCAAACTAAGTCTGAAACTTAATATTTGGCAGAAGAGAAAGTAATGCCAGCAAGGTGTGAAATGCTGCATAACAGCACCAATTGATTTCAACTTGTCCTGTAGAGGCATGGTCTGTGCCATATGGTAGACTGTGATTTGTTGTCAGTTAAGTTATCTAAAAACAACAAAATCACTAGTCTTCCACACAGAACTAGACCAACATCCACTGAAATCTTCTATATTTTCTACAGGTTCTATGTACTTTATTACAAGTAGTTTTTTTGCAGCAATTTTCACCAGAGAAATGAGAGGACTGCTTGGTTAAGGTGTCTTCCATCAAGATTAGTTTTGAGGGAATCTTCATTTTAGAACGGAGAAGAGAATCAAGGCAGAACTACCACTGAAGAAGTTAGGTTCAATAGATACTTAAATCCTGTCTTCTAAAAACTATATTGCAGAGAACAGGAGCTTTAGTATGTAGTAGTAGGAAAGCCAGTTTAAAATTGACAGTAAGGACAGCATTAAGCTTCAACTTGCCTGTTCTGCAGTAAATACTGAGCATTTTGTATCTGGTCCTGTGTTCCTGTAATAGTTATTATTCGATCTTCTGAGCCTTCTAGTGGTTCATCAATTTTGATTGAAGCTCCTGACTCATGACGTATTTGTTTGATTCTCTGGCCTCCCTTTCCAATAATAGAACCTGCCAACTAGGGGAGAAAATAAAGCATTTATTTCTTGATGTAGCTTTCTCCTCAAAAACACAGTACTGTTCAATTAGCTTCCATCAATTTAGTGGAAGCTTACTCTTTTACAGCCTCAAAACATCCTCTGTAATGTTTATTATATAAACACAAGTGGGATAATGTTGGAAGAACCAGATGCTTGGTTGTAAAAACAAATTGTGTAGACCATTTCTATTACTGAATATTAAAAAAATAAAATAGTTCAGTGCATCTCTGAACTGAAGCCAAAACAAACATTCTTAAGAATAAACTTTCAGTGATTTTGAAACACTTGCTTTATATCAAAAATACTTGTCAAGCATCACAAATACTTTTGATTTACTGACAGTCTGAGAAAAGGCTATGACATTCTATTTATTTAAACACAAGTGGAAAGCAAGTCAGCTTCACTTACATCTTTGGGAATCGTTACTTGTGTTGTGATGATGGGTCCACCAAGATCTCCATATGAACCACGGCCCCCTGTATAAGAATAGTCTGATTTAAACGTATGCATCAAGCCTCTTACTGACTAAATGAAGTGCATGTCAAAGTTCTCTATAAAAACTTACCATATCCAGAGCCACCCTCAAACTATAAGAAAAAGAGAAAGAAAATACTTAAATAGCAAATAGCCATGATTTATTAACATGTTTTCATCTCAAGTATCATACTGTTAACTTTGAGCCTATTTTATGCAAAAATCCTAACCCACAACCTAAATCTAAATGTCATTAAAAGGTAAACTGGGTAAGAGGGCAGACCAGGAACAAAGGGAGGGGGAGGGGAATATCTTATGACAACCTCTTAGCTTACTCTATTAAAAACTCTAAGAATAAGTCATCAAGATCCAGCCATACCAGTTTACAAAGCAACCTTACGAATTCAACTGATAAACAGCTCTTGATGCTGGATCTACTCCTGATCCTTGGACTAAACTAACATTCAAAACAAAAGATCAGAATTCAGCCTTATTACTACTACCTATACAGATCAGGAGAAATTAAAGTCTCAGTTTGGGACAAGACATTTACCTGGTAACTGTCAACCCTCCTACACCATTCCATCTATATCTTGAGGAAAAACTAATTCAACTCATAACTTATAATTGGTCTCTTCATTCAGACTATGCTACAATACTTTGTATATTAGAAGGGACAATCATGACATTAATTACTGCTGTTCTGCTAAAACTACCATATACCAAATCCAAATCACTGCAATGCAGCACTCCTGATTGCTTTTATTTTCAGGATTTGTAGACTGGTACTTGATATCAAGTGCTTAACTTGAATTAATGCCTTCTAAATACACAAACACCCATTTTAATATTTTCCTGTAGAAGCAGATAATAGACGTGCACACTTCTCTGGAATTCAACTTATATCACTGAAATACAGGAATTTGTATGAATTACTCTTTTGCAGAAGTTGTAATGCAACAATTTTTTCCAAAAACTATTTACCTGCTAGCCTTTTGGAGCCACATCAAAATGGAAGCTATTCAGAAAAAACTGTTCAGCTGATCATTTGTTTCTAAGCAACCTGTGTTGTGTAATCACATTGCTTAGCAATACAGACCATAATACAACATAACAGAGCTTGTAGTGGAGTGTAAAATACAAAAGAATGAAGGACACTGCTTAGAACTTAATTCAGAGGCTGATCAGGGCTGCATATTTCACACACAGACTCTTCCACCTATTTTTGCTGATATTTTGCACAGGGAAGGGAAACCCTTCTTTTGGGCTAACTTGTTTTAATGAACAATCCTTTTCTTGACCCTTTCTGCTGTTTCTCCTCCCCAGACTAGAAGACAACAAATGAATATGACAGCAGATGAGTAATTTTAACTGTTTATGTAAGCTAGGAACTAATGTTTAATATTTGGTAGCACTTTGCAGTCTTCTAGACAAGCATAAACACTTGCTGATACCCAACCTTCCTTCCTAAAACCCCTAAGAAATTTGATAAACACAAATCAAATTGAATACTTTCAGATTTACGGATAGGTAATGCATAATAGTTTATCCACAACTATAAGTAAAGAATTATTTTTAACATTCCTCATTTGAAACAGGAGAAAACACAACATGATAAAGTTAATGTAAAACATATTCCTAAATTGACACACCTACAGGGTGTTGAAAAGCAAGTTACAGTGAAAGTTACAACTTAGAACATTAAAATAGGGTACAAAAGAAGCAATACAACAGAAAAGCTGCTCTCTTGGCTGTGCCTGCTGTATACTTCCATTGTGGAACATTAACTGCCTGTATAGAATTCACTGTTCAGGACAAACTGCCAATAACTTGAGTTAGGAGGACAGCTTTAGGGATTTTTAAATAGGTGCAAGCTGCCACTGACTACATTCAATCTCAAGAAATTGCAGTTATCCCTTAACCAATGCAAATGATTTTTCTCAAAAATCAACTATTACACCAGTCAAATAAAAGCATGAGCACACTCACCAACTCTGGTGGCTGCATGTCATCACAGGCATCCACATGACACTGCATCATCTTCCAGGCACAACATAATAGGAGGAAAAGAGGAAACAAATCCAAATTAAGTCCATGTCATGGAGGCTTATAGCAAACACAAACATTTTTCTGCACTACTACTACAAAGACTCAAAAAAGTACATGATATAGAACAGTTACAAGATCCACTCCCTTTTACTTTCACTGCAAGGAAACTGTAACTGGTCATAGTTCTTTCTTGCTTGTTTCTATGGTGTAAACAGATTTTCCTATTACAAAGAGAATCAGACAGCTAAGAGGAGAGCAAAGCCTGAACAGTTTGTTTTGAACAACTTTGAGTACTAAAGCTGTACTATATACTAAAAGATGTTACTCTCAGATACAAAAACCTTCTATTTCTTTCATACATAGAAAAAACCCAGAAAAGGCATTTAATTAAACTAACTGTCATTGATCTATCTACGTCAACAGCAGGTCAAGCAGTAAGAACATGACTTATCATATTTTATTAATGTATTTCCATATAACTCATATAGGCAATAGCTAAACTAACAATCTACTACTGCCTAATTATATTAAAAAAAAAGTGGTTTGATTTCCAAGTAATATATAGCATTTCTTTCCTTCAGATTTCTACAACAAACATTGGGGAAAAATATATCAACAAACAATTATAAAATTATAATTTGTAGAATCCACTTTAAATTACTATTAAGGCAAAGGCCTTTGCTGGGTTAAAACATACAACACGAATAGCACATTAAAATATAAATGCTCATTTAAAAACAGTTCCTAAAACACCAAGTACAGGATAATTGAAGATACATAACAGAATTTTCTTCTCTACAGACTCATTTGTGCTAGCTACTACTAATAACCAATGGAAACAAAATCAAAACCAAATGAAGCACTGATTGGATAAGACAAAGAGCATAGTATTAATAAGAATTTATTGACTTTTACACCTAATGAAAATATGCATGCAGTCCTAACTGATGGCTAATTCCTTATTGTAACTTTGCCTTATTTTTAAAGGGATTAGCCCAGAAGAGTGAAAGTTTGTTAATTTCTTTTAGTATTTATATAGATAAATGTCAAACATCTTTCCTTCGGTTTTTAACACGCTCCTTAATTTCAAATCTCTTATACTAAAGATATTAGAAGTACTTCATGTTTATGTACCTTTATTCAAGTGCTTTTACAGACATGTATACATAAACACATATAAATAATGTTAAGAAATATCAAGAAGTAGGAATCATTTGAATGAGCAAAACCAGACCACCAAAAAAAAAAAAAAAGAAAAAAAAAAAAAAAGAGGGGATTAAATGGCTTTATATACACTTCTCCACCTTGTTTTTTCTCCTGGTATGTTTTTGTGCCTTTGTATATCTAAAGCACCCATGGGGATGAGTGTGTTAAAAAATAGTGTAAATGCGTTCATATTTTCTCAGCTATCAGAATAGCCATTATAGTCCATAGGCATTTGATTTGGAGTAGTTACAGCCTAAAATATATAACTAATAAGTGAAACAATTCACGCATGCTTTTCAGTAAAATGCCTTAGAATAGGTATTTTTTATACATATATATACACACACATATAAAAATAAATTTAAAAAAATTCCAAATTATTTTCCCCTCCCATCTTAGAATGCACAAGGCTGTCAGTATTGTCGCATCTCAGAAAAATCAAGTTTCACCATCCAGTCTTGGTTCACCATCTTATGAGTCTTGAACTACTGAATTTTTCTGCCTTTAGCAGAGGACTGGCAGCAAATGAGGATTTCTGTAGATTCAACATCTCCAAGATGATGGGGGTTTTGTTTGTTTATTTTTTGTAATTTTAAGTGCAAGTCTTTCATTTCAATATTTCTGCTAGACTTCTGGTGCCCCAATTTTGACATCCTTGTAATATGTACTTCCAGTATGTATTACTGGAAGTTAATTGCCTCTTCCTCCCAGGAGGCAACGTGTAAATCTCATTTCATAGCTCCTATCCACTTCTTTCTCTTCCTTTTATTTTAAATATTTTTTTTTAAAAAAAAAATCTCATCTAACCTGTCATCTTAAGGAATATGCCAAACAGAACCAGAGGAGGAAAAAAGATTGTTAGCCCGAGTATTTACCTCCTAGATGCCTATGATTTCTCTTTCCAAGAAAGAGGATACAACAGTAAGCAACTACCAGGAAGTCACATTTCAGAGTACAACATGGAAGAGTATCTATTACCTTTTTTCAAACTTTCCCCACCCGTCAACATGGTTGAATGTACCTAATTTCATTTAAAAATCAACTTATCAGTGGCCCTGGCTCCAAAACATTTGGAATTACAGTAGATTTTTTTGCAGACATAGAAACCAGGATAAAGTCAAGAATTGATTTGAAAAAACAATCATCTGCCAGACCAACTAGAGCTCTTTATAGATATTCATGTTCTCTTAAATTCCGCTAACATCTGTCGGAAAACATTGTGCTGACATGGCTTCTTGATCTGAAAAGGCTCCCAATTCCTATTTCTGTCATCTAGATTAAAAAGAAAGTCTAAATGAAGATCCATGTAATAAAACCTGCAGGGATTGCATTCTACCAACTTTCTATTCCATTGTCGATGGCAGGTAGGGAAAACAACAAACCAAACAAGAAACCCTACAAACCAAAACCACACAGCAGATCACATCCCAAACACCCTTTACACCCCAAACAGTCATCTTCTTGAGGAGACCATTTTGTATAGCCAAAACATTTTGGTAATATCTAAGTTTATTAGAAGCACACATGCCCTACACTTAAATATGTACTTAAGAACAGTTTCCTCAGATATTCAGTGCTAACTGTATTTACTAAACAAAACAATATGAATTTTAACTCCTACCATTCCATCATAACGGTCTCCAGGTCTACCCCTTCGGTCATAAGACATAAGATCTCTAAAATGAGAAAAAACAGCAGCACATGACTCATTATAAACTAGTTAATATATTCTAATTCAGGTTTTCATGATTTGCACACAACTATGAATTTCTAAATGCTTTAGCCAAGTTGTGAATGACAGAAAATAAAGTTACAGAACTACTGGCTATAGTCCTGATAGACTGGCACATTACAAAAAATAATCAAAAAGTATTTGAGTTTAAAATTCTCTGGTGCAATGTACGCTCAGTCTTGCATAATCACTACCAACACAGAGTGTGAAACAAGTCCTGGAAACATGAGCACAATTCAGCAAATTTTACTCAAGTTGAGTTTTGTACAATGCATTTATGCAACAGCTTACCCGCCACGAGGAGGTGGTGGAGGAGGAAGAGGAAGATTACGAGCTCTGCTGCCACCTCTGCCACCACGACCTGGCGGAGGTGGTGGAGGTCCTCTGCGAGGGCTCATATCATCATAATCTCTTCTTGATGGAGGCATGGGTCGTCCACCACGACCAGGAGGCATTCGATCGAAGCCTCCTCTTCCACGCATTGGAAAGCCTACTGGACGACCCCTTCTATCATCAAACATCATTGTAAAGCCACCATAGTCATATGTTTCATCATAGAAATTGGGATCATAAGGCTGGGCCCGTCCTTTAATTGGAGACTAAGACACACACAAAAAAACACCACACACAGCCCCTGGGTTAGCACTGTTACAATTATTGTATTTCAATTAATTGCTATAGTAAATGTATAAACATGAAATTATACATTCTGAATACGTTCTTGATTTCACGATGCTGATAAGAGAAGCAGGGGTGGTGATATGCTTCCTGATAACTTAACTATGATGGAGAAACTGCTTACTGATGGGTGCATGTACATTTAGCTCCCTTCCTCCCCAATTTAAAAAGTCATATTTTATTGATATGTAAAGCATGACTAACAGTTAATTGGTACCAAAAATGGCTTCCCTCTCCAATAAGATACACCCTTTGTAGGGTCTATAATTGTAGAAAACAGGAATAATTTCAAAGGGTGCTAACAGTCCAAGGCTTATTTTGTTACTGGATAAGAGGTACTGAATTCAAAATAGAAATGGAAGAATATAATTTTCTATCCAAATCACCCTAACTTTCATGAATACCAATGAAAGAATAATAAGTTTAAGACACATTACCTCAGAGATAAGATCCAAGATAATCTTGATACATTCCACAACTCTATCAGGTTTCCCACCGATAAGCACCACTCTATCAGTGGAATGAGGACAACACTCTTGGAAGAGCTTAATGGTGGTCTGAGTGTTCTGTTGAAGAGAAGAAAAAAATCCAAAAATCTTCAAATAGAAGTATTTTAAACAATTTTATAAATTTATTGGAAACAAAATGGGCAAGACACACACTAAAACATTTTTAAAGAAACAATCAAACCAGACCATTAAACTTCTAGTCATTTGAAGTGAATGCTTGCTTCTGAGTTCTTGCAACAATTTTCATCTTAGGATTAATATATTTTTAAGATCTGCATTGATTATCAGTTTGTATGAAATGCTAGTGAAGAGGAAAAAAGTTCGATTTTTAAAAAGCTTTCAATTATGGCTCATCTTCAGAGTAATTTAATAAAATATTAGCAAAAGGACCACATACCCATTATAAGCTTACAGGTTATATAAGCCTTCATATGTCATAAAGACATGCTTTGGATGTGTTGTCAGGATTATGTCTAGTCATCTTGCCTTCCTCAGTCCACACAAATAGTAGCTTAACATCTAAACTGACCTGAAATTGCCTTTTGACACAATGCCAATAAAGGATAGAAAACAACACTCTAGATTCATAGAGACCACTAGCTTTTTAGAACAAAGCCTCATTCCTTCACAAAAGAAACAGTGGTCTTTAAGGAAGCAGAACTTAAAGTAACAACCCAAAAAAACCCAACCCAAAAAAAACCCCCTTCCAACCCACCCAAAACAAAACAAAAAACTCCAACCACCAACACACCCTCCCCCCAACAAAAACCAAAACCCACTCAAAACCAAACTACATTAAAAACCCACCCCATACTACATTTTTATAGCAATATTCAAACATCTATTAAATTATCATCATTAGAATTTATGGAGATGCATCCACACTAAACCATTTTCCATGTCCAGTACCAAGTCTATTCAGCAGTTCATTCCAGAAGGGAGTGATGAATGGCATTTTAATAAGCATCCTTTATTTATAAAGATTACTGCTGATATGCTTAAAAGCTTTATAAGAAGTCCTAGGCTCTATCACCAATAGGCACTTTATTTCTGACTTTTTGCAAGAAAGTTGTAATAAGTAACTCAGATTGATCTCAGAACACAGAAATCATGTATGAAATATGTTCTGCAGGAATTATTGCATAGATGATGCTTACACTCACTGTTTATGAGCAGAAACCCCTAATTTGTTTATAGAATAAAAGCAGAATCTGAAAAGAATAGGACACAGTACCTCTCTGAGTTCTTTGATTTTAGCACCCTTGACACCAATAATTCCTCCTGCTAGACTTTGGTGAATTAGAAGTCTTAATTCACAGTCAAAGTCGCTACCTTTGTAGTGTTGATACTGTAAGATGCATACAAGAAAATAATAAAATATTAGTCAGGGGAAAACATAATTGAAAAAAAATCAAAATACTAATTTTGGTTTTTTGTTAAGGTTTTCCTCCAAACACCATGGTATGACTTAATTTGCTGCTGAACTATAATGCTGTATTTGCTACGATAGAATCACACCTATTTTGAGTACTTTGCCTCAATGTAAGGTGATGTCAAGCTAATTTTCCTTATTTCTTTTATTATTATTGTATAAAATTTTAAGATATCAAACAGCACAACACACTTGCTTACAAAGCCAAGACAGGATGGAAATTACAATACAGCTACTTCAAATTGAGGACTAAACAAGTCAGGAGACAGTTGTTTTGAAGGGGAGGAGGCTGTTCCAAATATTAATTTTATAAATAGAGATTGTCTCTGTCCTCTACCAAAAAAAAAAAAAGCAACCAACAACATGTAGTTTGAGAGCTATAGGTCCTCCTTTCAAAAAAGGCTGGGTTTTATTTTCTAATTTAACATATTAAATATAGCACAATCATCTAGAATTATCTCGTTTTAAAATATAAATGTATATCTCTGAAGATGAAACAAACCTAAGAAACATACCTCTTCTAAAGTAGGGATAATCTTCTTCAAAATTTCTCCAATCGTCTCTGTATCTGCACTTATACTCAAGATGCTGTTAGAGGCCATAATGGTCAGAAAATATGGAGAAGGTGGAAAAGTAGAAGTTTAGTATTCATAATCATACACAAAATTCTAACAAGATTAATTATAAGTTCTTCTGTGTAGTCAATGTTCCCCATTTAAAGCAAACCTGTTCACTAGATTTACAATACGTGCATCTTTGTTTATGCCCAATATATATGCATGATGAATTTAAGACTAGGTAGGTCTCGCAGAGAGAGCGAGAGCAAGCAAGAGCTTTTGGAAGGGCTCAGAGTAAGTGTGCAAGAAATCTATGCAGAACTGAAAATAGAAGTGAATATTCATGTTCCCCACCATCACTAATTTAGTATACCCTTGCCATTACATTGGTAAAACCGGCACACCTTCTTGTAGAAAAAGTGGGGATATGCAAGTGGTCAACATTATATCTGGAGTACGGTTGAGAGACCAGTTAGATTACTAATAGGCTCTGCAAAAAAGGAATATAAATACAAGGAAAAAACCCAAAACCAACCAAAGGAAACCAACCCTCAAAAGCCCCACAAACAAAAATGTAACACAAAGTGAAGAAAAGTGGCCTAGAGGTAGTATTTAATCAGAAATAATTATAAAGAGACAACGTTGGGGGGAGCAAGGTGGGCCACAAAGACAGAGCAAGAAACTATTGAAGCAATTTGATTTATAATGCAGTGAATATGCAACACTTGAAACTGTGCTCTTTCCATTGAAATAAAATTAGTGGATTGTTTGGGTGGCCAACTCACGTAAAAGTTCAGTGACAAAAAAACTTAATGGGGAAAATAAGACAGAAAACTAAAAAAAAAAAACAAAACAAAACCAACCAAGCCACAATACATAGTCTATAAGGGGATACTATTTAATTATATAAAAGGCAGGTAATAAAATACATTTCTCTCTTTCTAGTCAGGCAGTGAGGCATAAACTGTTGGGACATACCGCTCGGGGCCACTGCTGTCTGGGACTGAAACACTTGCATTGTACTGCATTGGTCATTGGCGTTCGTGGATGTTGGCATTGGGCATGGGTATTCAATCAGTAGTTGTCAAGTATGGTACCCATTTGGCAAAGAGTACATTTTTGGGCATAGCCAACCAGGGTTTTCACATGGGCGTTCAGGGGTGGATGGGCCAACGTCATGGTGGGCAACGCAGGGGCAAGTCGATCCAGTACATGGGTAACGGAGATATATGGCCAAAAAAACAAGGAGAGGGAAAAGGGGGAAAAGCAGTGAATTTTAACACAAACTATACTCATTACTCTCAGTTAATGAAGCAAGCTTAAGTTGTTCTTAAAATTAACACAACAGTGGATTGCTACATTGACTGTGGGTTAACAGTATGGATCTTAATGAGTTACTTTATCTGACTAAACTACTTTTTACTTTTAACATAATGATGTTTCAGTAGCAGGCTGGCTCATGAACGTAGACACAAAAAAACCTGTTGAGATCCATATTACCGGAACCTTGGGCAAGTTGGGAAAGTTAGTACTCCAGATCAATTAAATTAAATGGACTTAGGTGATATATTTATTTACTTTAAACAAGCAAAACCACTAGCTGCCAAAGTTACCAAGTGTACCAAAGGTACCAAGTTCCCAACCATTTCAGCTTAATCCTCAATTCTAGTTGCTATAGTTTGTGAACTTAGATGGAACTGATTCTGTAATGATATATTAGCAAATATCGTATTGAACAGTCTTGCTTGAAAAAATTGCTGAAATTGTAGCTGATGTTAAGTACAGAAGTGTAAACAAATGGAATTTAAGAAGCATTGCAAAGTTTTATAAATACATAATATTTACACTGAACATGTGTCTAATAACAAGAATCAACTATAAAATATGAATAGATAAATAAGTCACGACCATTTAAAAATGCTACCAATAGAATAAAAAGCTGCTTTACTGTTCTATAAATGTATTTAAATCTTGCAATCTTAACATGAATGTTTTTGTGCTTTATGTCCAAGCTGTTAAAGTAAGAACAGATGGACCATTATGGGTTTGGGTTTTTTTAAGTTAAAAAATTCCTCTATCACTGGGTTAAGCTAGCCACCTGCAATAGTTTTCAATAGTACTATAATTGATTCACATATATGGGAAATGATACTTAAGGGTTTTAAGCTTTGCCAATATTTCTAATTGAAGATGTTAACTCATTTGAGGTAATTTAGAGGAACCCTGTTTGAAAGCAAAGAGGTTTAATATAAACCTCTGTTCCCACATAACTTAAGCCTGAGTTTTAATTACAACACAAACTGAAAAACTAGTTATCTCCTCTAACAATCATTATAAATGGTTTATAATTAGCATTTAGATTTGAATTTCTCAGTTTCAAGAAATGTATGCAATCAAGTTTTCAATGTAGTGCTCTGAAAGAATTAGTGTCATATCAATTCAAATTCATATATACTCACATCTGTACGAAGCGCCTTAATATTTTTGCCACCTTTTCCAATCACTGCTCCAGCATTCTGGAAAATAGTTTTCAGAAGTTATGTTATGCTAATACAGCACAGACTACATTTTGAAATGAAGACTAAGAACAATGTATCTATCTCTGCATTACCTTGTGGGATGTATTTAGGGGTGGAGCGGGGCTTGTTTTGCTTTTGAAAGGGTCAAATCAAATAGAAACAAACTGACATAGTTTTATCATAGGGGAAAAGAAAAAGTCAAAACAGCTCTTAAACCCGAATTTTGGAAAGAAATAAAAATACTCAATATTATTTCAATTTTAAATTTAGGTTTCTAGGCAATTATTTCTATGTAAAACCATCTCATAGCTACAGTATGACTGAAAAAATACCTTATGGGATTCCATGCATGTTATGTAGGTCAAGGATTTTCCCAATTTGTTTACTTTATGTTTGCAAATTTCACTTTTGCACTCCAAATATTCGATAATTTCAAACACTACTTTGGTTTTAAATGTATGTAACTCAACTGACCACTCAGGCAGGTACAGTCTGAAGAATGTAAAGCCAATATAAACAATCGCTAATCTCCAGTTGCTAAAATCAACAGGAATAAACTCAGATATTCAAGAGGGGCGATTGTAAAACTACATTTTTAACAGGCTATTTCAAGAACTACATGCAAAAGTATTGCTTTTATTATGCAATTTATACATGATGCTAACAGCACCACAAATATTTTGCAGCATTCCACGTAATGTGACTATTAACCAGAATTGCCATGTAGAAATAAGGTAACATTTCCCTGTCCTGACACAAAAGACAGAGTTATTTCAGACTGTGCAAACATCCGTAATGACTGGAAACACTGAAGGAGATTCATAAATAGCAATTGTACTATGACAATTTATACTAGTCGACAAAGCAATTGCAATCCCTGAAACATTACTCCCATATTTCCTCCTGTTGATACATAGATTTAATAAATCTGGGAAAATTACTAAAATCCTGAGGAAGTCCTCATCTTGCCTCTCATATTTAATTTACAATCACAAGCTGATCATTCCCTAAACTGCTTGCTTTTTAAAGACTAATACACAGTCATTCCCCTGGAAACAATTACATTCCATTCAAGCATGAGAAAAGTGGCTTATAATTTCTATTGCTTTATTTTTTCAATGAGTACATTTTTTTAAATCAGAGAATTCCCATAGATCATTAAAGACTCACATTTAAAAAAAATTATTGAAGATAATACCATTGCAACACACTTCTACTATCATTCACGTACTTACAAATATCCCTAATAAGTTATTTTACTTTAAATAAAGCACACTTTTTTTTCTAAACATACACTGTCACCACTGGCTTAAGCAATGGTATAAGGAGTAACATAGCGATACTAAAGAAGTATACTTTGCTTTGAAGCAAGATGCGTAATTCAACCATCTCATCTGTATTCCGAGATCTTTTGAAGGCCTGTTCTTCTTCCATATCTTCTGCAGGACGTTTACCTGTAGACAGGTCCATAGGGGGGAAAACACAAACATATATTTAACTTTCTAAGTCACGAAAAAATTGTATACCAAGCTTATGCATTGTATTCCTAATGAAGCATTCCCTCCTATTAGCCCAAAGCTAACTTCTGACATCTACCCTGAGTATCTATAGCACAGAAACAGATTTCTACTTCATCAGCCTACATATCAATTAATTATTGAAGACTCACATTCCAAATCTATGAACTACAGCTGAAATGAGAATTCTGCAAACTTAACGCTGGTGGAACAATAATAAAGTAGTATTTCAAATAGTTTTGAAAAACTGGCATGAACCAACTAAATGCTAATGTCCTAACACTTCTTCGCTAATTATGTCCAAAAAGTTTTTTGCTTAGCTAATATTTCGAGATATTTCATGTATATATATGCACACGTTCCTTCAAACTAACATCTGCAATAAATAAAATACAGTAATAGATATGTCTGACAGTATTTTTACATGATCACACTGTCCAGACAAGTACTGAGTATTTACCTAAGGATTTGAAAATATTTGATAGCTATAACTTTTAGTTACTTATGCCATGTCTAAAATACTCCCAAAGCAAAATTATGTATTCATGATACGAAAACCACATAAAGTCATACAGAACACTTAAATTAAAAGATTAAATGCAAAAAATACTACCAATACAAGCATTTGACACAGTTAAAGTATTCCAAAATAGTTAGAAACACTGAGACTTAAAAAGGTTCTTTCCCCCCACAATAAAATAAAATAGCCCTTTAAAAAATTTACCATTTGTCTCTGTGTTGGTAAAGGTCTCCTCCTGTTGTTCAGTCTCCATTATCTTTTGTTCTTAGGTGTGCAGATAAAACCTGTTGCAGAATAAAAAACCACTAGTACATCTATTTTGTAAAGGGGGGAAAAAAGAAAACTGTATATCATACTAAAGGGAAAACCAAAAAGATATACCCGCTTTTAGAGCTAACCAGTTTTATATACACTTGCAGAGCAACACTCAAGTGTTCTGGGCAGGATCAAAACCCAACAGCCCACTGCTTCAGAAGCCTATGAAAACAGCATAGATCAGGCTCTGTTCACTTACAGGTTTGATTCTCCCAGCAACTAAATCAGGGGTTTGACCCGAGTTTTTGCTGCAAAACTTTTCTTTACAAATGAGAAAACATAACATAAGCCAAACACATCACTAAGAGGAGAAACAATCAAGTCTGTAAACTTACAAATAATTACAGTCTGAATGATTCTGGACTTGCTCAGTATTCAAGCATTTGCTAGTTTTAAGCAATCACATTTACTGATAATGATTTTCAGATATTTAAAGCGAACAATTATCTGGTTCCTATTTTTAGCATGTTATATAGTACACGTTGTATTTCCTTTTTAAGAGACACTATGTAACATTCTGCTTATTGTTTAGTTCTAAACAATTTAGACTAAAAAGGTATTATAATCACCAGCATTAATTTTATAAGCTGGTGATTATCAACTTACTAGCAGGCATTCTATCATGCTTTCAATTCAATATAAAGGATGAACAAAAGAAATTACACACAAGCCACACTAAAAAAAAAATACCATGCTAATTATGTATAACCTCTACATACATGCACAAAGAATCTCAAAAGCAGCTGAACTTTTCTGACTTTGTGAAACAGGTACCTCCTTCAAGATCTATTTTTGTTAAGTCCATGTGAGACTACTTCTAAAATACATTAGAAATCCAGGCAGAACATTTTTGCACCTTTTTATCTTAAAAAATTAATTTGTGCAGATAACAGCCAAAGAATGCTATTTTCCGCCTTAGATTTTATTGCTCAACTTCCATAGTCTGAACAAACGGTTGACGCTCATGTATAAAAAGTGAGGTACGTTTAACTTTTTAAAACATCCTTTCAATTATCTATTAATTTGTAATAGTTACCCTGCTTATGCAGGCTAACAACAAGCACCACCAGTAAGCACACACTCTTTTACAGCCACTGCCAAGACCGACTTCTCAGCACATGGTAGTATTTCCAGGCCCCTAACTGGACCCAATGGAAAAGGGCTGCTTAAATAGCCAAGTATGAAACAGACGTTACCAGAGCGCGCGGGGGGGGGGGGGGGGGAAGGAAGGTGAATTTCATCAGATTCAAATGGCTAACCCTATCAGACCCCTTTTCTATTCTATTGCAGATCCTATTCTATTTATGACCCTCACAGAAATTTTAGAGCTGCGGAGGGGAGGGGGGCGGGGGCGAAATTTAATATAGTGTTCAGGAGAAGATGCTCTCAATTAGCTACTGTGCTCTGTTGTGTAAATCGAACTTGCGGGATTGAGTAATGCAATGTTTTTAAAAACATCAAAAGGATAAAGCGGCCACGGACATGAGTAGAGGGCTAGGAGATGCCAGCATGTATCTATCCCGCTCCCTCCGGGACTTACGACCGTTCCCGCCCGCACACCTTCCCTTCCACAGCCCACGCGCAAGCCGCACCACGGTATGCTCGGGCTGAGCAGACTTTATCCTTCGCACGGCATCCACAGCCAGCCCACCCGCCGCCGCAGAGTTCTCGGAAGTCCAGCTCACTCCTTGGGCCCGGGGGGGGGGGGGGGGGGGGGGGGGAGGAGAACGGGACATTACAAAACCCCCACAGCCCGATACCCACCTTCGCGGTGGCGGGGACCATCAGAAATGGCGGCCGCTTTAATGGCGCCTACCCACTGCTAGGCGGAACCAGGACCCGAAAAACCACCACCACGCGGTCACAAGATTTCCCCCGCTCTGCCTAAGGAGACACAAAGGAGGCCCTCACCCGAGTTCAAGCGGGGCCGACAGAGAGCAACGGCTCCGCCACGAAAACTCCGCCATCGCCGCGATCGCCCCTAAAAGCAGGCCCTGCTGCAGAGCGCTCCCCAATCGGTTTGGCACGGTCGCTTCCGCACAGGCCGCAGCCGAGAGAGCCCTCCCTTCTCCTCTCCGCCCGCCATAATTCCTAAAACCTCGCCCCATGCACAGTTAACCAGGATAGGCGCAGGAAGGCGGCGACGACTGCTCCCCCGGCCTTGGTGCGCATCCGCTACTGCAGCCGTCCTCCAACACATCGCCACTCCGGGAGCCGCACCGATTGGGCCACCGTGCCCGCGCTAAGGTCGCCGAAGCACGATGGCTGCCGGCAGAAACACAATCACCCTTTTCACCCTTCCCTCAGAATAGATGGGGCCCCTTGGGCCCGGCAGGTTGCGCTAAGCCGCCCCACATTAGCCAAGGAGTCACACCCAGTCTTCTACTCCACGCAGCAGTCCCTAGACCTACCCAATTCCGCCGCTCCGCCAGCAGGGAAGAGCGCTGTCTTTGCGGGAGCCCATGAAAATCCCGGGGCCTGGCAGCGACTCAGAACTCCTACGTTATCGTGTTACACAGCAGCGTCGAGAGGGGCGCGATCAACAGCTCCACTCCCCCCCCGCACACCGCACCACCCCCTCCTCACCTTCATCAGCTACGCGCGCGAGGCGTGCTTACCTGCGCCCACCTCGTACGATAAAGGTGAGCAGCTCTCACCACCAACACCACCAGGTGACTAGCCCAGCCGCCGCGCCGCCTCGCCTCGCCTCCCCCTCCCCTCGCCCCGGAAGGATCCACTGCCCGTCAGAACAGGAATGGCCTCTAATTCGCCCCGCCCTCCGTGTGGACCACGGCGAAACAGGCCTGGGTGCCACGAGGAGAGGAGCGCGATCCACCCTGCACCGTTGTTGTGTACCTAGATTGTTTTACCTGACTAACAGAAGCCACAAGAGGAGCGGCAACAACAGCAGAGACGATGGAAAGCGGTAAAGGAAAGCGAGACCAACTTCAGTTGTTTTTTGTTGGTTTTTTTTTTTAGGAAAAAATGGCGTCTGCGAAAACTCCGCCTTGTGCTTGTCCCCTAGCACCGGAGGGGGCGGGGCAGCTTAAAGGCTCACGTGGCTCCACGCCTCCTATTGGCTGTTGGGTTGCGCGGGGTTTTGGGGGTCTGAGAGCAGATGTGTTCTCTTTTTTTCTTCCTTACCCTCAACTCATGTTATGGGAGTTGGGTTGTCCTGCTGGTTTTGCCCCCTTATTCGGCACCGCCCCTGTCCCGGATAAGTGTGGGGTGGCTTGACTGAGGGTAGGGTGTGGGGGAAAGGGCTCTGGTTATAGTTGGTTTGAGGAGTGTGTGTCCTGTCCCTGATGTGACTCAGTGGTGGGGCGAGGCATCTCACCTCAGTGTTCATCGCTGTCTACTGCCGCTCGTCGGTGCCTGTAGGGATGCAGAGCGGCAGCTGGCCTCGCTGCCCCTGGAGCTCTTGGGACAGGGTTACAGCACCAAGCAGGTGACAGGTTGCCTAAGGTCTGCATGGCCCATATGAGAAACTTATAGAAAATGGCGTGATGTGCTGGTCCTTAACTTTACAAGAGGCCCATGGGATTAGACCCGCTGATGAGTAAACAAATGGATTATGTCCCTTAATTAACTGTACGGTTTCTTCTAAGTGGTGGAGTTTTGGGGAAGAACTTTAAGACGGTATTTTTTTCTTAGTTGCAGGTTATAATGTCAGAAGACAAGCCTTGAGTTTCTTGGCTATTCTTACAGTAATTTTCTTTGGTGTAATTCTGTAGGGAGGTTGAGCTCCTTGGTCATCCCCCTTAAGGGGATAAACAGGTTCCAAATGCAGTTATGCAACTTCCAAAACTAACAAGAAGGTAAAGCTAATTAACTACTGATGTTCTTGAGACAACGACCACCAAAACTTAGTACTATTGTAGCCAAACCCTGGACTGGATCTCTAGATAACATTGATATTTCACGCTAGCCTTCTGTTAATTCCAAAGCTTTCATTCTGTTAAAGTGTAAAAATTGCCCATGTAGTACAAATACTTACAGATCCCAACTTGTTTATATTGTAAATGGGGCTTCCAGCCCATTTTCTTAACAGTGCTAATAAAATGGGACAATAACTTCTTAAGTCAATTTTTAAAGTAGGCTGGGTGTGAACAGCAGCAATAATAAGAATAAAACAAACAAAACAGTTGGAGGAGAACCTTTCTTCTTCTAGTTACTATATTTCCATCCACAGCAGAAGGATTTCAGGTGTATACTTACTATTAAATCAACAGGAAAAGATGAAGCTACCAAGAAGGGTTGCTTGTAGAAGTCTCTGTTCTTTCCTGTAGGCTGTTTATGCTGGTTGAAGCTTACTTTGTTTAATTACTGGAACTGCATGTTTTTTAGCATCAGTGGAAGTGGGTTTAATTGTAATTGCTTCTACACTGTCACACTTAGAATAGCTGAACTTTGAATTGAGAGCAAACTTCTATACAATGCAAGTGAGAGAAGTCATAACTTTACCTATTGTCAGAAGAATAAAAACATCTTTCTGGATTTTGCTCTAGAGAATTCACTTTTTTCTTTTAACTTAAAAGAAATTGTCTGCATTTAACATTGCAACAAGAGTAGAAACTTAGCTTTCATCTATGTGGCATGTTGAAGTTCCTTTGATATGGCTGGAAGCCTGTATTAATTGTATCTGTGAAAAAAATAGCAGTAGTAACTTAAGTCAAGCTAAGATTAACAGACAGATATTTGATCAATGGCTTCTTTACCAGATTCAAGAGATTTGGAATATCCTATTTTATCTGTTTCCATTTTAGATGCTCCCAGAAGAGAGTTGTCTGGCTTCTACTCCATACAGATTGATTCACTGGTTGATGTTTGTGAGGGACTATTCAGAAATTACCATGGTAACATTCTCAAAATGTCTTGAACACCTGCCTTACCCAAGCATACTAAGAATTGAAAGGTACGGAGAGGTACACTCTGTGTAGGCGAGGCAGTACTTTTCTCTGTCCACAGCCTAGCCTAGGAGTCACATAGGCTAAGAGGCAAAACATCTATGCACTGAAGGCAAGGTCAATCAAAGGTGATTCTGGCAGGGGTCTGGTGATATCCCCGAACCCTGGTACCACCCCTCAACTCATTTCGAGAACTTTCCGCAAGGCCTAATGCACAATCAGTACTCAAAGGCCCGTCTCAGGGAGGAACTGGGCAGAAACCGAGGATATAAAAATTTGCCCCACATAGGCACACATGCACACCCACTACCTGAGGACTGACTGTCATCCATAGAAGACTTCAGATCAAGCTATTGCGGGATCTGAGGGTGGTGAATACTTTCTTCTTCTTCTTTCCTTCTTTCCCTCTCTATTTTCTCGTACATTTCAAGTTTACAGTTTCCTATGTTTGAAGTTTGAGAATTCAAGTGTACAAATCTTTTTACTTGCTATGTACCAATTGCAATAAGCAAATCAACCAGTAAAAGTTGCTGCGTTACACTAAGTCTCTGAGTAACTGTAGTTATTCCTAGTTGCTACACCAAGAATTAAAAACAGTCTTTCCCTCCTCCCACCAAGTGGGACAGGACAATATTAGCCAACCAGCATGTTCACAGTTACAAAAGCTCAGAGGAAAAAATAGTGTGAATGAAGAAGTAACAGCCAACACTTGAGCATCCCAAGAATCCTGGGTAACAAAGTGTACTCAAACGCTGATGCTGCAACTAACTGATGGGATAGATCAAATTCAGGGCATGGAATATCAACCAGTCCCTGTTCTCCATAGTAATTTTCCTCCTGAAACAAAAAACACTGTACAGGGGAATATTGCATATTGTCTTGGAGTCCTCTTCCTTAAACCAGAAAATGTGAAATTCTTGGTGAAGTGGGGGTTATTATAGTGGAATTTACTCAGGAAAAAATCCTTGCTAGATTAATTGGGGAAGCTGAGAACCTTAATCCTGTTGGACAAGCTTATCATGAACAAATTGTTGCAAGGCCTGTAGATGAATTGGGACAAACTCTAGGCCCTTCAAATGAAGATCTTTTAGGTAGTCTTCATGAAAATAATGAATTTGCTTTAAATAATGTAACACCTTCAGAAAGTGGATACTGCAGTAAAGTAAGAATTTTAGTACAGCCTCAGGTTTGCTCACTGCACATGATGAAAATGTTTTGTACCAAGAATTTGGAAATCCTTTGCTTCATTCAGATGAACAAATTTTACCTCCTGTGGAATGTTGATGGCTTTTAAAATTACTTTTCTTTGGAAGATTACTTTCTTCTGGAAGAAGGGATCCAAAGAGAGCTAGAAGAAGTGCTGTCAGCAGTCATGAAAAGAAACATAGATTTAATTACTGAGAAGGTTCTACATACACCTAGAAGTTCATGTGATTCATCTTTAAATGACACTTATGAAAAAGATTATATAAATGAGAGAAGCCTGTAAAAGCTACCAGTAAGCAAAAGACTTCTGAAAGAACAGTATCTGCTGGAGATGAAAATAGTACAAGTAACTTTTCACAGCATAATAGCGTACATCAGACTTAAAGTTCTGCATATTTCTCTTTGGAAAATACTAGCAAAGAAAAGTGGAATGGTATAGACGTAGTTGAGAGCGGACATAAATTTCAGTGCACTTCTGACAGCAAGCTGCTAACAATGAACTGGTATGATTTTCAAAAACTCATCCAAAAGCAGATCAGCCAGAGATTGATATGAAATCCTTTCCTTGTACAGCAGTAGAGGCATATGATCTTGATTTAGTTTTTCTAACTTTCACCTACATTTCTGTTCTCCTTGCAAAAAAGCCAGTTCTGAAAGTTAGATGTTTTATTGTAACTCTTAATGGAAACTTCACAAGCAGCAATGGGTCCAGGGGTATAAAGACAAAAATTTCTGATGATTCAGCTTATCTCAAAGTAGATTTTGCTGATGATATTCTAAGAAGTTTGATTGGATTTTCAGTGTCTGAAATGAATATGTTGAAAAAGATCCCATTTCACATTCAAAGTTTAAGGATGGTTTAGAGAAATGTCAGATGACTGATAGATCTTTGATGACTATAGAGTTTAATCCTTTTTTCAGTCTAAAGCTACTGTATTAATTCTACAGGATGTGGATGCAAGGCATCTAGAACAACTGAAGAATTGTTTGAATAAATAATGTGTGCAAAATAATAATGTGTGAAAACTTGTAGATTATATATTAGGAAATGTTTAAATTAAGATTTCCCCTGAAGGACTGTTGAAAATTAAATTTTAAAGTTAACTAGTATGCCTTTTCTCTCTCAAGAACAATAGTGGAAAAGTGAGAGGAGGAGACATCTTATCAGGTAGGAATTTACCAGTTTGTTTCTTATGGTGATAATATTGAAATAAACTTTTGAAATTTTTTGGCTTGATTTAAAATATTCATGTATCACTTTCCTTCTGCAAAATCCTCTATCTTCTTGACTGGTGATCTGGGGTAGCAGACTGTCAGGAAATGGATAAAGAACAAATCAGCTAATTCTTACAAGGATGATTATTTATTTACCTGATTTTTAAAAGGTAGCTATAGGACACTACCCAGCCTTGTCTTGGAGTAAAGTGCTTGAGTATATTTAAACAAAGAATCATTGTTTAGATGCAGTCGCTTCCAGTAATGCCAACTTGAAAACTCAAATATGTATTCAGTGTGCAAGAACCTAAAATGTAGAGAAATGAAAGATTATCTTTTAAATATTCAGGTAAGGAAAAAAGTGTATACATAAATGGGATTAAAAGCTATGTACTTATTTTAAAAACCAAAACGAACCCCTCCAAATGTTTCTAACATCACTAACAGAGAAGAATGATTGTAACATACAGGGAATCTATTTTTTGGCATGTTAATCATTACTAATTGTTTTGAACCCACAGCCAACCTTATTCATTAGCTCTTAATATTTACTAGTCTAACCTTTTCACAGTGTAGTCAAATATTTGTGTTCCAAATATGTTGTACATGTATATGTTTGCTTTAATTTTTTTTTAATTCCTGCTTTTAGAATGTATTTTAAAAGAAACATGCCTAACAAAGTATAAATGAAAAATTTTTGGCGGAAGCTCTTTAGTCACTTTCAAAGATTAATCTATACCTTACTGTGTGTATAGAGTATCAGAAATGGTTTGCTTGCTTTTTGTTCTTTCTTTCCTTGATTTTTTTTTTTCAAAGAATGTAAAATTGGTAGTTGGAAGAGGAGATAGTTTGTGGGGGTTTTTCATTGGACTGTCAGTATCTTCTTTGATAGCCTTTTCTTCCTCCAAATAATAGCTTTTAGACCATGGGAAACTGCTCTAAGAGACTGTCATTATTGCCTCCTCCCTCCCACCCCAATTATTAAGAGGCATCATTTGAGACTCTAAGAGACCTAAACAAAACTAGAGATAATTTGTTAAGTAAGGTAAAAATTAAGGGAGGTAGAAGAGGGGAAAGATTTGTAAAGCATGAGCCTTTTTAGACTTTATTTCATACAGGTAATAAATGTATGAATTCCTGGGTCCCTTCTCTTTTTCTCTTCCCTTTTCTCTCTCAAAAGAAAACCTGAGCAAACCATGACTCTGCAAGCCATCTTTGGGTTCTTATTTTCTGAGAGGCTGTATTGGGTCTGGCTGGGATGGAGTTAACTTTCTTCATAGTGTTGTGCTTTGTAGCTAAAATGGTATTGATAACACACCAATGTTTTGGCTACTGCTAAGCAGTGCTCACACAGCATCAAGGCTGTCTCCCCAACACCCCTGCCCCCAAAGGCTGCTAGGCTGGGGGTGGGCAAGGTCTTGGGAGGGGACAAAGCCAGGACAGCTGACCCAAACTGACCAAAGGGATATTCCATACCATATGATGTCCTGATCAGCAACAAAACCTAAAAGGAAGGGGGGTGGGGGGGCATTAGGGCATTAGTTATTAAGGTATTTGATTTGTCTTCAAAGCAACCGCTATACATAATGAAGCCCTACTTCCCAGGAGGTGGCTGGACATTTGTTTATTTCTGTGTGCAACCTTTGCTTTTCTTTATTAAACTGCATTTATCTCAACCCACAAGATTTTTGTCTTATTTTCTCCCCCTGCCCAGCAGAGGAAAGGGAGTGATAGAGTGGCTTGATGGGCACCTGGCTGCTAGCCAAGGTCATCCCACCACAGAGGCTGTTGGAAACTGCATGATTTAGAACAAAGCTTTGGTCTGGTGAGAAGTTTGATTTCCTTAGACTTGCTTCCATTTGACTGGACAGCCAACAAGGTTCAATATTCTTCAGGTATTAGCTATAGAATAGGATATTTCAGTTGGAAGGGGCCTACAATGATCATCTAGTCCAACTGCCTGACCAGTTCAGGGCTGACCAAAAGTTAAAGCATGTTATTAAGGGTGTTGCCCAAATGCCCACTGACAGGCATGGGGCATCGATCACCTCTCTAGGAAGCCTGTTCCAGTGTTTGACTACTCTCTCTGTAAAGAAGTGTTTCCTAATGTCAAGTCTGAACGCCCCCTGACACAGCTTTGAACCATTCCCATGCATCCTGTCACTAGTATACTAGTGATGTCTAGCTATGCATTCAATCGCCATTATCTTATTGTCAACATGAAATGATTCTCTTCTTCTAGTGAAGTTAGGTTAGTCATGTATCTGTAACTTTGTATTAATGACTGTCCCCTTGAAGGAGAACTAAAAGCCTGATAAGGAGAACAACCTAACCCAGGAAGTGCCAGCAGCCAGTTAATTGCAACAAAGACAAGAAGTCAACGGAATGAGGTTGTAACTAGGGGAAATGTAAAGGCGGCAGGGGGAGATCGCAACCACCAACTCAATTCATGACTAAAAGACTCACACCCTCACCTCCCTTGGACATGTGTAGTAAATTAAAAATACACTGTAACTTTAAATCGAAGTGAGAGATATATAGACCAACAGAAAACTACCGTGCATAACAAATTGCCAATAGTATCTTTTAGGTAGAGTTTGGAAAATACATATGTATAAGTAGACTGCATAAATATTATTCTTGTTCTTCTGAGGTTTGGGCTTGCTTTGTAGAATACCACCTAGCCCCCAGCTTTGTGCTGTAGTAAAGAAATCTGTAGTAAAGAAATACCTCGACTCTGTGTGTTGATTAGCTCTTGCACACTGGGTGAACAATTCCATGTTTTGGACGACATTTTGGCAACCCAGGTGGGACTGCCTTAAGGCCTTGCCCGCATCGTCTCGTGGTTCCTGACAGTGGAGGATCGGATTGGATAGGGCTTCGGTGCCCACTGACTTTGGTTCCCCTCTGGCATCAGGACAAGAGTGACTCAAAGGTGCAATGCCAGACAGAGGTATTTCTGGGAAAAGGGGAGAGCTTGGGATTTTCAAGTCAAGGGACCACCTCACCCTGTAAGGACGAATTCTGAGTGAAATTAATTAGTGGCCAGTAGGATCAAAAAGGTTAAAACTCCTATTAGGAGTTGCCTGAGGGGGGTGTCAACTGACTGGGGGTTCAGAGGAGTTAATCTCCACATAAGTCACACAATAACGCTTGGCAGGAGGTCTTAATTGACCAATGGGGTCGGAGTGGTGTGCAGTTGTAGATTATTAAAGGTCTAGACCGATAGCATATGGTAATTGGATAATATCATTTGGTGAACATGAAAACAGGAAAATGGGTGCAGCATCCTCTACTGCAGGGGTCCTCAAACTTTTTAAACAGGGGGCCGGCACGCGGATGAAGTGGCAGGCAGTCATCTGCAGCTGCTTGGTTTCCCCCCCCAACCTCCGGCGTGGGGGTTCTGTAAATACCGGGGGCTGGATTGAGGACCCTGGGGGGCCATATCCGGCCCGCGGGCCATAGTTTGAGGACCCCTGCTCTACTGCAACATCTCTTTGCACTCCCCTGGGCTCTATTTTGAAAAAGTGGAAAAAAATTGTGGGGGATCCTTTGACTAAAGAGAAAATGAAAAAATATTGTAATCGGTGGTGGCCACAATATTTTTTGGATGATGGAGAAAAGTAGCCTGAGGGGGGTTCTTTAAAATATAATACCATATTACAATTAATGCTTTTCTGTAAGTGGGAAGGAAAATGGATCTTTACAATTTAATTCAGTGGGATGAAGTGCTATATATTGATGCCTTTATGACTTTGCATAGAGAACCATATATGTTTTTACCAACCATCACAAACTTTTTACAAATAAACTTTTCATACAATTTGGACAACTTGTCCCTGAACTCATACTCATATTCTTTCTTCACTTTTATCTTGGGCTTTTCATCTTCTGCAGGTTGATCACCTTTCTTCTTATCTGCTTTCTTAGCATCTGGGATTTTGATTTCTTCAGAGGGGGGTTGTGATGAACTTATAGTGCCTTGTCCTTTCACCTCTTGGATCATACTGGACAGTAATCTGATTGAGCTTTCAACAGCAGCAGGTCTAGAATACAGCACTAACACATCATTCTGTGTCCTGAAAAACTTCTTAACATCCTTGTGGTTGCCCATTTCTTCTTCAACTGGAGACACCTTCAACAAGCACATAAACATTGGCAAGAATGCCACCAGGCTGAGCAGCAGCAGCAATGGCGGGAGCTGCTTGTGGCACTTTGCTGCTCCCATGCCTTCCCCTTGGTACAGCCATCACTGCTGTCTAGCTGGACCCGCTCTGGACCTGCCGCCGCTGTGGGCTGCTGACATGTCTGGCCGTGTACTTCTTCGCTATTGCCTGTTACCCTCAGTCTCTTAATTCCATGGCAGTCAGGCTTCCTTCTCTTTGATCCCAACGGCTCACCTTTACCGGTGTCTGATCCAGATCCCCAGGCTCTTCCCGAATGCTAATTAGCCCAGCTTCATTCCACTACACGGGGCCCAGAACTGCAAAGAATACTCAAGGTAAGCCCACAACAATGCTAAATACAAAGGGATAATCACCTCTCTTGACAAGCTGGTTACACTGTGTTTGATGCATCCCAGAATGTGGTTTGCCCTCTTGGCTTCCAGGGCACACTGCTGACTCCTATTGAGCCTGCTGTCAACCAGCACCCCCAGATCCCTTTCTGCAGGGCTGATCTCCAGGCATCTCTCTCCCAATCTATACCTGTGTCCAGTGTTACTCCATTCCAGGTGCAGAATCCGGGATTTGTTCTCGTTAAGTTTCATGCCATTGATGATTGCCCAATGCTCCAATGTATCTAGATGCCTCTGCAAGGCCTCTGGCCTTCAAGAGAGACACGAGCACGTCCCAGTTTAGTTACCAGCAAACTTGCTAATGGTGCATTCAACTCCTGCATCCAAATCATTGATAAAAATATTGAACAGAACTGGCCCTCGAATTGAGCCCTGAGGAACACCGCTGATGACTGGTCACCAGACAGATGTAGTCCCATTCACTACACTCTTTGAACCCTGCCATTCAGACAGTTCTTCACGAAGTGTAGTGTGGACCTCCTCATGCCATAGTTTTACACCTTGTCCAGAAGGATGTTGTGAGGGACAGAATCAAAAGCCTTCCTAAAATCCATCATTAAGTATGTCCAGTGGTTTCCCTTCATCTACTAGGTGGGTGACCATTTTGTGGAAGGATATCCAATTAGTTAAACAGGACTTTCCCTTTATATTTTCTCTTTATTTATACCTCTCTCTATGGAGGACAGGAGAAGTGCCTGAGGACTAGAGGAAAACCAGTGTCATTCCAGTCTTCAAAAAGGGCATGGAGGAGGACCCAGGAAACTACAGGCTGGTCAGCCTCACCTCCATCCCTGGAAAGGTGATGGAACAGCTCATCCTGGAGGTCATCTAGAAGCATGTGGAGGAAAAGAAGGTCATCAGCAACGGTCATCATGGATTCACCAAGGGGAAGTCATGCCTGACCAACCTGATAGCCTTCTCTGATGGAATGACTGGCTGGGTAGACGAGGGGGGAGCACTGGATGTTGTCTACCTTGACCTCAGCAAGGCTTTTGACACTGCCTCCCATAACATCCTCATACATAAACTCAGGAAGTGGGGACTAGATGAGTGGACAGTGAGGTGGACTAAGAACTGGCTGAATGGCAGAGCTCAGAGGGTTGTGATCAGCAGCGCAGAGCCTAGCTGGAGGCCTGTGGCTAGTGGTGTTCCCCAGGGGTCAGTACTGGGTCCAGTCCTGCTCAACTTATTCATCAGTGACCTGGATGAAGGGACAGAGTGTACCCTCAGCAAGTTTGCTGATGATACAAAACTGGGCGGAGTGGCTGATTCACTGGAAGGCTGTGTTGCCATTCAGCGAGACCTGGACAGGCTAGAGAGCTGGGCAGAGAGGAACCTAATGAAGTTCAACAGAGGCAAGTGTAAGGTCCTGCACCTAGGGAGGAACAACCCCACACACCAGTACAGGCTGGGGGTTGACCTGCTGGAAGGCAGCTCTGTGGAGAAGGACCTGGGAGTGCTGGTGGACAGCAAGTTGCCCATGAGCCAGCAGTGTGCCCTTGTGGCCAAGAAGGCCAATGGGATCCTGGGGTGTATTAGGAGGAGCGTGGCCAGCAGGTCAAGGGAGGTGATCCTGCCCCTCTGCTCTGCCCTGGTGAGGCCGCACCTGCAGTGCTGTGTCCAGTGCTGGGTTCCCCAGTTCAAGAGAGACAGGGAACTCCTGGAGAGGGTCCAGCAGAGGGCTACAAAGATGATTAGGGGACTGGAGCATCTCCCTTATGAGGAAAGCCTGAGGGAGCTGGGCCTGTTTAGCCTGGAGAAGAGAAGACTGAGAGGGGATCTTATCAATGTTTACAAATATCCTGAGGGTGAGTGTCAAGAGGATGGGGCCAGGCTCTTTTCAGTAGTGCCCAGCGACAGGACAAGGGGCAACAGGCACAAACTGAAACATAAGAAGTTCCTTCTGAATATGAGGAAGTAGTTCTTTACTGTGAGGGTGACAGAGCCCTGGGACAGGCCGCCCATAGAGGTTGCGGAGTCTCCTTTTCTGGAGACATTCAAAACCTGCCTGGACGCAACTCTGTGCAACCTGCTCTAGGTGAACCTGCTTTAGCAGGGGGTTGGACTAGATGATCTCCAGAGGTCCCTTCTAACCCTGACAATTCTCTGACTTGCCCTTCATGAACCCCTGTTAACTGCCTGAAGATTGCCTTGTCCTTTCAATAGCACCAGTATGATCTCCATAATTTTTCCAGGTACTGAGGTGAGACTAACAGGTCTGTAGCTATAGAGGGATTTTTAAAGGACCGAGGACATATGTTACCATTGTCCGGGTTGGACAACCCAGGCCTATTAGTTGAAGCTGCAGAGCAACTTTAAATTGTCCTGGGAACAAGCAGGGTGAGAAAGAAAACAAGCTGTGCACAAACAAGAAGCCAGGTGCAGAGCAAGTCCTGGGAACTGTGAAATCAACACACTCTCATCGGCACACTCTGATCAGGCGCCTGCAGCATGCTCACCAGTCAGCAACAGGACGCCCGCGTGGCCAGAGACTTTTATCCAATCACCTGTGTGTAAAGTTGGGTGAGTGGTTGGTTTAAGTTATAAATATGACCTGTTTGTTTAATAAACTGATCACGGCATGTAGCCATATTGGTGTGATTGTTGTGACTTGGCCAACTCTCCACGGGGGACCCTCTTTGTGTAGCTTCCTAAGTCTTCCCTCATGCCCTTGTGTCCTGGTTTCAGCTGGGATAGAGTTAATTTTCTTCTTAGTAGCTGGTGCAGTGCTGTGTTTTGGGTTTGGTGTGAGAACAGTGTTGATACTGATGTTTTTATTTGTTGCTGGGTAATGTTTATACTAAATGAAGGACTTTTCAGTTTTTTGGGCCCTGCCAGCCAGAGGGCTGGAGGGGCATGGGAAATTGGGAGGGGACACAGCCAGGACAGGTGACTTGAACCAGCCAAAGAGGTATTCCATACCATAGGATGTCATGCTGAGTATATAAACTGGGGGAAGAAGAAGGAAGGGGGGGACATCTGGCATTATGGCGTTTGTCTTCCCGATTAACCATTATGCGTGATGGAGCCCTGCTTTCCTGGGGATGGCTGAACACCTGCCCATGGGAGGTAGTGAATGAATTTCTCGTTTTGCTTTTCTTGTGTGTGTGGCTTATGCTTTACCTATTAAATTGTTCTTATCTCAACACTTGAGTTTTACATTCCTTTCTGATTTTCCTCCCCATCCCTCTGGGTGTGGGGGAGTGAGCAAGCGGCTGTGTGATGCTTGGTTGCCAGCTGGGGTTAAACCACGACAGTCCTTTTTGGTGCCCAACGTGGGGCCCGAAGGGTTTGAAATAACAGTGAATTTGATTGGAATGTGCTAGTTTGAATTTATAGCTTTTATTGCTGTTTATCTATGAAGGGGCAGATTTCTGTGCTTGCCATGGGGCTTGCTTGCCTTACTGTATGTTAGTCTAGTGCTTGTTAGTGGCTGGTTTTACTTTTGCTGCTTGCTGTACTGCTTATCATCTCACTGTGCTGTGCTCAGGAACATTTTGATAACAGCAATGGCGATGCACTGGGGCTGGCAGATGGCCAGAGTGTCATTGCTGCTGTTTCTGTGCTGCTGTACTGGACAGGCTGGAACTCCAGTATGAACTCATGTCAAAGGGACTGTGACTTGTGGATGAGTCCACATGGGAGCAGGACACCCCAGTGCTCCTGTAGCCATGATTAAGTCCAAGCCTGAGCAGGTATAACTCGGTGTGCCTGTGGCCATGGTTGTGTCTGTGCTGCAGCAGGTATGCCTCTGAAGGAATTGTGGCCCAAAGGCAAGTCCATGTTGGAGAAGGCACACCTCGAAGCATCTGTGGCTGTGGATAAGTCTGTGCTGTAATAGGTATACCTTGAAGCATCAGTGGCTGTGCGTGAGGTCATGCTGGAGCACCTCAAAGTGTGTGGCCATGGATAAGCCCATGACAGAGCAGGTACAGCCCTGGAGGGATTGTGGCCAGGGATAAGGCCACGCTGGAGCTGATTTACTTTTGAAGGGACTGTGGCTGTGGGTAAGGCCACATTGGACCAGGTCCATGGTGATGGCCCATGGAGAAGGCCATGTTGGAACAGGTGCACCTCAAAGGGACTGTGGCTGTGGATGAGTCTATGCCGCAGCAGGGATACCCCTGGAGAGACTGTGGCTCGTAGCTGAGGCTCCACCTGGAGCAGGTACACCCCCCTAAGGGACTGCATTCTATGGATAAGTCCAAGGCAGAGCAGGGGCAAGGGGAGGAGTTCATTGCAATGTTAAACCCTACGGGCTGGTCCGAAGGGACCAGGGGTGGAGATTGTAATGGAAATACCTTTAAATTGTTGTAACCCATGATTTGAATTTCATGTTATAGGAATGACTATAGCAGCAACCACCTGAACCACTGGAGGACAAGCCTTACAAGAAGCAGTGCAAGTGCAGCAGTGACCCGACCTGAGCTGGCTTTGATGCCTGATAACCCCATACAACACACAACCTTTCTTCTGAGTGACCACCATAAGAGATCGTGTTCATGGACTAAATGAACTCAATGGACATTTTGTGGACATTTTATAGACATTTCTACAGGGGTGGTGCATAGACTAGGGGAATGATATCTGTGTATTATATCAAAGGATGGGAACGGTGATGGTGGTTAATGAGGTTGCATTGGAGAGTGTGGCATGACGTAAATGGTATGGAATAAGGGGTGGATACATTCCTTTCTGATTCTCCTCCCCATCCATCTGGGTGAGGGGGGAGTGAGTGAGGGGCTGCATGGTGCTTGGTTGCCAGCCAGGGTTAAACCATGACACATATACTCTCACACCAGCACCAATCCCATGAAGCATCTCAGACCAGCCTTAGGTTGAACCTCCAGCCCTGCTCTGCTACCCAAAGGTGACCCCTGAGGGCTTGCATTCCAGGATGGCTACAAGACAATGCTGAGGCTGTTTCTTATTTCATCACCAAGGGAAACTTCACTCCCTTACACCTTTCTGTCTCTGGGATTCCTACTTCCAGACAGTTCAACCACTTCTGCAGTCGGGCCTTCTTGCCAGATCATTCCTTGGTTACAAATTACCACTGCTGAGCAGTTACAATTTGTATTTTCCCTTCACTTGCTTTAATAATTGCAAGCATTTCTGTTTAGAATGAAATCTTAATAACTTTAAGCTGTTCCTTGTAGGTAGAGTGATTTAAAGCAGTGTTTTTGAGTTATCTGGTGTCAAGCAAACTGAAATGTATTTACCTGGCAAAAAGGAACTTAAAACATAAATACTACTTCTCATTTCTAATCCAATTCTATTCATTATCATCCTAGAAGGAACAGAGTGCTAGGAATAATAACAGCAAACTGAAGATTAAGGGCAGCCTGACATTGCACCTCTTTTTTTTAATCCAACATAAGACGTAGAAGTTTTCTACAACTTTGCTTCTCATATAAATGTTTGTGTAGCAGACTTCTGTACCAGTGTGTCACTTTTTAATCTTTTGTCCTTGAGGAATTTTTCCCTGTTCACACCATGTTTTATAACAGGGCAAATTGCAATGTGTTCCTGTCAGAATCTGACCTGTTTCTGCTTCTTAGCCTTCTCTTATGACTGAACAAACCTGGTTCTTTCATCCTCTTCATGGAGTGGCATATGCTCCAGCCTCATGACTGTAGAAGAATGGCTGCAGAAGCATGGCCTTAGAATCTCTGAAGATCTGCACAGTCCAGGCCTGGTATTAGAATAGGCCTGTAATCAGAATTGTACTGAAGTTGCTGTGCTGAAGTTAACAAGAAAGGTAGCCTTGAGCTATTCTTGAATCCTGAGACCAAGTAATTATGTTGTGCCAACAGGCCATGGCTGTAACAAGATACAGCTGCTGGGAAAGCAGGTGCAGGGCCAAGAAAGATAGGGAGCGGTATGGGAATATAGGGAGTAACAAACTACAAGGCTGAAGCACAGCAACACAATTAGCTGCATGGATAGAATGCTTATTTTAGTCATGATAATCAGGGGTGTGAGAACCGCGCGCGTTTAGAGACTACTAACCAATTATATTTCTGCTTTATGAATATGCATGTGTATCGGTTCTATATAAGTAGTGTTAGAAACTAATAAAGTTGAGCAAGATGCATAACTCATATTGAGCGTCTTCTTGACTCTGGCGAACCCTTCTTCCAACACATGACCACCTTGGCAGCCATCCGCTGGACCTGCTCCACTATGTCAGTGGCTTTCTTGTAGTAGGGAGCCCAAAATGGGACACTACTCCACATACGGTCTCGCAAGTGCTGAATACAGAAGGAGGATCACTTTCCTGGACCTGCCTGCTACTCTTTAAGAGAGCCTGGTATGTGATTGGTCATCTTCATTGCAAGAGCACACTGCTGACTCATGTTCAACTTGTTCACCAGAGCACACAAGTTTTATTCTGTAAAGTTGCCTTCTAACTAGTTGGCCCTCAGCTTACATTGTTGCATGGGGTTATTTGTGCCCAGATGAAGAACCTTGCATTTGCTTTTGCTGAACTTAAGGTTTCTATCAGACTATTTCTCCAGCCTGCTGAGGTTCCTTCTCTCTCCAATATATTGACTATTTTCTCCCCCCTCCCCCCCCATTTGGTAGCTTCTCCCTGCTTTCCCCTTATCCACACAGTCAGTAATATCTTCGTAGAAGGTAATCAGATAGGTCAGGCATGACTTGCCCTTGGTAAACCCATACTGGCTGTTCTTCCCAGTCACCACCTTCTCCTTCATTTGCCTGGATAGGGCTTCGAGGAGGATTTGCTCTAACCTTCACAGGGACTGAGGTCAGGCTGCCCAGTCTGTAGTTCCCTGGATCCTCCTCCTTGTCCTCCTTGAAGATGGGTGTGACATTTGCCTTTTTCCAGTCATCAGGAATAGCTTCCTGATTGCCATGACCTTTCCGATATGATAGAGAGTGGCCCTGCAATGACATCAAGCCAGCTCCCTTCAGCACCCTCAGCTGCATCCTGTCTGGTCTCATGGAGCTGTATGTCTGTTGGGTTAAATAGTCCCTAGCTGTATCTTTCCCCACAGTAGGTAGTACTACATTTCCACAGACTCTTAGCAGGCTTGGGGAAGCAGGGAGCCAGAAAGGTTACTATTAAACCAGAAATCTGGCATTTATTGTAAAGAAAAACATACTTAGCAGCTCCAGGACTGCTGGCTTCCTAAATATATGTTTAGATAATTTACCCCCTGGTATCACCTATTAGTGTAGTTGTCCTCATACAGTTTCTACAAACTAGAAAATACAGTACTATTAAATAGAAAGTGTAATTAAAGATCCACTTGTAATTTAAAACATTAAAAAAAATCAATAAATACATTTCATGAAAATGTGTTATTGTCTGGATCCTTTTACTTACAGATTGAGGATTTCCTCTTGAGTACAAAAATAGATGATAAATAACTTTGAGCTGACATACCTAAACTGACATACTACATAAGGCATATGTGCAGCAAGCGACTAAATAAAACAAATGTTATATCTCTTTAAAAAGTATGTTAAAATACACAAAAAACATTGAAAGATGTTTTACCTTTTATTTCACAAGTTACCAAGAACACACGTGGTCAGATACAAAGTTCAACAGACAGGCATCAAGTTTTTAAATACTGTAACGTGGTCACATTTGGTAGCATAGGCAAAGCCAAAGCAGGAGAAAAGCAAATGTCTTACGTACAGGGTCTGTTGCTCATCATAAAAGGTAATGAGATTGATACTAATCTTGTAGAACATAGGCTATAATCTTTAATGTAAAATAAAGAACAGTGTAAAATAATCCTCAGTATCTCTAGCAAAATACTAAATCTGCTGTCTCTAGTACTGGTAGATGACTAAGCATGAAGCAGAAAAAATTCTGTATTTTCTTATATCAGGTGATACCAGTTAGGCTACTATTTATTTCCCAATTGTATTAAAAACTCCTGATTCAGTGATATTTCTTCTATTTGAAAAACAGAACTGGGTATTAGTTTGATCTAATAATATCTTAGTAGTGGCTTTTATGAAGTTAATAACCAGTAAATTAGGCCCTGGGTACACATAGAAAAATGTAAGTGAAATAATTGTGTACACTCACAGCTAAGTATTATCTGTTCATATATAAGTATAGTTAATGAGTTTGCATAGACTGCTGCAAATGTACAAAATGAAACATGGCTATATATTTATCTATTCTTATATATTTTCTGTTCTTGTAATAATAAGTTATTCTTGTGACATAGACTCTGATATACTTCAACAGTATACTATGTATTGCTGGAACTCTTTCTTACAAAATTCCTGTCTTATAGACAGGAATAATTTATTATTACTGCTTCTGTTGTCTCTTCTTTGCAGAAGAAAGCTTTCTTAAAAGTTTTTTCAGCTTCAGATATATGGAAATGTCTGATAAAAAATAATAAATACTTTCACAACAATGATAATCTTAAACTGATTTAAAGGCACATTATTTCTGAAAACTTGTTATTTTATGAAGTTAATAGTTTTGAATCTAAAAATCAGATGTTATGTCTTCAGTGTAATTTACCACTTTAGATCTTCCTGAGAAATATGGTCAGTTGGTTGATATTGTATTCTACCAGGTATTTCAAAATTCAAGAGAGATGTTTTGCGTTGGAAGTAAGCAAACCAAACTTTTATCATGATGGAGACATTCTAATAAGTTGCCAGCTAAAAATTTGTGTTAGTCTGATGTTGAGAAATTGTACATTTCTATTCCTGACTTGACTTTTGGAGCATAAGAGAATGTTAGAGGGGGAGGATTTATGAGTGGAAAAAGAAGGCGTGATTGGTGAGAATGTCAGGTATATTAAAAGAAGGGTGTTTTAACAGGATGTTTCCTTACTTAAATAATAATAAAAAAAAAACCCGCAAAAGATTAAGTAAAGCAACATTAAAATAGCATTGTCTATAAGCATTTGTGGTGGGTTGACCCCTGCCAGTAGCCAAACAACCACATAGCTTCTCACTTCTCTCCACCCAGCATGATGGGGGAGAAAATAGGAAGAGCAAAAGCAAGAAAAACTTGTGGGTCAAGTTAAAGACAGTTTCATAAGTGAAGGAAAGAAAAAAAAACCCCAAACAAGTGGTGCAAAGGCAATCACTCACCACCTCCCACAAGCAAACTGATGCCCAGCCAGTATTCAAGCAACAGCCACCTTGAAAGCCATCTACCCCTCCTTCTTCCTCTACCTCCAGTTTTTATTGTTCGGCATGAGGTTATGTGGTATGGAATATCCCTTTGGCCAATTTGGGTCAGCTGTCCTGGTTGCATCCCCTCCCAATCTCTTGCCCACCCATAGCTACTCACTGGAGGGGCAGTGAGAAACAGCCTTGATGCTGTGCAAGCACTGTTCAGCAGTAGTCAAAACATTGGTGTGTTATCAACAATTTTAGCCACAAATGCAAAGCACAGCACCATATCAGCTGCTATGAAGAAAGTTAACTCCATCCCAACCAGACCCAGTACAGCATTCTTTTCTGATTTTAATTTAATTTATTTTTTAATAGAAAAATATCAACTAAGGTTGCTGTTCTAGGCAAGGAAATATTGTTCTTTACAAATACAGTGTATCTGTGTTGCATTAGTGGTGTCTACAGATCAATCAGTAGCAAAATTTTTATTGGGCCTGGTCATAGTAGACCTTAATCTACAAGTACTGCTTAATACTTTCATAGTACTTTGTGTGTCAAAAATTCAGGCTGCTGTGCTTTTGACAGTAGTACCTCATCTAGCATATTGTTGGAAGCAAAAACTTTTATGTTCATTTTAAGGAAAAAGCCTGTAAAATGTTCTGATGTCTGGGCTAACCTGAGGCCTTTGAGTTACACTAGCTGGATTTGTTTGTTGTTTATTGGGGACAGGTTCAGTGTAACTACATTACTCATTATACAATTGACACAGACTAACAAAATCTATAGTAATTGTGTTAATAATGTATTAGTATCAATATCATTATCATCATTAGTATCATCATCAGTATAAAGATATTTAAACTGGTATAATTTCTACCAGTTTCCATTTGTGTAATAAGCCCTGTTAATAAAGTAATGTCCATATTAAAGCAGTAAATCAGTATAGCTATGCTGAATATAGAAAAATAAAGGAAAATCATACCCCTAAATGCCTTAATATTTAGGTGGAATTTGGCTGACTGAAAAAAAAGAAGGACCTGATCATTTCATGCAATAGTCCCACATCCATATAAGTCAGCATTGCCACTGAATGAAGCCTTTAGACTTCTCTTGCCCTGTTTTCATGCTTGCACACCATCTTCTTTGTGTTGGGTTAAAAACTATAAAACATCACCGTAATGCTGCTAGGTTAAAAACTATCTTTAGTTGCTGCTACTGGTTTGGCTTTTAGCCTGGATCAGTTCCCTGAGGTACAAAAGAGGAAATGGTACAGAGGTGGAAAGAAGCAGGGATGGGGGCAGTGGGGTGTCATGGAGAGGTGCATGTGCTTGTTTAAAGCATGTGAAACTCCAGCCATAGATACAATTCTGCTGATGGACAGCAACAGGTTTCTTGGAACCAGCTGGAGGAAGGTAGTATAAAAATATAGGAAGAGGCCAAGTAAAGAACACAAGAGAAAGGAAGCTAGGTTGTTCAGCATTTGAATATAACAGAGAAAAAAAGCTTACTGTATCCTCTCTTTTCTTCCATGAAGGAAGCAATGGCTTTGTCAGAAATAGTAAAGCATAATAAACAAGGAAGGAGGGAAAAAAGGGAAATTCTAAACTCTTTGGGACTCTGAAAAACAATAAGTGATTATAGAAAGCCTGATCCAGCTGCAAGAGATGCTAAAAAAGAAAATCATATTTACACTGATGTGGTGGGTTGACCTTGGCTGGCCAACAGGTGCCTACCAAGATGCTCTATCACTCCTCCTCCATCAACAGAACAGGGGGAGAAAATACAATAGAAAAGCTCATGGGTCAAAATAAGGGCAGGGAGATCACTCACCAATTGCTGTTACAGGCAAAACACACTCGAGCTAATTAATTTATTGTCAATTAAAAACAGAGTAGGACAATGAGAAATAAAAACAAATCTTAAAACACTTTCCCCCCACCTTCTTCCCAGGCTCAACTTCACTCCTGACTCTTCTAACTCCTCCCCCTCAAGTGGCACAGCGGGACAGGAAATGGGGGTTGCGTTTAGTCCATTATCTGTTGTCTCTGCTGCTCCTTCCTCCCCATGCTTTTCCCCTGCTCCAGTGTGGGGTCTCTCCCACAGGATACAGTCCTTCATGAACAGACTGCTCCAGTGTGGGTCCCCCATGGAGTCACAGGTTCTGCCAGACTCCTCTGTGAGCTTAAAATATGGACTGTGCTTCTGTGGATGAGTGCACAAATAATGTCTGTATAATAATAATTATGTTTATATCTGGGTGGTAGCAACATATCACCATATTTTTTAAAAATAAATTTATTTATGAATTATTTTAATTTATTATATTATTTTATTATAAAAACATAATAAAAAGAAAATTAATTTAAAATTAAAAAGACCTGAATGGTGGTGGTAACTTCATTTCTTAATGAATTGTAGTCTTTGGGTTTTTTTTTTTCCCCAAGAAAAAAACACGTAGTGTGTCTCAGCATAATTAGAACCCGGTTTTGCCCACAGCACTAAATTCAACTTGGTGAGTACAGGCCTAATTGTAATAGTTCTCTCATTTTTTTTTGTTAGTTAGGAGCATACCTTCCTTTTACTTATATGTATCCTAATTCCTGTGACTTGCATATGTAAAGAATGAACTGGTTCTATTAGGTAGTCATTACAAGATAGATGACCATGCTGGATTTTGTAGCATTATTTGCAACTATGAATAGTAGCTATAGGGGAGAAAAAGGATTCTGCTCCATGCTGAATTTTCCCCTGATGCTTTTTAACCAATGCATTTATCTGTTCTTCATTTTTCAAATTATCTTCTCCAGCTGTGCAGTTATAATTCAGCAATATCATGCACACTTCTGCATTAGTAAATACCTAGGACCTGCTGAGTAATTATGAAATAACCTCATAATGAAATGCAGCAAAGAGTTCTAATTAAATTCTGAAGTTGCTTAACAACTATTCTACTTAAAATGAGAATTTTCCAACCATGTTTCCTAATGAGTTCTCAATACATTACTAAAAATGTATAAACAATGCGGTAAACACAAAATGTGATTTTCCACACCTCTAGTGTGTGGAATACCATTTGTAAACAAAGTAAACTAATATAAAAAAATAAAATATTAAGTGATGTTGGAATACTAGGGCAAGTGGATAAAATTTTTATAACACTCTTTTATAAACAAAATCTAAGAAACCTGTATAGGATGAGACCAATGGTCCATATAATTAAGTATTTTGTCTCTGAAAATGGCCAGTAGTGGGTGCCTAGGGTAGCATGGCAATCATGTAGTGCTATTTCCCTGAAATATTTTTTCAGCAGTCTTTTGCTCATGAACCCCCTAAGCCAGAGGTTGTATCTTTGCACTTAATAGTCCCTGATGGAAATTAAGGAAGTACAACAATTGGACTAGACTTACAATAGAAAGTTTTGTCAACATAAAATATTGGCTAAAAATGTGATTGTTGTATACCATCTTTCATTCAGGGATTACTAAATTTATATTTGCAAAACAAATATTTTGTAAGTATAAGCTATATTTCTAGTAAAGGAGTTCACTGGTATTGCTATCGCTTTCTAATACAAAATAGACCTTATTCAGGATGCTTTCTGATTTAAAAGAGATAATATGCTCACAATCACTAATAGAAGTACAGTTAATGCCATAATCCATTCATGTTCCCATATAAATTATTTTTCTTAAGTCTTAAAAAAAACCCAACAGAAACAAACCCACAAAAATAAGTTATTCTATCCAAGCGCTAAAATCAACTAATTTAACCTACTAACTGAACATTTATAAGTAATACTAAAGTAATCATGATAACATTAATCAATTCTTGTTTGGATACAGAATTCATAGCAATACTAAATAAAATAATAATCATGGCATTCTTTTGAAAGATCTTTTTGAGAACTCTTAACTTCAATGATGGTATAGAGTACCATTTTATGGAAAATATTTTTGAGGTTAAAAAAATAAACGCACAGAACTAATTATATTACCAAGAACAAGTACCTCAGTCTCACAGACAGCCTTACAAAATTTAATCTTGTATTTCAGTTTCTCACTTTCTTGTTGTATAATGCTAATACTTTTTTTCTTCTATCCTTTACATGCTTTGTTTACTTGAACAGTAAGATTATTAGTTTACAATCCTGAAGACAGTTGAGGCTGCTAATTTCACAAGACACAGATTACCAGAATGCAGCACTTTTCCATCATGTTCCCTCCTTGCTCCAGGCTTTGAGTGATGAATAAGAGGACAATAGCAGGAGCAGAGGAGTGATTTCTGCCCTAAGAAAGCATGTGAGTGGCATAACTTTTTTTTTCTCAAACTTTCCTCCACAATCGGTGTATATCGTTGGGAGGGGTTGTCTTGTTCTGCTTTTTTAAATTATTTCAGGTAATCATGTAGCAGCTGGAGTGGAGACAGTGCTGTCTTCTTACTCTAATGTATCCCCAATATTTGTAGATACTTTTTGATATCTTGTGAAAATTTACCCAAATTTAATAAAAATAGGGTCTCTGCAAGATAACCAGTTTACACATACCTCCTCCCTTCACAGGCTTTCTGTCTTAACTGTACTGCACAGTTGTGTGCTGTCTCTCAAAACTGAAATGACTGGCTAGGACTTCCCTCTAATTCCTGTCGTTGGCTGTGAGTGGCATTCTGGCACTCAGCACACCAGCTAAGATGAGAAAAATTTTTCCTACCCTGCAGACAGTAGAATTTACTGACCCTAGTGGAGAGAAATGGGTAATTGCAGTGGGGGAGAACTGAGTTTTCAGAAAACTGAAAGAAAAAGGCAGATGCTAGAGGAAATGAAAGCATCAAAGATGCAGCAAAACATTTCTGTAAAGGGGCTGTGTAAGGGCAGAAGACAGTCCTGAGTTTTTGGGTACATGAACAGAAGAATAGGAAACAAAAGTTGGAGAGACACATAAGAGGGCTAGGGGTCAGGTAGACAGAGAAGAAGAAATTTGAGTATATGGAAGTATAAAGAAGGGAAAGGGCAGGAGAGCTAAAATGAGAAACATGAATAGATGTGAGAAAGAGTCTCAGCATAAACTATAAGATGACAGTAGATAGGCAGAAACTGAAAGCTGTGACACTGGAAACTTGAGGAGCTGGAGAAAAAGAAGCTTGATGGTATGGCAGAAAGGTACAGGCAGCCAAGTTGTGGGTATAGTGCCTATGAGCAGAGATATGAGAGTTCAGATTGTATGCAGTAGAATTTCTAAAATATCCTTACAGTCACTGGGCAAAATAGCATGTTTTTTCCATCGCCTTATTCTCAGAAATGACTCAACCATTTTTGCTAAAGTTTCTCTAAGTTCAGCCTGAGGCAGGAATCTAGCATGATGCTTGAATGATTAAAGTATGATCCAAAATGATCTTGGCAAATCAGATATATGGTTTTAAAAAAAATAAAGAAGACATTAAAGACATTCAGTAGGATCAAGTACAAGATATTACACCTGAGGAAGAGCAATCAACTGCACAAATTAAGTATGGGCAAGAACTGGTTAGGTAGCAGATCTTCAGGAAAGGATTTATGGGTTATAGTGGATCACAGAATGAGTGAGCCTCAACCTCATGTGACTGTGAAAGGACAGATGTTAGACAAGGAAATATAAAAAGGATTGTAACCTGAAAGGCACATGAAGTAATTCTCCTCTGGTCAGCACTGGTAAATCTGCGTGGGTTTACTCTGTCCAGATTTAGGAATCACACTTCAGGGAAGATGTCAATCACACATTGAAAGTCCAAACAAGCAGCAAGAATGATCAGGAGAGAAAACATGTTTGGTGAGGAAAGACTGATAGAAACCAGGCTGTTTACCTGAAAGAAGACTGAAGGGATGAATGAGGAAACATGATAGTCTTCAAATATATATAAGGCTATTACAGACAAAAAGATTAATCTATTCTCTGTATCTACAATAGGACAAGAAGGAACAGGCTTAAATTGCTGCAAAAAAGATTCGAGTTAAACATGATAAAAAATTATTAAAGGTACTATTCACAGAGATCTCAAATAGGTTGTCTGGGGAGGCTGTAGGGTTCTATGATCAGGAGACTTTCAGGAACAAGTAGACAAAATCAGTCAGGAATGACCTGAGTATAGTTATTGTGGTTTAGAGACAATAGAAAATAGAACTAGATAACTTTGAGTCCCTTCAGATGTGTTTTCCTATGATTGTAAAATTATAAATACTGGGAAAAAATACTGAAAAGTATTTTAAGATTAACATGCAGAATGCTTTTCTGTTTAAGAATACCAACACTTGGAATATTTCTAAAGCTATCCCAGGGGTGGATGCAGTTATACCTAGAAAAAGTAAGCTTACCTAAAAGGCTTGGTTTAATCCTAATTAAAGCTAACTGTTGTCTACAAATGTGTTGTCTTCTCTGCCTATCTGCTGCTGTGTACTCATTTCTGCATCTACTTGTTCCAATGGTTAAAATGCTTTTGTCAGTAGAGTTCTATTTATGCTAGGGACTTCTGCTGGTACAACTCTTGTCACTCATTAATTATACCTCTTCACGCATAGCAGGCATCTCTGATATAAACCTGGCTTATTTGGGTAACTGTGACATTAGGATTGCAACTTGTACCATATGTTGGCAAAAAGTGGTAAAGAAGATATGGTCATTTTACCTGAACAGAAAACTTTTCTGATATCCAGTACTGAATACACAAAGAAGCTAATTGCTGTTGACTACCTCCAGTACTGAAAAACTGTGATTACCACAATCTGATTTGAAACTTTGTTTTGAAATATCTTTCTTAAAACATTAACATTTTCTTCCTAGATATTTATGGAATTTTAGAAAACTATTTTTATTCCATTAAAGAAACTTTGTAGAATTGCTCCCAGAACAGTTTTTACTTATATAATTCTTTTAAATGCAGTTCCTCCAATTAATAAAAGCATTTCTTAGAGAAGTTATCTGAAACATAAAGCTAATTGCTTCGATCTATATACTCTGACTTGCTCTAATGGGCAGAGCTAAGTCTATGCTTTTCCTTTTTCTCTCCAACTACAATGTTATCTATTTTCATGTGAAGAGTACTAAAAAAAATCCTATTTTGATTTAAATAAGGTCTGTCCGTTTGAGTCTGTCCTTTTACAGTTAAAAAAAATATGCTTCTTAAAATAAATTTCACAGTAGCTGGGGCAACTGCAGAGTGAGTAGTCAGAAGAGAACAGTCACTAGATTCTCATGCTAGAGGAAATACAGGATATGTTCTTTTCTACACCAGAAGATGGGGATTTATTAGACCTTTTTGCAAATAATTTGATTTTAAAATACATTACCAGGAATTAGTGAGATTGGCTATGTCCCTAATTATGTTTTTTAAAAATGTCCTTAGTCTACTTTGAAAGATTTTGAAGTGGACCTTTATTATAGTTACAAAACTGTATAACAGAGCATTACCCTCATAAAATAAGGGTCACAGGTAGAATGTAGCAAGGCTGATATGAAAGTAATGGAAAAATCTACTACTTGCATTTGTTACTTAAGTGACATGGTTGGGTAAATGGATTTCTTGACATCCTAGGAGTGTGCTTCTACATTAGTCTAGCAGCAATTAGAGAAAAGAGGTTGCTCTGCACATTGGCTCTGTGAACCATGTAGTTCATTTTTTTATTGTGTAAAGCATAAAAAATTGCTCCTAATCAATCCACTTCAACTTTCAGTCAAAAAATTATCAGACTAGAGCACTTCTAAAATTTTTTCCTGAAATTAACTAAAAGATTATATTTCTATCGATAAGCAGATTATGGTTATGTGAGGTAAATCTTACTGTGTTAGCAACAAAGGGACTACATTATTACAGCAGAGTTCTTAACAAATTAATTAATGTTTTTAGAATAATTAGTCCACATTTCAGATGTAATAGTGCTCTCTTATTTAACAAATGAATGATGCATCACTTGACCATAACAGTAAAATAGCTCATTTTTTGAAAAAGAAAATAAATTATTTTGAACTTTCCTTATCAACAGATAGTAAGTCACTTATTGAATACAGCTTGCCTCCTTGTCTTTAACATGTCTCCTTTGAGACCTCATGTGACTTCTGCTTTTGTGGACAATAATATTTTGGATTGTAGTTTCACGATAGTCATTAGTTCCCACAACTTGACAGAATCATTGTGATCAGATGATAGGACTGGGAGTCAGGAAATGTGATTTCTACAGCAGGCTACCAGTATGACAGTGGGGAATTATTTAACCTTGGTGTTGTATTTTCTGTAATATATAGGCAGGATGTTCATGATTAGAGTATTGCGAGGCTTAATTAATTACACTTGAGATCTTAGTATGAAAGAGGGTCTAAAAAGTATTATTATCTGCATGGATATTTTGAGTCCAATCTTGTAATCCTCTGAAAAGCAACACTATAATGCAAAGTATTTTTCTTGATTATTAAAGTTGGTGAGAGATGACAATTCAATTTCATTATAACATTCAGGCTTTTGAAGTTTGTTTCTGTTCTGCACTGGAGTAAAAACAAAACCTTTAAAGTGTTTCCACAAGTAAAATTGCATTGAAATATCCATTTCTAGATAAAATATTATCAATTTTATTCTTTCTCACCTGAAGTAACTGTATATGGCCTGTGATGCTATGAAACCTTCCCAATGAAAGCTCTGTAGAACTCAGTAAGTCTCTATCATGTTTCAGCTTAAAAAAAGGATATTTTCACAAAAATGTCTTTTGAAAGTGTTGCAACCAGATTTACTGATCATCTAAAGGAAAAAATATTCTACTTCTGATGTACCTGCACACATTCCTGTGAAAAAGGCTATTATCTAAGGTGATTCAACTATGGCTTCCATATCCATTTCTTTATTTTTGCTGAAAGCAATTATGCCAACTATAAATAATTTTGAAAATGTGATAATATTCTTATTTGTATGCAATAATAATATTTTAAAGTCTGTTAAGTAGATTCCTTCTGTAATTGCAAAAGAAGTACTTTAATGCAGTCATTCTGTACAGCATATGTGAAAATTATATGTATGGACTTTAGTGACTCCAGTCTTCAGTTGGCACTGAAGAACTAAGCAGTGAGCAAGTGAAAGAGTTCCATTCTGACTCATAAATCAATAGGGGCAACCAAAATTCACATTTCAGTTGCAGGGTTTATTTTGACAACAGCATGCAAGTCAGGGAAAAATCTTCCAGGTTGAATTTATAAGGCTAAAAGATACTCTTGAAGTCTGTGAGATTCAATCAAAAATAAAATTTGTGCTGAAATTTTTATAGGGCAAATTTCTGATTAGAATAGAACTTTATGGTGGGTTAGTCCTTTTAGGTGAAGGTGTCCTGGAATGATAAGAGGGATTGCTATACACTCCCAAACTAATCTTCATAGCCAATAAAATCTGGCTTTGGAAAAAAGCAGATTTTAATCTGCGGAGACCTCAAATCTAATACTGGTACAAGTTGCTAGTAGTTCTATACAAGATTCCCAACTATTGGCTGCCTGGTTCTCCAGAAGTCCAAGAGTTTGTGGCCTGAGTATTCAATTGTGGTTTAAAAATATCTCAGGATACTTGCTGATTGTATCAGCCTCCAAATTTGGGTCACAGATACCAGGTGAGAAATATTTTTGTCCTTTAATGAGCGCACCTGCAGCTCCAAATAGAATATTATATTGCCTATGACTCTGAGAAGGGATTTTTCAGAAACATTTGGAAAAGGATAGTGATGATCACTGCAGATAAGGGGTTGGCTGGAGCTAAAACAGAATTTGGAATATAAGGAATAGGGCAGTATTAGGGTTATAGACACCAGGGTGGAAGACTGCAGATCTACATTATATTGGACCTGTTTATTATAAACTATCTCAAGGATAGGAAGTAGATAATTAGGTGAAAATAAGATTTAGTGCCGGTATTATGGGAGCTTTGAAAAATATTACTAGTTCTCTTGGAACTCACATTAGATACAGATGTAAACTTAGCTTAGTTGCCACCACATTTATCAGCACATAAATGCAGAATTATTTATGTACAAACATGAAGCTATAAAGTGTGTACATCTGTATATATATACACAGATGTATATCTGTGTATATAAATACAGATGTGCATGTTTTCTCATTTGTTCCAGAAAAAGAAGAGGGCTATGGAATTAAATTATTTACCTGTTTGTTGATATGTGATTATCAACCTCTGGGAAGAGTGACATGTTTGGTTTCTTAGGGACCTCAACCACTTAATATCACCTAGGAAAGAAAATCGTTTTTTTTCATGTTTTTCAATACAGTGTGCTTGAAACCAACATAAAATCTTTTCTATGGCAGTTTTCTACAACATGCTATTCCCTTAGAGTTCAGGAAAATCAAGCACCTGCTATGATCATAGTCTGTCTTTAAGCATCCCACATAGCTTCCACTCAGAAGTGACTGCTGATATAGTTCTATATCCATGATTCTTATTCTGGTTCCCTACCCTGAAAACTAATTAAGCATTGGTTGGACATTCAAACTTACACAAACTGGCAACTGAACAGTAGCCACACTCTTTCAGTCCTCCACACTGGTCCCTCAGGCAGGAGAATCATAGGTGAATTTGTCAGATCTATGTTTTCCCAGGAGTCCCTGACAAAGTAGGGATCAAAAAGAATCACAACTCCCAATCTCCCTCTTATGCAGAGAAGAAGGAGAGAAGTAAATAATTGAATTTACCCTTAGGAACTTAATTCTCCTTAACCCTTCTGTTAAAAGGTTTGTGTTTGGAATGTTTTGTGAGCTATTCTTATACTCAACTTAAGGTATATAATTCTTCTGTTGAATAATTCTTCTGGCCAGGCAGCAGTAGTTTCTGATAGGTCTTTGACAAAGAATTCAGATACTGATTAAATTTATTAGTCCTTCAAGGTATTGCTATGTTTTTCTTTACCCATATGGGCTCAGTATAAGTTCACTGACTAATCACAGCTGCTGGTGCTTTGTGGGAAGGATGCTGCCTGGGATATTTTAAATAGTTTTAAAATTAATTTTTACTCCCTGTTGTTCATAAAAAATTCTAAATAAATTAATTTTTTTCTTTTACTGAAATTATTCATTTAATAATTGTAAAATAGAAAGGAGGAACAGTACAAGATTTGCATTTAGAAATTCAGCAAAATCTCAACTAGCATGTATGGTGAAGTTATGACAACTGTTGACAGTAAAAAGAGAAGAATTGAGAATATACTTTTAAAGTTATTGTTGTTTTATTAGTGTTGTGTTAAAGGGGCATGGAGTAATTCCATGGGAAATCCCCCCCCCCACCTTCCAACTCTCCTCACTGAGGTGGGAGGTTAGGCGTGGTTAGTTTTAAATTCTAGGTGATGTCCAATTTACCACTATCAGTCCAGTCGCGTTTAATATGTATATTAAACTACCACGGGTCTGGATGCACTGATAGCAGTCTGCACTGCTAGTACAGTCGTACTCATGAACTAGCATGGTCACACTCTAGGGTTTGGTCACGTTCAATGAAAAACTGCGACGACCAGCTACTTAACAGTGCAGTTTTATTTGTGCAACAGATATACAGGTTTTTGGATTGTCAGTGATAGTGACTGTTTGCAAAAAGACACATGTAAATAAAATGATATGAAGTATAAAATGCGTGGAAAAATTACAAACAATACAGCCTGGCTACAAATATTAAAAAGTAACTCTCTAGAGATATTTCTAAGTCTCCCAAAGAAGCACTTGGTTTAAGTCTCACCCAAGGCGTCCCAAGGAGATTAGAAGCAAGGCCCAGCCCGTCGGCTGGTCCCAGGAGTCTGTCTTGGTGGTGTCTTCTCTTAGCTTGTTCTCAGTGGCGTCTTCCCCACTTGTCCCCTCATTCATTCACTTTTTATACTTCTCTTTACTCTCAGGTGGAGCTTGGGTGACTCTAGTCATACATTCCTTTATTATGATTGGTGTAAAGTTCTCTTGCTTTCATTTAAAGATACAGTTAATTTTAAATTTACTATGCATGCTCCCCAAGTGGGGGATTCACTCTCTTGGGGGGAGGGGCATTTGAGTAGGAGGTTATGATCTCCCACTCCCACAATTATTTTATCCTAGCATCCTTGAGTTTTATCTCTTCAGCAGTTTGTTTTCTTTTAGCAGTTAGCACATCCTCATCAGAAGGCTTTGAAATGCTAAAGGAGCCAAGTTCCTGACCTTCTCTCGCAGATAATGAGGCTCGTGCTTGGTGCCACAGTTGTTGGCCCAGCAATGGACATCTTCTCATATATTTTACAGCTGCTATGCAGTTTATTTGCTGTATGGTAAATTCATCACATTCCCAATCCTGCAGGGAGTACAGCAGAGCCTGGCCATGGTGTCTCCACTCCGCTCCATCCTCCATCACTCCTACACTTCTATCAGCATGTGCTGAGCTCGCAGGTTGTGTTGCTTAGGGAACTGTGGTGATGTAGATTCTGTGCATGCCAACTTTTCTGAAGGTGATAGCTGTATTTTACCCTAAAAAGCCTTCTGTAATACTACGCTTCTATTAGGACCCAATTTTTCTCTAATTTCCCCCCTCAAGGTGATTTTCCCACAATTAGGAATTTTTAATTTTGGCGTAAAATATCACTCAGTTTCCACAGCTGTGAAAATACTTCATTGCCTTAAGGGAGAAGTATGAATCTTAAGTAACTACCATTAAATACATAGCTATGAAATACCTAAATGAGGATACCATAGGTACCTAAATAATTTATTTTTAGGTTTTTAATTTTTTAGGTCTTTAGATTTTAGGTTCAGTGTTTCTCACAGTAAGATTTTTCAGAGTTTTCAGAATTCACTGTGCCAGAAAATCAGCCAACTCTCAACCCAAGGGAGTATGGAATCAGGCACTGGGCTTTGGACTGGGTGTTCAATGACAGTAGAGTTTAGCCAATGAATGCAAAACTGCAGTGGTTAGAATGTGACTGCATGAGTCTCAATAGAAATAATTAGAATAAATAAGGCCTAATATGACATCAAGATCTTCTGATATAGTGGAATTTTCAATGTGGGTTTAGGTACTTAAACTAATAGCAGAATGTATACCACAGAACATCTGACTGAATGGCTACTGTGAGAAGACACCTTAATAGTTGGCAGTGTGATGCCTTACAGAAAAAGGCTACTCTGCCTAAGCCACCTGGTGGCAGAGAATGGAAATATTGGATACTGCATTAATAGAAAAGCTCTGTAATACCATGATGAGGAAGACCAGATGCAGAATGACCTTTATCTTCAACACATTTGATTAACAAAGCAGTAGCTGACTTTTTGTAAAATATTTTGGGTTTTGGAACTGACTGTCCCCTACTTTGATATTTTGACAGTTTACTTGAGCTATAGAGGGTAAAATACCTCAGATGCCTCAATTCAGACAAAGCTCCAGAGGGAGGAATCAGCTCCCTAGGCCTGAGGCTGCAGCCTGGTGCAAGTGGAAGCGATGTCTTCATCTGCAGGAAGGGTGTGCTGGCCAAGGAGCCACACTGACAACTTAAGGAGATGAGTGAACAGACTGTGCAGCATCAGGGAAGATAATAAAAAAAAAAAAAAGACAAGATTCTCACAGAAACTCTGCAGAGACCAAAGCCTGAACCCCTAACTGCACAAAACCAGAGGTAGCCAGAAACTGTGTTCGACTGTGGGACAAATAGAGACATGGAGAGGGTGGAAGAAGTTGACTTCTGGTAACAGGAGGATGGCTCCTGTTCTGCCTGCAGATCTGCAATTGCAGACTAGGCTCAGTGCCCTGGTAGCAGGCGAGGGGCAGAAAGCCCTGTCTGGAGAAGCATCAGTGGCATCCAAGCCTGAATCCTGCAGGAGCACCAGGAGGAAACAGTGAGTGATAGTAGGTGACTCCCTGCTGCAGGGGACAGAGACCCCCATCTGCTGACCTGACTTGCTGTCTAGGGAGGTTTGCTGCTTGTGGCGTATGAAGGCACAGACTCAGGTTGTGGTTCAACCAGAGACACTTTATTGTACAGAGAAGGTCATATTTATATCTCTGAGCCCGGATACAAATTCCAGCTGTATGTACCACCAAGCTCAGGGTGGAAACCACTCATGCAGTTACATAGCTATATATCACTACAAGCATGCAGACACCTTTTTGCTACTAGATAACCATGTCTATCTTTCTTACTTTCCTTCACAATACCCAGCTGTTCTCTCATCTCCTGCCAGATCAGACCTTCTCCATCCTCCTCTCATACATCTCTCTTCAGACATTCTCTATCCTCCTCTCCCACAGCTTCTTGCTGGGGGCTTGGATCTCAAATGTTGTGGAGAGACAGATGAGGCTTTTCCAGCCCTTGGACTATTCCTTCCTGCTGCTCATCCCTGTGGATACCAATGATACAACCAAGGGAGACCTTGAGCATATCAAGAGTGATTGCATGGCTCTGGGGGATGAGGGTCAAGGGCATGAGGGCCCAGGTTGCATCTCATCTATCCTGTTGGTGAAGGGGAAACGCTTGGAGAGGAGCTGATGGATCCTGCAGGTCAACACCTGGTTGCACAGCTGGTGTCATGGACAGGGATTTGGCTTTTATGACCACAGGACTCACTTTGTGGATTGAGAACTGCTAGGAAGAGATGGGATCCACCTAGCAAAGTGGTACAAAAGCATCTTTGTCAACAGGCTAGCCAACCTGGTGAGGAGAGCTTTAAACTAGGAATGATGGAGAGGGAGATGGCAAACCACAATTAAGTGAGGAAATGGTGGATGGAGTGGAAAGAAATGAATGCAGGGTGATAGGAACAAGCAAAACCTCAGAAATTATAAAACAGGGTGAAGGGACACATACCTCAAGTACATTTGCACATATGCATGCGGTCTGGGAGATAACCAGGAGAGAGTAGAGCTCTATGTACAGTCACAAAAATATGACATTGCTGGGATCACTCAGAGGTGGTGGGAAAATTCCTGTGACAGGAATGCTGTGGTAGATGGACACAAGCCCTTCAGGAGTGACAGGCAGGGAAGACAAGGAGAGGTACTGCCCTCTGTGTGAAGGAACAGTAGGATATGTGGGACAGAGAACAGGCAGGTGAGAGCTTGTGGGTCAGGGTCAGAAGAGAGACCAGTAAAGCTGACAATGTGTGGGAGTGAGTTACAGACCAGCCACTAAGGGTGAGGAAGTGCACAAAGTCATCTTTAAACAAGTTGAGGAAGTCTCTGTGTCACCAACCCCAGTTCTTCTGGGGAACTTTAACCTCCCTGACATCTCCTGGAAGAGCAATGCAGCAGGACACCAGAAATCAAGATTTCTGGAGAGTGTCGGGGGAAACTTCCTGATATAGGTACTGGATGGGCCAAATGGGCAATGCACAGCTGTATCTGCTGTTCACTAACAAGGAAGAACTTCTGGGGGATCACAGAACCACAGAACAGTCAGGAATGGAAGGGACCTCTGGAGATCATCTAGTCCAACCACCTGCTAAAGGTGGTTCTCCTAAAGCGATTTGCACAGAGTCGTATCCAGGCAGGTTTTGAGTATCTTCAGAGAAGAAGACTGTACAACTTCTCAGGGCTATGTCACCATGCAGGGCTCCTGACTCCCTTGCTTGATTTATTACTCATAGGGATGCTCTGATATTGAGCTTGGAGGAAGTGATGCTTGAATATTAGCCAGATCTCTTGGACCCCCCCACGTTCTTGTTGTGGTTTAACACTGGCCAGCAACCAAGCACCATGCAGCCGCTTGTTCACTCCCCCTCTCCCAGAGGGATGCAGAGGAGAATTGGAAAGGAATGTAAAACTTGAGGGTTGAGATAAGAACAATTTAATTAATTAATGGTAAAGCAAAGCGAAGCAAGGAATTAATTCACTACTTTCCATCAGCAGGCAGGTGTTCGGCCATCCCCAGGAAAGCAGGGCTCCAACACACATCATGCTTACTCAGGAAGACAAACACCATAATGCCAGATGTCCCCCCCATTCCTTCTTCTTCCCCCAGTTTATATACTCAGCATGACGTCATATGGTATGGAATACCTCTTTGGCTAGTTCGAGTCACCTGTCCTGGCTGTGTCCCCTCCCAATTTTCTGTGCCACTCCAGCCCTCTGGCTGGCAGGGCCCAAGAAACTGAAAAATCCTTGATTTAGTATAAACATCACCTAGCAACAAATAAAAACATCAGTGTGCTATCAACATTGTTCTCACACCAAACCCAAAACACAGCACTGCACCAGCTACTAAGAAGAAAATTAACTCTATCCCAGCTTAAACCTGGACACTTCTAGAGCCCTAACCTATAGAATTCCTCCAAGTAGGTCCCTGAAGCGGCCAAAGTTAGCTCTCCTGAATTCCAGGGTTGCAATCCTACTTATTGCCCTGCTTCCTCCATGCAGGACCCTGAACTCCACCATCTCACGGTCATTGCAGCCAAGGCTGCCCCAAACCTTCACATCCCAAACCAGTCCTTCTTTGTTTGTTAGTACAAGGTCCAGCAGTGCACCTCGCCTTGTTTGCTCCTCCACCACCTGCGACAAAAAGTTATCATCAGTGCTCTGCAGGAACCTCCTGGACTGTGTGTGCCTAGCTGTGCTGTTTTTCCAGCAGATATTAGGGTGGTTTAAATCCCCCATGAGAACCAGGGCCTGTGATCATGAGGCTACCTCCAATTCTCTGTAGAAGGCCTCACTGATTTCCTCTTCCTGATCAGGTGGCCTGTAGTAAACACCCACAACAGTGTCACCTATGTTAGCCTGCCCCTTAATCTTTACCCATAAGATGTGGTAATCAATGGCAACTTTGGCTGTAGTGATCATGAAATAACAGTCAAGATCATGAGGAGGGTGAGGAAGGAGAGCAGCAGAGCATAGACCTTGGACTTTAGGAGAGCAAATTTTGACTTCAGAAAGTAGTAGGTGGGAACCCATGGGAGGCAGCTTTGAAGGGTAAAGGAGCTCAAGAAAGCTAGTGTATCTTTAAAGACAGCATCCTGCAAACACAGGAGCATTCCATCTCAGTACTCAGGATATGAAGTAAATATTTTGGGAGACCAGCTTGGCTAAGCAGGAAATTTATGGCACAGCTCCAATGCAGAAAGGCAGCGTACAGGAAGGGGAAGCAGGGCCAGGATACAAAGCAGAAATTTAGAAACATTACCTGGGCATGTAGAGATGGTGTCAGGAAAGCCAAAGCTCAGCTGGAGCTGAGACTTACAAGGGATATCAAGATCAACAGGAAGAGCTTCTACTGCTTCATTAGCAGTAAAAGTCTGAACAAGGAAAATATGGGATGGTGTTGTGGTTTAACCCCAGCCACCAACCAAGCACCACACAGCTGCTTGCTCACTCCCCCTGTCCTGGTTTCAGCTGGGATAGTTAATTTTCTTCTTAGTAGCTAGTACAGTGCTGTGTTTTGGATTTGGTGTGAGAACAATGTTGATAGCACACTGATGTTTTTATTTGTTGCTAGGTGATGTTTATACTAAATCAAGGACTTTTCAGTTTCTTGGGCCCTGCCAGCCAGAGGGCTGGAGTGGCACAGGAAATTGGGAGGGGACACAGCCAGGACAGCTGACCTGAACTAGCCAAAGAGGTATTCCATACCATATGATGTCAAGCTGACTCACTCCCTAAAGTTGTTATGAATGGACTTCTAATCAAGGTAGTCAGCCTGTTACAGAAGGGTTAAGGTTTAATCTTAAGAACTTAGAAGTAGTCATGCATCCTAGGACTGAACAGTTAGTGTTAAGGCACCTTGATTGTTTGAAACTAATCTTTGTATGCTTGTAAGCCATAAATTCAGGTTCTAACAAAGAGGTAGCCCTGGAGGATGAAGGAAAATTGGCCCAAGGCCAGAGATTCCAGGCCAAGAAAGAGTAAGAGACTGAGATGACCTGGTTTAAGAACATATATGGGAACTACAAAGGAGAACTCTAGCCAACTGAATAGAGGAGTGGGCGGATTTGCAGACCCTTGAGACCATCAAAGACCCCTGCCCTGGACAACGGGGCATGCGTGAGGGAGAGGGTGAATATTTTGTTTAGTTTTGGGTAATGTCATGCATATGTATGTCTTTTCTGGGAAATTTGTTGAATATGTATACATGTACTGCATAAAAAGAGCTACCTAAGTGCACCTATGTTAGGTGGAGTGAGTCCCTGTGCATCCAGCGCTGCAATAAAGAATGCCTGCTTCTTAATGCTACATTGGTGTTAAGGAGTTTCATATTTCCGATTTTGGTAACAAACCTTGCATTTGTAGCACTAAGCTTTCTTTTGCTGAGCAGAATAATACATTGTAGCTTTTGTATGTATCCTTGAGCATTCTATCCTGTTTGTAGAGCTATAGCTACCTGTGTGATGAAACCCAGCTATATTCTTGTTTAGCAATATGATCAAATACTGCAAAGAAATAATTTGTGCTAACTATTGCAATTATGTCTTGAAACAGTTTTAGATCATTGTAACAATAAGTGTTGTAAGTTTCTAAACTGGTGTTTTTTCCACCAGTCAATGGTTTCAAATCTGGGTGTGCCTAAATCCATTTAAAACAAACAAACAAAAAGAAACTAAATAAATCTAGCCTGGATGTAAGTACTCACAAATATCAGTGAAATCAATGGGAGCTGCAAGTGTTAAGCACTATTAAACAAACAAAATCAAGACAGAGTTTGGCAAACATTCTTTTCCCACCTTTGGAATGAAAACTCTTTAAGAAAATAATGCTTCCTAATTCCTGCTCATCTTGGGGATGAAAACTGACCGGAATGAGATTTGGTAAAGGAACTTGAATGCAGGTGATGAGAATGAGGAATAACCTTATGCAACGTCAGATTTTGCCTTGATTGTATACAAGCATTTCTGTGCTCATGGAAGTAGAGAGCTTAGATAGGTCTCATGTTTAACTGCGAAATAATGAGCTTTCTTTTGTAAAATGTAGGCTTCTCTTAAATAGGTGGTTGTTCTTCAGACAGTCGGAGAATAGCATTTCTAAAGTAATAGCACCAGTTTGACATGACGTTTTGTACTTAAGGCCTGCATTTTAAAATGTAAATTAATTCTTAAAACCATATAAAAAAATGGAGTTCCATCAGTAAATATTGGTTTAGATAGAAACATCTGTGTGTCATTTTCCCTTGATCCTAATTTTTACTGCTACAGTGTCCTGGCTAGCACTTAAAATCAGTTTTGTTGAGAGTGATATAATTCTTGGCCTACTGTTCTAATTCTTGTTCTTTTATTTATTTATCATAAAAGAAACATTATTTTATTTATTTAGGGATGTATTTACTGGTAATTGGTGAATTTACAGACTAAAATATTGCACAAGCTTAAAAGTTTATTTAATCTCCTAATCTTTAAATTTAAAAAGCATCAAAAACATTAAGCTAAGAAGTCTACAGACAATCTGCAGCATGTAAAAAAAATAAAAGCAACACAAACAGACTTGATCCTCCAAATTGCCATAACATTATTATAATTTCATGTTTACATTTTAGTAGCATTTAGAAAGTCCAGTATAAAAGTAATGGAGTTACTTTATTAAGCATTTTACAAACAAAGAGAGAGACAGGTCTTTGTTCTAAGCCTCTAATAGTCTAGGGCTCTGGTTCTGCAAATGACTACTTGTAGGCACTTTTTCCTATGTACCAAATATGATTCTTCACCTGCACAAATCCAGGGGCTAGAATCTCTTGACTAAAAGATTTGAAAAAGGAAGAACTACATTTATAGTTTTTAAATGTACAAAGGCAACTACAGATGTAGAGAGGCTCTCAGTGTTTTGAACACTTCTGAAAATCTTGCTTTGTTCTTTAATAACTCTTCCAGTTCAGCCCACAGACAAGTCACTTCCTTTCACTTTCTTAAGGTAAGAGCCACCTTTCTTATCCTGTGTAATCAAGTTTTGTGTACAGAGTACCTTAGCCATTCTTTTCCTTCACTACAAAAGTGTTCTCTCAATTCTTTTAGAAAAATAAAATCTGCTCTCTTTGTGATATATTTTCTATCTATAATATGAAGCTATTATGCTAATAGAGATATGTATAGCAATTGTGCTGGTGTTCAAATACCACAACCATTATTTTTTTGTTTTCCTTATTAAAAAAAATACCCTAAGGTCAACACTGAAGACTAACAGTCTACAAGGTATAATTAAAAATAAAGATGGCTAATTTTCAAGGATCACCTCCTCCAAGCTCAAGAATGGTCCACCCCAAGATGTAGGAAGTCAAACAAAAGTGACAGGAGGCCTGCATGGATGAACAAGGAGCTCCTGACTAAACTCGGATGTAAAAATGAAGTATACAAGAGATGGAAGCAGGGACAGGTAACTCAGGAGGAATAGAGACACTAACGGAGCATGCAGGGATGGGGTTAGGAAAGCCAAAGTCCACCTGGAGTTGAATCTGGTGAGGGATGTGAAGGGTTTCTGTGGATTTATCAGCAGCAAAAGGAAGACTAGGGAAAATGTGGGTCTGCTGCTGAATGGGGTAGGGGACCTGGTGAAACAGGACATGGAAAAGGCTGAGGTATTCAATGACTTCTTTGCCTCGGTCTTTACTGGTAAGACTGGCCTTCAGGAATGTAATCCTTCAGGAGGTGATCCTTCCTCTCTACTCAGCACTGGTGAGGCCACACCTGGAGTCCTGTGTCCAGTTCTGGGCTTCTTGGTACAAGAGGTGGACATACTAGAGGGAGTCCAACAAAAGGCCACAAGGATGATTAAGGGACTGGAGCACCTCACATATGAAGAAAGGCTGAGAGAGCTGGGACTATTTACCCAGAGAAGGCTCAGGGGGGATCTTATTAATGTCTATAAATACCTGAAGGGAGGGTACAAAGAGGATGGAGTCAGGCTCTTGTCAGTGGTGTCCAGTAACAGGACCAGAAGCAATGGGCAGAAACTGAAATAGAGGAAAATCCATTTAAAAAAAAGAAAATGCTTTTTTAATACTTTAATTTTTTTATCAAACACTGGAACAGCTTGTCCACAGGGACTGTGGAGTCTCTATACTTGGAGATATTTAAAACCCAACTGGACATGGTCCTGAGCAACCTGCTTTAGTTGACCCTGCTTTGAGCAGGGGTGTGGACTAGATGACCTCAATAGGTGCCTTCCAACCTCAGCTCTTCTGTGATTGTTATCATTAAAGCTATAGGCAGATTTCAGTTCCTGTAAAATTAGCAAATTACATTCTCTACAGTAATTTTCCACTTGTGCCATCAAGTTTCAAACTAAAACAGATTTCCTTGGTCAGTCACTGATCTTCAAAGTCACAGCTACAAGCACTGATGGACCTGTAATGTTCTACTTTGCTGTAGGCTCTAAGTCACAGGGGTCCTCAAACTTTTTAAACAGGGGCCGGCGTGTGGATTAAGTGGCAGGAAGTCATCTGCGGCTGCTTGGTTTCCCCCCCCAACCCTCGGCGGGGGGGTGGGGGGGTGGGTTCTGTAAATACTGGGGGCCGGATTGAGGACCTTGGGGGGCCGTATCCGGCCCACGGGCCGTAGTTTGGGGACCCCTGCTCTAAGACCTGAGGTAAAGATAGTAGCATTTACCTTAGAGCCATCTTACTTTTCTTGGAAGAAAAAATCCAAGACACCCATATTTAACTTTTTCTCATATTCCTTTCTGCCATCCTATGATGATCAAGTGATGCCAGCTGGAGAGGAACCTGAAAACAATAGAATCTGGACTTTGTTCCCTGGCTCATAGCTTCAAAAGAGTATTTCAGCAAGGAAATGCCAGGACAGCATTTCTCACCACCATTTTGGGAGGAACTTCTTGTTTCTCGCATATGTAAATGAAAAGCTTCTATAGCCAGCATTTTTAATGTTTTCTCTCAGGAATTTCAGACCAACAGAACTCACTTCAGAAGAAAAAAGTCCATATATACCCATCTGAACTGCCTCAACCAGAAGTGAATGTTGACCTGGTTTCCTTCTTGCACTGGCATCATCAAAAATAAAAACGATCTAATTGAAAGCTAGGAAAGTAAGTAAATCCATGATCATACAGAAGACAAAATTCATTTCAGGTCCCTTTTCCCGAGTGCTGCTGTCTCCTCAGTATTAACTGAGGACATGAACTGGATGAACTTCTAGGATGAACTGGAAGTGTTGGTTAGTTCCCAGAGCTATGATATCATTTGTATTAGCAAGACTTGGTGGAATGACTCCCATAACTGGAATGCTGGGATGGAGGTATATAGGCTGTTCAGGAGGGATAGGAAGGACAGGTAAGGTGGAGGTGTTGCACTGTATGTCAGGGAGAGGTTTGGCTGTACAGCCCTTACAGTTAGGGATGATGTGGTTGAGAGCCTCTGGGTGAGGATTAGGGGGATGGAAAACAAAGCTGATGTCATAGTGGGTGTCCACTACTGATCACTCAGCCACGATGTTAACACTGATGAGTTATTCTATAGGCAATTAGGAGAAATCTCTGGTCTGGTAGCCCTTGTCCTTATGGGAGATTTCAACTTCCCAGACATCAACTGGGAATACCGTACTGCTGTGACAAGCAGATCTGGGAAATTCTTGAAGTTTGTAGGAGATTAATTCTTTTCACAAGTACTCAGTGAGCCAACTAGGGAAGATGCCCTCCTAGACTTTTTGTTTGTGAATAGAGAAGGACTCATAGGAGACATCATGGTAGGTGTCTGTCTTGGCCACAGTGATCATGAAATGGCTGAGTGTAAAATTTTTGGTATAATGAGAAAAAAGGTCAGTAGAGTTGCTACCCTGGATTTCAAGAGAGCAAACTTTAAGCTACTCTGGGAGCTACTTAACAGTGTCCCCTGGGAACCTGCCTTTGTGGGCTTAGGAGTCCATGAGTGCTGGTCAATTTTTAAGAACCACCTTTTAAAAGCACAGGCAAAGGCAATCTCATTGTGGTGTCCTAAGTCAAGCAAGCTGGGCAGAAGACCAGCTTGACTGAACAGGGAACTCCTTGTAGAGCTCAAGAGGAAAAAGAAATTGTATGATATCTGGGAGCAAGGTCAGGCATTGCAGGAAGATTACAGAGCTGTGGTTTGTCTATGCAGGGAGAAGACAAGACCAAAGCTCAACTAGAGATGAAACTGGCCACTGTTGCATCAGACCACAAGAAAGGATTTTTTAAAGTATGTTAATAGCAAGAGGAGTTACAAAGAAAACATTGGACCAATACCTGTTGAAGATGGTCACCTGACAAATAGGGATGAAGAAAAAGTAGAGGCATTCAATACTTATTTTGCCTCAGTCTATCAGGACAGATAGACCTTGGGCAGCCTGTTCCTCTGAGTCAGAGGACCACGAGTGTGGTAACAGTGACTTTCCATTTGTGGACACTGAAATTGTAAGGGATCAGCTGTATTAACTGAATGTTCACAACTCCATGGGGCCTGATGGGATTCATCCCAGAATACTGAAGGAGCCAGCAGATGTTACAGCAGGACCCCTCTTGATCATCTACCAAAGGTCTTGGGAGTCTGGGGAGATCTTTGCTGACTGGAATCTAATCAACGGTATTCCAATTTACAAGAAGGGCATGAGGGAAGACCCAGGAAGCTACAGAACTGTTAGTCTCATCTTAGTACTTGGAAAAATTATGGAGAGGATCATACTGGATACTGCTGAAAAGCATTTAAATGACAATGCAATCATCAGGCACATTCAACATGAGTTGCCAAAAGCAAAGTACTTTTTAATTAATCACATATCCTTCTACAATAAGATCACCCAGCCAGTGGATGAAGGGAAGGTAGTGGATGTACTTTATCTTGGATCTTAGGAAGGCTTTTGATATTGTACCTCACAGCATCCTTCTGGACAAGCTGTCCAATTGTGGTATGAGGAGGTTCACACTGCACTGATTGAAGAACTGGCTGAGGCCTTGCAGAGGGATCTAGATACATCGAAGCATTGAGCAATCATCAATGGCATGAAACTTAACGAGAACAAATCCCGGATTCTGCACCTGGAATGGAGTAACACTGGACACAGGTATAGATTGGGAGAGAGATGCCTGGAGATCAGCCCTGCAGAAAGGGATCTGGGGGTGCTGGTTGACAGCAGGCTCAATAGGAGTCAGCAGTGTGCCCTGGAAGCCAAGAGGGCAAACCACATTCTGGGATGCATCAAACACAGTGTAACCAGCTTGTCAAGAGAGGTGATTATCCCTTTGTATTTAGCATTGTTGTGGGCTTACCTTGAGTATTCTTTGCAGTTCTGGGCCCCACAATTTAAGAAGGATGTTAAGGTACTTGAATGCATCCAGAGGAGGGCAACAAGGCTGATGAAAGGGCTGGAAGGCATGCCCTATGAGGAGCAGCTAAGGACTCTGGGTTTGACTAGTTTGGAGAAAAGGAGGCTGAGGGGTGACCTCATTGCTCTCTACAGCTTCCTGAGGACGGCAAGTGCAGTGAAAGGTGCTGATCTCTTCTCCCTGGTATCCAGTGACAGGATGTGTGGGAATGGTTCAAAGCTGCATCATGGGAGGCTTAGACTTGACATTAGGAAACACTTCTTTATCAAGTGGGTGGTCAAACACTGAAACAGTCTTATTATTTATTACAATTTCTAATAACAAATAACCATTAAAAAAATTACAAGCCACCATCTCCAGAGCTGTAACTGTCTATCTTAGCTAAGAGTCAAAAGAGCTAGTAGCACAAGTGTACACTCTCCCTTGTCAAGATGCACAATGTGCAGGTTGCTTGCTCCTTTGCTATCTCCTGTGCAGCTCTGAAAACTGGTACATTTCAAGAACACTACATTTACTATAAATAAAATTCTTTATTCTGTGAAAGCAAAATCTGTTCTTCTACTGAAACAGGAAAGAAGTTTATTTTTTGTTTCCCTGGACAGATGTTCTCCCTAGGAACTCAGAGCTTTAAACAAACTTAACACCAGTTGTTTTTAAACTGGGGGGAATGCTTTTAGAACATTTACCATCAATTCTACTTTTTTTTTTTTTTAAATCTGTAATGCACACTTATTTAATAGATAATTTATCCCTGCTTTTACTAATGAATAAAGGCCAGATTCTGTCAGAGACATGAATTTTCCCATTGTTTTTCAGGGCACTATTACAAACAGGGAACTATAACAAAATCTCTGCAGGGAGTCCACCTAGGGACCAGTTAGATTTGATGAGGGCTCCACACTGATTCAGGAATCTTTGCCTGTTCCTCTTTGTAAGATCAAGCATGGTGTGCAGGACTCAGGCAGGGGATTTAAGCCCTACCTATACCCAGATGAATGCACAGAATCGATGTGGAAGAAGGATGAGGGGGGCTTCCTGACTGCATAGCCACAGTCATGCCACATTGTATGGACTATCCAGGTTCATCTCTCCTCTTTCCCTTACACCAGCCTACTGACAGTAAGGCTGCATCTGGTAATGAATGTAGAAAAAATGGCTACTGGAAACAGGTTGATATAATTACCAGAATTAGTGGTTGCTACATTTAAGTATTATAACTTCAAAGTTCTAGGGATGATAATAAAATCACCTATGGTCATTATGGATTCTTTCTTGGTATTTAAATTATTATTGATATGACAGAACTGTTCTTAAATTTTTTTAAAAGCCATCCTACAGCATTCCAAGAAAGACACTCTTTCTGATACTTCCTGAAGCAGTAAAAAATGGCTCTGTTGTTGCATTTAACAAAGTTGAAGCTGCTAAACATTGTAAGCAATAAACACGAGGGGTTTTTATTTCAGATAAAACTCTAATGCATAACTAATTATTGCTCATCCTGGAAGACCACTGTGTTGACTTTTGAATTTCCATATCTCTTAGAGGTAACACATATTTTTGTTGACTAAAAACAATGAAAACCAAACCAGTTGGTTATCTTGTGCTTGAATTTGTATGAACAAAATTAAATTCTTATTATGTTACAGGTTCAATTTACATAGTAGGTAAAAGACATGACATGCTGTTGGGGTCTGCAGCGGGTCTGCAGACAAGTTAGTTGACTTCAAAGACTTATCCGTGTACCTTTAAGACAGCCACAAATTGTCAGGTATGTGAACAGGGTGTGAAGAATCGGAACTTAGAACCGCAGCATACGGGCACCTACAGCAACAGCAAATAGCAAGCAAGAAGAAGGACACAAAAACCTATCAGGGTCTAACACCTGCACTGTCTAAGATATATAAATAGTTTGTATAAACAATAAAGGCCATTTTGCTGGAACCCAGCCACGCAGACATAGTGTTTCTTTTAAGTCCGCCTCGACTTGCGTCACCACAGCATGCATTTTAAATCTGGCAGGCACACTAGTGATAATAAAGTGAGAGTGTTCTAATTAAATTACAAATCCTGCATTTAAATACATTATTTAATAATAATAAAAAGGTTGTATCATTCACCTTCACAAGCAGTTATAAAAAATAATTGGGTATAATCAATATCAAAATTGTCATTGCTGCAATATGATGATATAGCTTTGGGGCTTTGATATTTCTTGTTTTTTCCCTTTCTTTAGAAGATGAGCTATACCCCTGCTGCATTATGCAACCAAGCCAAATAGTCTCTATGCATAGGCTGATTTGCAGGGACATTGTAAGCATGTCCTGCAAGTGAAAGTAGGGCTGGAGAAGTCAAGGCTGCTCTCTCTACTCAAAGAGGCTCAAGAATCCTTGTGGAGAGTAGGGAAGAGAAAAAAAACACAAGTTATGCAGAACTGGTCTAGCAAGGTACTGTGTGGCTTAGTTTCTCAGCAGCTTCACAAAAGACTAGCAGGTGTGTTAAAGTGGCATTATGCCACTCAGTGCTGGACATAGCAAACTTACTAGGTCATGCCAAGTATTTGGCAGGAAATAGCAGGTCTGTAGCAGAGCTGCTGCATCAAAGATTTCCTTCATTACACCCTTTAGTTCTTAGGAGTCACATTCTGTGAAGAAACTGCTTTTTTCTTACACAAATCACAGAATCACAGAATGGTTGATGTTGGAAGGGACTTCTGGAGGTCACCTGGTCCAACCCCCTATTCTCAAGCAGGGCCACCTAGAGCTGGTTGCTCAGGACCATGTACAGATGGCTTTTGACTGTCTTCGAGGAGGGAGGATCCACAACCTCTCTGGGCAATCTGTCCCAGTGCTCAGTCACCCTCACAGTAAAAAAATCTTTCCTGATGTTCAGGTGGGGAACCTGGGGAAACTGCCCTAGTGGATCCACTGGTTAAAATAAAGCTAGGGGCTCAGAATAAGGAAGTAGAATTTTTAATTGATACTGATGCTTCATATTCTGTGTTGAATCAAAGGTTGGAACCTGAGGGAAATAATGCTGTCAACATTGTGGGAGCAACTGGTAAGCTTGAAAAGGCTCATTTTCTAAAATCATTACAATATAAATTGGGAAAGCAAGTGGGAATACATTAATTTTTGTATTTGCCTAACTCCCCAAAATCACTATTGGGCCAAGATTTGTTGGGACTATTAGATACCGAAATAAAGTTTCATAATGAACAAATAATATTTAAAGTAAAAGAAGAAAGATTGGTCAAAATTATGAGTTTGGTGTTAATAACAAATGTAAAACAAATAGAAATCCCCACTCAAGTGATGGATCAGGTATTTCCAGGGATTTGGGCCTCTGGGGTACCAGGAAGGTCTAAATGAGCAAAACCCATTGAGGTGAGGCTCAAACCTGGTGCAACTCCAATGAGAGTAAAACAATACCCCTTGAAATTGGAAGATAGACGAAGAATAAGAGAAATAATTGATAATTTTATACTGAACGGGTTATTAAAAGAATATGAATCAGAATATAATACACCAATCCTGCCCATCAAAAAACCCAATGGGAAAGGGTGTAGACTGGTGCAGGTTTTGAGAACAATAAATCAAATTGTGGAAGATTTAAACCCAGTGGTGGCAAATCCTTAAACTTTATTAACAAAATTAAAATCCAGGTGGAAATGGTTTTCAGTGTTGGATCTCAGAGATGCCTTCTGCCTCCTGTTGGCTGAAAGTAGTCAAAAGCTATTTGCTTTTGAATGGGAAAACCCAGATTTGGGAAGAACGACCCAGTTAACCTGAACAGTATTACCCCAAGGTTTTAAAAACAGTCCAACTATTTTTGGAAATCAATTAGCCAAAGAATTAGAAGAATGAAATCCTCCCTCTGAAAACAGGGCTTTATTACAATATGTGGATGACCTCTGAATTGCTACCCCTACTAAAGAAGATTGTTGCCAATGGATGGTAAACCTACGTAATTTCCTGGGATTAAGTGGATACCGAGTATCCCAGCAAAAGACTCAAATAATATAGACTTGTGTAATTTATCTGGGATATGAAGTATCTGAAGGACGAGAATTGGGGACAGAATGGAGAGAAACTATTTGTTAAACATCTGAGCCCACCACAGTAAAGGAGCTACGAACCTTTTTGGGTATGACTGGGTGGTGCCGTTTGTGGATATATAATTATGGACAATTGGTTAAGCCATTATACCAGATATTAAAAGCAAACCCAAGTCAGTTAGAATGGACTAAAGAATCCAGAAAAGCTTTTCAGCAATTGAAACAGGAATTAATGAAGGTCCCCGCTTTGGGTCTCCCAGATGTAACCAAGCTGGTTTTTTGTTCTCCTATGATAAGCAAGGAGTAGCTCTGGGAGATTTGGCACAGGAGATGGGGCCATATAAATGGGTGGTTGCGTACTTCTCCAGTTGGATGAAGTAGCTAAAGGATGGCCAGGCTTCCTGAGGGCAGTAGCAATGGTAATCCTGAATGTACAGGAAGCCTGAAAGTTTACACTAGGGCAAAGAATGACTGTATTCATGTCCCATGCGGTAACTGCTGTTTTAGAACATTGGTTATCCCCCTCCCATTTTTTGAAATACCAATCCATTTTGGTAGAGCTTGATGATGTCACCATAACAACCACTAACTTTGTCAATCCAGTTTCTTTCCTCAGTGGCGATGTGGCTGGACCCATAGAGCATGACTGTCTACAAACAATAATGGAGGTATATTCCAGTTGTCTGGATCTAAAGGATCAACCTATCAAGGATGCTGAGGACTGGTATGTTGATGGAAGCAGTTAAATGCAGCAGGGACAATGAAAAGCCAGATATGCAGTAACTACTTACCAGAAGGTAATTGAAGCCTGCCCATTACCTGCCAGAACATCAGCCCAGAAGGCAGAACTGATACCATTAACAAGGGCCTTAACATTGGCCAAGGGTAAAAGAATTAACATATGGACAGACTCGAAGTATGCCTTTGGAGTGGTGCATGTTCATGGAGCTATATGGAAGGAACGAGGGCTCTTATTGGCCCAAGGGAAAGGAATAAAATATGCTACTGAAATTCTGAAGTTATTGGAAGCGGTGAATGAACCAGAGGAGGTGGCTATCATCCACTGTAAGAGCCATCAAAAGGGTAACAGTGTTCAGGAAATGGGAAACAACTTTGCGGACCAAATGGCAAAATGGGCAGCAGAACAGCTGGTAACAGAAATGCCATTGATCCCTGAAGGTAAGGTAGAAAAACTTTGTATGTCCAGCTCTTCCCAGGGGTACTATGAGGATTCCCTTGTTTGGGGTTGCAGCAACTCATTGGAACATTGATACCTAAACTTGGCCAGAGTTTTGGAAAAGGCCTGATGGGAGCTATTGTGAATATGATAACAATAGTTATCCAGTAGGCCCAAGATTTGATTTGCAATTGTTGAATAATATCCAGGTGATAGTAATAATGAGTGTGCATGGAAATCCAGGTTTAACAACTGCCAATGTAGGCCATCAATTTGCCAGAACTGTGGGAATTGCTCTTGCCATGATGGGTGGGATGATTATTGGATAAAGAAGACTCAGGTAGGTGTAGGATCTTGGAGTTTAACTGGGGAAAATATAACATATAAATTTTTGTAATAAAACATAGTTAGAAATATACTTACCTATGGGCTATGATGATAAAAGGAACAATAGCACCTATGGGTGGAAACGCATAGGTTCCTTTCTGGGAGCCAACCTCACCGCCACTGATGGCCTATATAAGTTACTCCATGGATATTGGTGGTTATGCAGGGATGGATTTGCCTGTAAATGATTGCCCTTGGGATGGAAGGGTACTTAACACCATAGGGTACTTAACACCCCAAACTACTGTTTATAACCACTCTCATGCTCCTCAGGGGATATGGCGCACCCCATGGAAAAGAACTAAGAGATCTATCAGCCCTTTAGTGGAAAGGGGATTTGGCTTACATAGCTTCATACGTTGGCTCATCCCCACACTGGGAGTCAGTGAACTCGAGAAAGCAATAGTAAACATCCTGGCCACCCTAGAGCAAATAAACAATGCAACAGCAGATGCAATACGCAACCTGCAGATAGAAGTATCATCATTTAGCAAAGTAGTACTATAGAATCAAATGGCTCTTGACACACTATTAGCTAAGGATGGTGGAGTTTGTGCAGTAATTAACACTAGCTGCTGTGCATATATAAATAGAGATGCGGAAATTGAGACTCATTTAGAAGTAATTTGGGACAGATTATGATTAGTGCACCAAGTTTCCTTAGATGGCACTTCTTTTGGGTTCTAAGAAATCTGGGAAAAGCTTACATCCTGGTTGCCAAATTTAAAATGGTTTAAGCAATTATTAGCATTAGTTACAGGATTCCTTTTAATGATTGTACCAATATGTGTATTAAGCTGCTGTGTATATATATAGTAGCCTATTGTATTAAATCAGAAAAGGGTTACTAAAACTACGATAAAATGGTCAGCTGGTATAAATGAAAGAATTCGTTTAGTATCTAGAAAAGGGGGGAATTGATATGTAAGGGTTAAAAGAATAAGAGACTGGTCAACTTTGGTGAGTTGGCAGGGGTTCACTACCCTTTGTACAATGTGCTAACATATGTAGAATGTAGGGAAATACCTAGTTGCTACATAATTGTGGTCTGGGAGTTTAGACTAGGGGATGTAGAACCATAAGGGTATGTCATAAATAACCTTGGACAATGGTAAACAAGCACTGCAAAGGAAGATATAAGTTTTCTGTAACTAGAGAACAGGATGGTGTGTTCCAGAACAAGAGGATAAGAAGTTTTAAAATTAGCAGAAATGAACTGCATATACGCAAGAGATCCCGGGTTGAAAGTTTATGCAGACAAAGACTTCATCAGAAGACCCTCTGAGAAGACCCTCAAGGTGGCAGCACGCATGCACGAGGAGGCGGAAAAATATGTAAATAATTTCAGGAAAATAGTTTAAAAATGTATTAGTTTTCCAGGAAATGTTATGCATATGTATTAGATTGTAGCATAAGAATAGTGAGCCAGAGCTGGGGTGTGCATACAAGGAGGAGCAATCCCCTATGCACCCGGCACTGCAAATAAAGAATACCTGCTTAACGACTCTGACATTACTGAGTTTTATCTCAGAATCCCAGCCCAGCCACACCTAGCCTGCCGCCTTAGCAAGGAGTGCTAGAAAGCAAGGAGGCTCAGAAACTGCAATTTTTGATATCATCACCATCTTCATGACTCTTTGTTGGACTCTCTTTTGTACAGGGGAGCCCAGAACTGGACACAGGACTCCAGGTGTGGCCTCACCAGTGCTGAGTTGAGGGGAAGGATCACCTCCCTCGACCTGCTGGCAACACTCTTCTTAATGCAGCCCAGTATACCATTCACCTTCTTTGCTGCAAGGGCACATTGCTGGCTCATGGTCAGCTTGTTATCCACCAGGACACCCAGGTCCTTTTCTGCTAAGCTTCTTTCCAGCTGAGTGGTCCCTATCATATGCATGGGATTTTTCCTCCTGTCCTGGTTTCAGCTGTGATGGAGTTAATTATTTTCTTAGGAGCTAGTGTGGTGCTGTGTTTTGGCTTTGATGAGAGAATTTTCAGTTCCTCAGGCCTTGCTAGCAAAAAGGCTGGAGGGGCACAAGAAATCGGGAGGGGACACAGCCAGGTCAGCTGACCCAAACTAGCCAAAGAGGTATTCCATACCATGAGATGTCATACTTGGTATATATACCTGGTGGGTTGGCCGGGGTGGGTGGGTTGTTTCTCAGGGACTGGCTGGGCATCGGTCGGCAGGTGGTGAGCACTATGTGTTCCTTTCTTCCTTTCCCTCTGGATGTTATTCTTTCCCTTCCCCTTTATTGTTATAATTTTATTATTACTGTTATAATTATATTATTAGTCATTATTAAGTATATTATTAGTCATTATTAATTATAATATAATAAATATATTATTAATAATTATTATATTGTTATTATATTATTGCTATAATAATATTATATTATTGTTATAATTTATTGTCATAATTTTTATTGTTGTTCTTTCGTTCTTATTCTATTTCAACTATTAAATTGTTCTTATCTCAACCCTTGAGTTTTACATTCCTTTCTGATTCTCCTCCCCATCCCTCTGGGTGAGGGGGGAGTGAGCAAGCAGCTGCGTGGTACTTAATTACCAGCCGGGCTTAAACCACGACACCTCCCCAGGTGCAGGACTTTGCACCACTTCTATGATTTATTTGGATTCAAAACTAAACAGCAATAAGGATATTTTTACAATTACTGTTTGCTTATTTAACATCAATGTCACTAAATAAGTGAAATGTCTGAACTTTGTAATAGACAAACAGCAACGTTGTTTCTCCTGAAATCCATACAAGTAAAAAATATTAGTGCCTCCAATGCACTCTAATTGCCTGCATTTAATTTATTTCTTTTTAAAGAAGAGAAATAAAGAGCCTATGAATGATTGCACCTTCAGATGAACTCGTCACATGTACCTGCCCTCATTTGTGTGCAGTATGAAATATAAATTAATATAATTTAAGTGAATATATATAATTAATTATATATCTATATAAAAACCATGTAGTTCATTCAGAGCAGATTTTTCCACGTTATGTTTTTGATTTTCTAGCAGGTTGCTAATCAAGTCCCTGAGAGTGTGGAACCTTTTTTTATTTTGGAAATATAGAGCTCATCCCTTTCCCACAGCCTGACTTGAAATGCCAAACAGGTAAGTAACTATGGATAAAATGATGTAACTACACTACTGTTCATAGGCACTGCTCCTTCAAGACACAGAGGGTTTCCAAAGCATTTCACCACCCTCTTTAAATCCTTTTCTCACTATACACTAATGCCCAATGCTCAACCACCTAACATCTACTATTTTTACACCACCTTGTGTCTTTATTTTTTTCTTTTTTTCAGTGGACACAGGAGAAGTCTAGTTTCAGACAAATTCATCCCCATTATGAGTAGACACCCACCATCATTCAACCTTAAAAAAACCCTCATCAGATTATGAAAGTCCTGCCACTATGAGTTTTTTTATTTGCCATCAGCTTGGTTCTACTTTGTCTGGTGAGAGTTTTGATTTCCTTAGACTTCCTTCCATTTGACTGGACAGCCAGCCAGGTTTAATATTCTTCAGGTATTAGCTAGAGAATAGAACAGAATAGAACAGAACAGTTGGAAGGGACCTACAATGATCATCTAGTCCAGCTGCCTGACCACTTCAGGGCTGACCAAAAGATAAAGCATGTTATTGAAGGGCATTGCCCAAATGCCTCTTAAACACTGACATACATGGGGCATCGACCGCCTCTCTAGGGACCCTGTTTCAGTGTTTGACCACCCACTTGATAAAGAAGTGTTTCCTAATGTCAAGTCTAAACCTCCCATGACGCAGCTTTGAACCATTCCCACACATCCTGTCACTGGATACCAGGGAGAAGAGATCAGCACCTTGTGGGGCCCAGAACTGCAAACAATACTCAAGTTGGTACAATGTTGTGTTTTGGGTTTAGTATGAGAACGATGTTGATAACACACTGATGGTTTTAGTTGTTGCTAAGTAATGTTTATACTAAGAAGGATTTTTCAGTTGTTTAGGCCCTGATAGTGAGAAGGCTGGAGAGGCACAAGAAATTGGGAGGGGACACAGCCAGGACAGCTGACTTGAACTCGTCAAAGGCATATTCCATACCATATAAAGTCATGCTGAGTATATAAACTGGGGAGGGGTTGGCCTGGGTGTGCAGATCATTGCTTGAGGACTGGCTGGGCATTGGTCATCAGATGGTAAGCAACTGTATTGTGCATCACTTGTGGTTTTTTCCCTTTTGGATTTTATTTCTTTCTCCCTCTCTCTCCTTTTGATTATAATAGTTGCTATTATCATTATTATTCTATTTCAATGTATATAAATTATTAAGTTGTTCTTATCTCAACCTATGAATTTTACCTTTTTCCCAGTTCTTCTCCCCATCCCAGTGTAGAGTAGGGAGCGAGTGAGTGGCAGCGTGGTACTTAGTTGCCAGCTGGGGTTAAACCACGCCAGTCCCAGAACTGCAAAGAATACTCAAGGTAAGGTTGAAACAATGCTAAATACAGAGGCATAATCACCTCTCTTCACAGGCTGTTTGTACTGTTTGATGCATCCCAGAATGTGGTTTGCCCTCTTGGCTTCCAGGGCACACTGCTGACTCCTATTGAGCCTGCTGTCAACCAGCACCCCCAGATCCCTTTCTGCAGGGCTGATCTCCAGGCATCTCTCTCCCAATCTATACCTGTGTCCAGTGTTACTCCATCCCAGGTGCAGAATCCGGGATTTGTTCTCGTTAAGTTTCGTGCCATTGATGATTGCCCAATGCTCCAATGTATCTAGATGCCTCTGCAAGGCCTCTGGCCTTCAAGAGAGACACGAGCACGTCCCAGTTTAGTTACCAGCAAACTTGCTAATGGTGCATTCAACTCCTGCATCCAAATCATTGATAAAAATATTGAACAGAACTGGCCCTCGAATTGAGCCCTGAGGAACACTGCTGATGACTGGTCACCAGCCAGATGTAGCCCCATTCACTACACCCTTTGAACATTTGTTTAAAAAATGCTGTTAGTAATACACCATCAAATACTTGTTCACAAAAAAGAAATATATGTAGTGAGGCTCAGTTCTAAACACAGCAGTGAGGGTGTCACCCCATTCAGACAGTTCTTCACGCAGTGTAGTGTGGACCTCCTCATGCCACAGTTGTACAGCTTGTCCAGAAGGATGCTGTGAGGGACAGTATCAAAACCTTCCAAAAATCCAGAAAAACTATATCCACTGCCTTCCCTTCATCCACTATGCGGGTGACCTTATAGTAGAAGGATATCAGAGTAGTTAAACAGGACTTTCCCTTTGTGAACCCATGTTGACCATGCCTGATGATTGCATTGTTCTTTAAATGTCTTTGAATAGCACCCAGTATGACCTTCTCCATAATTTTCCCAGGTACTAGGGTTAGACTAATATCTAGTTTCCTGGGTATTCCCTCATGTCCTTCTTGTAAAGAAGCTATACATTAATTGAAACTGTAGAAGATATACATTGAGTGAATCTGTAGAACAAAACTGTTAACAAAAATAGATCTCCAAAAATAAAAATGAGGTTGTTGTTTGTAGTGCAAATATAAACTAATTCATCGCTGAGGATAAGTAGGTTTAGGTTGTAGCAAGGTGACTGCTTTCTAAAAGAGCTTGTTACAGTTCCTAATAGAGATACTTGAGTATGCACTTCAGAAGGAAAAATCATAGAGTACTTACAGAGATTTTTTTCCTTCTTCTGTCTGATCTGAAAAGAAAAGGAAACAAATGGACTCCTTTTCATTTGGGAGATTTACCTTACTTCCCCAGTCAAATTATCATTTTAAAATTTTATGACCAAAAGGAATATCACACATCACACTTGTTTCTTCTGGTAGATTTTAACAAGTCCTTAGATAGGGACTAAGTCCAAAGACAAAGTGGCTAATGGTTCAAGTAAGATACAACAGGGTAGTCTCACCAGTTATGTGACACCCTCACTGCTGTGTTTAGAACTGAGCCTCACTACATATATTTCTTTTTTGTGAACAAGTATTTGATGGTGTATTACTAACAGCATTTTTTAAACAAAAGATTTTCAGGAAAGTATACTATCTTTACTTTCAGGAAACAGGATCTGATGGAAAATGCCAAAGACTTGAAACTTGAACTCTTTTTTGTATCAACTACTCATGTCATGGCAAGTATTTTTTAATATAGCAGCATTTATAATGTGTCTTTGGCTTACCCATTTGTGATCTGTTCCCATCAATAATTGCCACCTGTATAGATTATACAATGAATATTTTATAAAGAAAATTTACTTAGGAGTTTAATCCCTATGTAGTAAATATTAATTAGGGACAAATTATTGTTTTAAAACAGCTTTTGTGATACAGAGGGCATGTTTTTCTATCAGCTGCTCAATATTTATTTTAAGCATATTAAACCACCTCAGGAACATTCAGTGCATGAAACCCTTTTTATGATTGTGTGGATTAAATTTACAAGTCTAAATAAATGCTAAAAATTACTTTTACTTAATTAATTTTCCACAAAGGGGAATTTGTTTTGCATACGTATGTGCTAATATATGCAATTGATGAAAACACAGCACACTACTGTTGCCCATGTTGCTAATTTGGTCTAAACAGTTTATAAACCATTTCAGCTCCTTGTTTCGTTGCCAAATCTTTTAGTAGCTGTATTTCACAATTAAGCAATGTGTATGCATTCTCCCAAATTAAAAGAGCCTTGCTAAATAATAAACCCAAACAGCCCTTGCTTTGCTTCTTAGGAATATCATCATGTTTAAAAAGCTTATTATTAGTATTTTGCTTATTAGTATAAATAAGAAAAGGCAACTGGGGAGAAGCAAAGTAATTGAACAGAAGGTTAGACAGGAAAAGTATGCAGAGGAATGAGCAGCAGAGATGGAGCATTATGAACTGACCACAAAGCCCATTCCCCATCCCCGCTGCACTGCTCATGGGTAGGGGGAGAAAGTAGAAGAGTTGGAAACAAAGGAGTGAAGTTGAGCCTGGGAAGAAAGGGGATGAGGGGAAGGTGTTTTTAGTTTTGTATTTGTTTCTCACTATCCCACTCTACTTTTAATTGTCAATAAATACAATTAATCTTCCCCAATTTGCATCTGTTTGCCTGTGATGGTAATTGGTGAACAATCTCCCTGTCCTTATATTGACCCACAAGCTTTTTCATCCTATTTTCTCCCCCTGCCCAGCAGAGGAAGGGGAGTGATAGAGCTGCTTGGTAGGTACCTGGCAGCCAGCCGAGGTTTACCCACACACACTATGTCAAACATCCAAACTTAGAATATACATGTAACGTAAACTTGTTCCTTTCATATTTTCCTGATAGTGACATCTCTAGGATCCATGTACATTTTACCATTCATGCTATGTACTTTAAGGTTATAAAATGATGATATCTTAACATTTTACATATATAAATTATTACTTTATTGTATTACAATAATTTGTTGCACCTCAGGTACTATGAGTCTAATCCGAAAAGTCACTGAAATCAGTGAGAGTTCTGCTGACTCCTCTTGCCTTCAAAATGGACCCAATATTACTGTAATTCTTTATTGAAGCATTAGATTGGAAAACTTTCTATTATTCAGCTTGGTCCACTCCCCCTTTCTATTCACAGGTATTAGTTACATTAGTGATGGACTTGGCAGTCCTGGATTAATGGTTGGACTTGATGATCTTAATGGTCTTTTCCAACCTAAATGATCTATGATTCTATGATCCCCTCACCCAGATCATTGATAAAGATATTAAACAAAACTGTTTGCAGAGACCAAAGACCTTGTCTCAGAGAAGAAATTAATCTAGATGCAGCACTATTTTAGGGACTGTTTAAAGAGTAAGAAGAGGGTGAAGGTGACTCCTAATACAGGTACAGGTTATAGTAGCATCCTACTGAACCCTCAAAGGAATGAATGTATCCACTGATCAGAATAACAATGATTAGGTAAATATATATATTCTTCTAGTTATTGAGATAGATTAGGGCATGAAGATGAAACTCCTTCCTGTTGGCACTGAAACGTTCAAGGAACTTTAGGCAGCAAGATTCACAGAAGGAAAATATATCAGTATTTTAAGTCTTGTATATCTTTGGAAAGAAAATAAATATATAGAAAACACTATAGTGAATTAGACCAATACTCTTTCTTTTGGTCTTTATTTGGCATGTTCTGTATTGGAAACAAGCAAGTCAAAGTCTGCAGGACAGAAATGGCCCTTTTGCAACCAGCTGAAATTATCTTTGGAATATACGCTGCCTTTCATGTCCAAGTAAAAATGCTTTTATGAGCAATGTCCCAAGAGTCTTCTTGAAGCTGTACTTTACAGGTAAAAGACACCCACTGTCTATAGTCCCTCTCCTGACATTTAGTTTGGTGATAAACATACATAACAGTGACACCCTTCCTCCTGACACTCAGAAACCTTTACCCCCCATATTATCTGTATCTAAGTAGAATGGGAATATTATAGCAGGATGCACAAGGATCTCCCTCCCCATTTGTTGCAAGCTTTTACAATATCCATGTATGTCTTTATTCCATAGTTCATTCTGCTACTTTCAATAACATTACTATAAAGAAGCATTAACACCCTTCACCACAATCTACTGTGGTAACTACAGATTTGGGGGGGACTGATGGGCAACTTTTTTAGGAAAAGATGATTTTCAGAGACAGCTGTATAATACTCTAAAAAGCAGACCTATTTAAAGTGCTCCATAGTTACCCCTAAAAGCAAAGCATCTTGGCCAAAGTGTATCATATTTTATATTACCTGAAATCAGAGGATGGCTAATAAATATATTTATATTCCAATTTTGAGCAACAAACAACAAATAAACCATATACATGCGAGTAAAAAGGTTAGATACTTGTATCTCTACATGTTTTCTGGTGAAGAGCTTTCACTGATTATGTTCTGCCACCTAGTGATATAAGAAAGGAAAAATTCAAGCACCCCTGTGGTGATGGAAATCAAAACGTAGGTGATCAAGAATAAACAAGGTCTGACCTGAAATGTCATTCTAGGCTCTGCTGTGGTGTTATTACAGCAGTAAAGGTAGAACAAAAAGAGAGCTGATTTTGTTCTCAAGCAGTTCTGCAAATTTTCCTGGATGATTTCAGGTTGAGTCAAAAAACACCATCAGTTATACAGAGATAAATGTATAATATAGTATCTTAGTTGACTTCAGCAGAGCTGGTCACAAGAACAGTTTGTAACTGCAAGGACAAATACTATTTTCAAAGATTGTTCAAAAAACTGTGAGGGGATGGTATTTGGTACTTATGAACTTGTGGATAACTGGCTAGCTGAAAAAAGGTCTCATAGACATAGTCCAGCTGGCTGAACAAAAATGCACATCGCTCTCAGCCTATCTGAAGTAAAGCAAAATACACTGTCTTTGGCTGTCCTTGTTACACAATAACAGGAAGATTTCGGTGGGAAAAGAATGTTGCAGGTGGGAACAGATAACTACAGAAGAGAAACTAGGGGCGGGCTTGGTATTTAGGCAACTAACCAATAATGAGCTTAACTTTTGTAATATGTATGAGCTAATTATAACAAGGCATAAAAGGTGACTGTAAGGGACAATAAACGAAGTCTGCTGATCACTCATATTGAGTGACTGTGTCTTCCCGCCGTCGCGACAAATGGCGCCCGAACAGGGACCCTAGGAGGGCTGAACCTGCGAGCCACGGTTCGACGGAGATTCGGGTACCGGTCCTGAAAGCAGCGCAGGAGGCGGAAGGGCACAGTCCCCGCGCCCGGGAGCACCTACAGAGGGTCCCGCCGGCCACGCGTCGCCGAAGTCTCGCAAAGGCTGCAACAGCGCTGACGACGGTATGGAGAGACAAGCGACGTACGATTCGCTCATATGCTTTTTAGAAAAGCGGAGCATTCGGGGCATAGATTGTAAAAAGGAATTACCAGGGTTATTAGCGTATGGGGTAGCGAGGGGTCATTTTGGGAATCCAGATACGGTTTTCGAGCATGCAGAGTGGCGTAATTATGGGGACACACTGTTTGCCGAAGTAATAGCCGACAATAAAACTGCCAAAAAACTGATGAAACCGTGGCAGGCTGTCACTAATGCCCTTTTGCAACATCGAGCCGAACAGAGAGCGGCTGCCGCTGCCTCTGAGCGGCTGGGAGTTGCAAGCGGGACTGCAGTAGCCGCACGGCAGGGGGAATCGGCTTCCCCCCCCGATTGCCCGCTGCCTCCCTCGGTGCGTACGCTGACGGTTCAGCAGGGGGCTGCGGGAAGCTGGGACCAGTCGCCCTTCCCGTCGCCGCCCTCCTCGAATCCCTCAGCCCCCCCCCCCCCCGTCGGGGAATGATGACGTAAACGAGGACATAGACCGTAAAAACCCGGTAGAGAGTAGGGAATGTACGAATCCTTTTGCAGAATGTCTTCAGGTTGCCCAAAATAGGCAAAAGGTCTGGAAGCAGATAGCAGACAGTGCTATGCTTGAGGGTGAACGCGATTTTGCCACAGGAATCGTGCATGAGGCTTTCCCAGTCACGTATTCACAGCCAGATGCGCAGGGGAATATCACGGTTTCTCTCACTAACTTAGATTGGAAATTATTAACTCAGCTACGGGCTACGGTGAGTGAGTCAGGTTTAAAAGGGAAACCCACCAGGCAAATGTTAGATTATCTTTGGGGAACTAATATCTTACTCCCGAGTGACATACGCAGTATAATGAAGTTAATCTTGAGCCAACATCAGCAGCTTCTGTTTAACGCTCATTGGCAGGCTGCTTGTCAGGAATCGGTAGCAGTGGTTAGACAGCCAGGGGACCCACTGCATGGGGTTACTCTACAGGAGCTGATGGGTTTAGGACCCTATTTTCGAACCGAAGCTCAGGCACTGATGGGACCGGATAAGGCAAAGGAAGCGATGAGGCTAGCTAGACTAGCGCTTGACCGTATAAAGGAGCCCGGGGGAATCCCTTCATATATGGGAATCAAGCAGGGAAGAGAGGAGCCATTTGGGTTATTTATCGATCGGGTAGCAAACGCCATACAGGCGGCTGGGGTGCAAGACTATCTCAAAGGCTCCATTTTAAAGCAGTGTGCCATACAGAATTGTAACCCAGCCACACGTAACATCCTAGCTACGCTACCAGGGACATGGACCATAGAAGAAGCTTTGGAAAGAATGGCACAAGTGCCAGTCGGACCCCAGGCTATGTTAGTCGAGGCAATAAAAGAACTAGGGAGTGCTTTAAAAGAGCAGGCGCAGTCTACCCAGAGTCAGGTCTTAGCAGCTCTTGCTCCTTTGCAAGCCTTTGCTGGGCGATCAAATGACCGCGGCCCATCTCGTCTACGGTGCTTCCGTTGCGGTTCCACCAGACACGTGAGACGGGACTGCAATGTCAACTCCGTATGGTGCCGAAACTGCCGCTCGGACACTCACAATGAAGCTGCTTGTCGTCGATCGCGAAACGGGCGACCCAGCAGGAAGAGCCGCCCCGCGCTGACACAAAAAGCGGCTGCCTGCCCAGCAGCACAAAATCCTTTCCTCTCCGACCTGCAACCAGCGGAAGCCTCGGCTTGGACCTGGCAACAACAGTAGATTGTACCCTCTTGGACTCAAAGCCGACAAAACTTGCTACTGGCATACAAGGCCCAGTTTGTATAGGCGGACAAGCTGTTGGAGCATTACTCATCGGGCGTTCATCAGCCACCATGTTGGGACTCAATGTTTTGGTGGGACTGATTGATAAGGGCTTTCACGGAGAAATTCATATTATGGCTCAGATGCTGTTTCCCCCACTCTTTATACCTAACGGGACCAAGATAGCCCAGCTGATTCCACTACCGCATCTTGCAGGCACCCTCCAACCACTGCAAGAACAACCTCGAGGACAAGGTAACTTTGGGTCTGCAGGGCAAATGGCTTTATTGACTATTGGCTTGCAACAACGACCACGGCGATCGGTCACAGTGCAGTATGGAGACCAGACACTCTCGATTACTGCGCTGTTGGATACTGGCGCTGATGTCTCTATAATCAGTGCACAGAAATGGCCGGCGCATTGGCCAACCTGTACAACCAATGCCACAGTTGCAGGAGTGGGAGGATTGACCCTCGCTCGCAAATCCCCCCTTCTGCGATGGACTATAGCTGACAAAGTTATAAACTGTTGTGTCTCAATTATTCCATTGCCTGAGGGGGTGCATGCTTTGATAGGCCGCAATATCTTGGCCCAAATGGGGATGGTCCTCACTTCAGACCTCCCTTTCTAGGAGCGGCCATTGCTTGGACTTTCCCGATCCCACTCCGATGGAAGACAGAGGAACCAGTGTGGATAGAGCAGTGGCCGTTAAAAAGGGAAAGTCTAGAACAGGCGCATGAACTGGTTAAAGAGCAGTATCAACAAGGTCATTTGCGTCTGTCAACGAGCCCCTGGAATACCCCCATCTTTGTTATCAAGAAAAAGTCTGGAAAATATCGATTGCTTCACGATCTGCGAGCGGTAAACAAACAGATGCATGATATGGGGGCCTTACAACCCGGTTTACCCAACCCAGCTATGATACCGGAAGGGTGGCATTTACTCATTGTAGATTTGAAAGACTGCTTTTTCACAATTGCTTTACATGAAGATGATCAGCACAGATTTGCCTTTACCTTACCCGCGATCAACCGGGAGGGACCGGACCAACGCTTTGAATGGACGGTCCTCCCGCAAGGAATGAGAAATTCGCCCACCTTGTGTCAACTCTATGTTGCTGCCACACTACAACCTTTGCGACAACGCTGGGCTAAGACTTTAATCTACCATTATATGGATGACATCTTGTTAGCACAGCCGACACCCTTCTCTTTACAACAAAAACAGGTTTTAACTGAACAACTCAAGCTTAGGGGCTTGGTAGTAGCACCCGAAAAGGTGCAAGAATCAAGCCCCTGGAAGTATCTGGGGTGGCGCATTACTGATACAACAATTCAGCCTCAAAAGTTGTCACTCCATTTGGATATCCGAACCCTTCACGACGCCCAACGACTGCTCGGTGATCTGCAATGGCTCCGGCCTGTAGTGGGCATCCCCAACGAACTGTTAAATCAACTACGCCCCCTGTTGAGAGGGACAGATCCTTCAACCCCAGTACAGCTTACTGAACAGCAAGAACAAACGTTACAACAAATAGCATCAATGGTGACTGCGCGCTCCACGCATCGGCGTGTTGTAGGGTTACCCATCGATTTGACTATCTTGTGTGGCACTCAGTACCTCATGGGTGCTCTAACACAGCAAAAAATAAAAACAGGGGAGAAAGGGGAGTACTCCACCATTGTATTGGAATGGATAGCTCCCCCACTGCAACCACGACGCACAATACAAGACAAGATCTCGACGCTGACGGAGCTGATCAAGAAAGGTCGCTGTCGTATTTTACAGGTGGATGGCACTCCTCCTGGCACGATATGGGTGCCGATGAGACAGATCGACTTGGAGTGGTACTTGCAGAACTCCGAGGAACTGCAGGCTGCATTACTCCACGATGGAGCAGCGATAATAGTGAAACCACTCCCATTGCCCATCCTGTCGTGGATGGAGAACATGGGCTGGATTGTTAAGCCAAAACGATACAGCCAGCCTATCCCGCACGCTCTCACGGCCTTTATTGATGTGGGTCGACGCTCTAGGACCGCTGCCATAACGTGGAAAGATGAGCAAGGGTGGCAACACCAAATTCTACAAGCGCAGCCAAAGGATTCCCTACAGACGCTAGAACTCTTTGCAGTGGTCTGGACATTTATTAGATGGAGAGATGTCCCACTGAACGTAGTCACAGATTCTCTCTATGTTGCCGGCATAGTCAGCCGGATTGAAGATGCAAGCGTGTGTGATTTAAAGAATCAACGCTTGACAGAACTGCTTGTGAGCTTGCAGCTTGCAATCACACAGAGATCGGAATCGTATGCGGTGATCCATATCCGAAGCCACCAGTGGGAAGAAGGCCTCGGAGAGGGCAATGCTTGAGCTGATCATCTCGTCGCAATCACTACTGAACCCCCATTAGCATCACATTGTCGAGCCCGAGAAGCCCATTCGATCTTCCATCAAAACGCGAAGGGATTGGCACGAGCCTACAAACTCTCTATGGAGGAGGCTCGGGCCATTGTGAAGGCTTGCCCTATATGTAGTCACCATAACTCAGGCTTGGGGCTTGGTTGCGGGGTCAACCCACGAGGACTACAGTCTAATGATGTTTGGCAGATGGATGTTACTCATGTTCCTGCATTCGGTCGATTGAAATATGTGCATGTTACTATAGACACCTATAGCCATATGTTATGGGCCACACCACAGCCCGGGGAAAAGGTCCGGGACGTGTGCCGGCATTTAACTAGTTGCTTTGCTGTTTTAGGGGTGCCTATTACTATTAAAACTGATAACGGTCCTGCATATGGTAGCGGATTACTTAAACGCTTTATGCAAATGTGGAATATTAAACATGTTACTGCAATCCCTCATTCTCCAACTGGACAAGCAATTGTAGAGCGGGCTAACGGGACGCTAAAACGTTATATAGAAAAGTTCAAAGAGATTCAGGATGTAAGAGAAAGGGTGGAAAAGGCCCTTTTTGTGCTTAATCATTTGTGTGTGTTTGGGGACAGTAATGAGCCGCCTATAATAAGGCACCACGCTGGCTCAGAACCCCCCAGGCCACCACACATGAAAGTACTGTATAAGGATGCAAAAACAGGACAATGGGTAGGTCCTGTGGAGGTGATTTATGTGGGGCGTGGTTATGTCTGTATTTCTACCAATTCAGGCACTATTTGGGTTCCCAGCCGTTGGGTAAAACCTGCTGTAGAGCACGCTGGAGGAGCTCGATGCGAGAACGCTGCTTTGCCAGCACTTTGCGATGGGCCCTGTTCTGGAATCTATTCAACATCTGTTCCAATCCCACACACAGAGGACCATGCATGAAAAACTCGAACTTTTGACAGCAAAGATACAATCTCATAGCAAACGGGATTATTATTATTCTTTTTTTGATCATTATGGTAATAGTTTTAGTAGTGCTTAGCTATGTAGTTTTCCTGTGTTAAAACGCTGTTATTGAAGATGGTCAACCAAGCCTATGTCGCCCAAAATAAAAACGGGGGAATTGTGGATAACTGGCTAGCTGAAAAGGGTCTCATAGACATAGTCCAGCTGGCTGAACAAAAATGCACATCGCTCTCAGCCTATCTGAAGTAAAGCAAAATACACTGTCTTTGGCTGTCCTTGTTACACAATAACAGGAAGATTTCGGTGGGAAAAGAATGTTGCAGGTGGGAACAGATAACTACAGAAGAGAAACTAGGGGCGGGCTTGGTATTTAGGCAACTAACCAATAATGAGCTTAACTTTTGTAATATGTATGAGCTAATTATAACAAGGCATAAAAGGTGACTGTAAGGTTCAATAAACGAAGTCTGCTGATCACTCATATTGAGTGACTGTGTCTTCCCTCCGTCGCGACATGAACTGACAATAGATATGGACTTTTTTCTGTGGCTTCTTGGGGAAGTACATGTAACAGTAATGATTCAATATGAATAGAAAACATTTGGATCTTTTTCATGTGTAATAATTAGCGTAATAGGTCAAAATAGAATTAATTGCAAGCAAATGAGTGCTTTGTAGACCAAATTAAAGTCAGCACTTAAGGATACTTGGAATATTTGGAGTCACAAAGATAATAAAGCAGCCATGGAAGGCAGCTGGGATTATGTGATGGCAACAGCAGTCATTTGGTATGGGCACCAGTTTGTTATTCCCCCTGCTATTATTTGAGTTGAGATGTGTTCCAGTCCGGGAAAGCCCGAGCTGGGGAGATTCATTGTTATACCCGGAGTGAGATTAAGACGCAAATGAGGTCAAATGCTGCCAATCAAGGAAGTTTATTGGAGCAAAGTGTTCATAAGAAAATAGCGATAGGAAAGGGAAGGAAAGGTAGAAAAGAAAGAAACCTAGCAAGCAGTCGGGATAGATTTGCAGGAGAGAGTCACGACCATGGATCCAGTGGCGTCCCATTGGCTTGTAGTTTCCTTGTCCATCGGTGGGGGAGGTCTCCGGATTGCACCCTTACTGTTCAGTTGTGCAGTCTTTTATCAGGTATTCAGGGAGACCATTTCCCAGACTTAGGTGCGGAATTAAACTCTATAACTCAGGATAAGTTATAAAACAGGTATGTTTATTGTGGCACGGGGTGCAAGGGGGATCGCTCCTCCTAACTTTCACACCTAGTTGTACTCACAATACATATTTATATAGTGAAGTTGGTTAGTTCTGCCCAAAGTCTACACCTACTAACTAAGTATTGGTTAGTTGCTTTCTCGCTTCAATTTAAAGGTACAGTTCATTTTAAATTTACTGGGCATGCTCCCAAGCGGGGGATTCACTCTCTTGGGGGGGGGGGGGGGCATTTGAGTAGGAGGTCGTGATCTCCCACTACCACAATTATTTTATCCTAGTGTCCTTGAGTCTTATCACTTCAGTAGTTTTTCTTTTAGCAATTAGCACATCCTTGTCAGAAAGCCGGCTACTGATTCTAGTGGAGCTCACCTACATCTGTACTAACTGTCCCTTTTGAAGTGCTGAGCAGGCCGAGCTCCAGACCTTCTCTCCAGACACTGAGGCTCCTGCCTGCCTGTTGATGGTTCCTGTTATCTATGCAACTCCAACTCCTGCCTGCAGAGTTTTAGGTTTTTCACTATATTTTCTCCCATCAAGACAATGGCACATAATGCACTTCCACATGCTCCTTGTCTCAGTATGCTGGTTCCAAGGGGCACACGCAACAGCTGCTGGTCATTTGCCATGGACTGTGCATGTCTCAGCAGGTTGAGGTGGTCGTTCATGTCTGGATGTGTCCCCCAAAACAACGTGGCCGTTCCTTGACCCTGGCCGATGTCCGGTTTCAGGTGGCTGTTTGCTCCTTGTCTGGTCCACAACTGCCAAATTTGTTTAAACTGCCAGGGAGCCTTGCACTGAGCTCAGCAGGGATGTAAACAAGCTTTGAGACAGTCAGCTCACAATATGGTCTCCCATAAGATGCTACAGTAGTGGATTAGTGTTTCTTTAGAAGGGGAAAATAACATCGGTGCAAATTTATCTATAGTCTTCCTCCTTTTTCTGAACAGAAGCTATTCAGTTTAAGAAAAGCATCAAGCTGATTGAGTTGTATCTATCTGGTTTAATCCATGAGTAAGAGACCTCTGACAGAAACTAGGTATGTAGTGTATAGTTTCTCATTACTTTTTGGTACAGAATCAGTCAGGAGAAAGCTCATGAGTATATAAACCTATGACTGCAATTCTCCTGACCTTCCATTTCTGCTAACATTTTTTTCTGTACTATAGTTGGTAACAACACCTGTAGACTATTGCTTAATTTTACAGCTCAGGAACAGAGACATCACAAAGTTGAGAAACTTTCCCAAGGGCAGTTTGCCTGTGGCAAAACTAGAAACTGGCCACAAATCTCTTGTGCCACTTGTTTATTATCCTATGTGCAGGTTCATTCTCCCTAACATGGGGACTACAAATGTCATAGTGCAATTGCTGCTGAGGTCAGAGCACTTCCCTAGCACATGGAAAGCAAATAAACAACAGAAACCAAGTAAATAATTTTTAAAATATATTTAATCCTGGCAGCATGCAAGACTGAGGGAACTGGGGTGGTTTAGTCTGGAGAAAAGGAGGCTGAGGGGAGACCTTATTGCTTTCTACAACTACCTGAAAGGAGGTTGTAGAGAGGTGGGCATCGTTCTCTTTTCCCAAGTAACAAGGGATAGGATGAAAGGAAACATTCTCAAGTTGAGCCAGGGGAGGTTTAGATTGGATATTGGGAAAAATTTCTTCACTGAAAGGCTTGTCAAGAATTGGAACAGGCTGCCCAGGGAAGTGGTTGAGTCACCATCCCTGGAGATATTTAAAAAACGTCTAGATGTGGTGCTTAGAGACATGGTTTAGTTGTGGACTTGGTACTGTTAGGTTAACAGCTGGACTCAATGACGTTAAGGGTCTTTTCCAACCTGAATGATTCTATGATTCTATCTCTTATAATCCTACATCAGAAAAATCCTACAAAACAGATAGCAGGAATTTTTTTTTCTTCATATATGTTCACTTACATGTGCTTAGTTAGGTTTGAAAATTTTTTTCTATGTGTTTGACTCCCATTAAAACTATATGAGCCAATGGCAGAGTGTGAACTGGATTCCTTTCCTACTTGCACTTTCCTGAATACATGGTGCTTAGAGACATGGTTTAGTGGTGGACTTGGTAGTGTTGAAACAGAGCAAGGTCTTAAAAGGATTAGTCAGGATGAGTTTGGTACAATGCTCTGGGTGATGCTGTGTTTGTGTTGAGATAAGATAGAAACAGGAACCGTCTGTTCCCTTCCACTGACTATGTTAAAGTAAAAGAATGTACTCTGAATAATTAGAAAAGATAAGGTGGGCACCTGAAGGAGATGAGGAGACCATGAGTCAGGAGGTCATTGAACAAAGAAAGTTGAAAGGTTTAAGTGAGGAAGAAGATTGAGCAACCCCCAAAAGTGAGGCCAAAGAACGGAATGACCACCCAAAAGTCTCCCAAAAAGATGATTCTAGAAGACTCCACCTCAAGCTCCACCTAAACCCTGCCTATTATGAATATGATGATTAGATGTCGAAATCAAATGAATATGTATGTAAAGATGTAACCTCTCACGAAAACTGTACAAATTACCTGACTTTTCACTGAAAACTTGGGAGCTAGTTTGTCCGGTGCAAATCGGCTAGCTCCCCATCGTTGCACGAAATAAATACCTTTGCTGCTTAAAGACAAAATTAATCTCTGAGCAGTTACTCTGTGCTGTTTTGGCATCAGTGTTAGTCTAACAGTTGGACTCAATGATCTTAAGGGTCTTTTCCAATCTAAATGATTCTATAATTCTATGATTTTTGCATGTAAAAAGGCAAGATTTTCTGGTTTCACCTATACAGACCTGGTCCTGAACTCCAGCCTATACTTGCCACCAGGGAACATGCAGTCTCATGAAGGGTGCTCACATCTCCCTGACATTTCTAGCCACCTGACACAAAAGGCACCAATCAATACAGAAAAAGAAATATCAGTCTTTGTTTTCACTATGGCAACCCATCCATTCTGATCAGTCCTTTGTGAATTAGTACACTGGTTGCTATAGTGAGTCCCTATGATGCAGAATGTCAGAGCAATAAAAAAATGCAGTGATTTTAATTTTTTTTTAATAATTATCATGAAGGAACAAAGTACTTCTGAGCTAAAGAGTAAACTGGTCTTCCCCAGCCTGTTTTTCTGAATATCCTTGAGTTTCAGATTCAGAGCTCCACTAGGAAAAACAAAAGCATGTCTAGATGCACCAATCACTATTACAGTATTGTAGCATTTGAAGTACTTTCATTGGCTCCTGTGAACTGATAGGACTTTAAAACCATAAAATTCATACCTTTATAATGAGCATTTGGGCATTATTCCATCAGGTGCATCAGGAAAACATATTCTATGCTGTCTTAGTTTTGGTTGGCATAGATCAATTTTCTACTTAGTAGCTGGTACAATGCTGTGTTTTGGATTTGGTGAGAGAACAATGTTGATAGCACACTGATGGTTTTGGTTGTTGCTAAGTAATGTTTATACTAAGTCAAGGACTTCTCAGTTTCTTAGGCCCTGCCAGTGAGAAGGCTGGAGGGGCACAAGAAATTGGGAGGGGATACTGCCAGGACATCTGACCTGAACTGGTCAAAAGCATATTCCATACCATATAATGTCATTCTGAGTATATAAACTGAGGGGGGGGTGTTGGCCTGGGCAGGTGTTGACGCAGAAGGCTCGACACAACTTATACGACTGATATGGAGAAATAGTGTGAAATGGGGACAATGGACATCAATTGTGATTGTATATGTCTGCTCAAGGAATGTGGGTATGGTGACTAGTCATGGGTGCGGTGTCTGGTCACATAGGCACACAGCCTTGAGGAGACGCCTACAGTTTTGAGGAGACGCCTGCCCTTCTTCCTCTAACAAAAGGGGCTATTTTAAAAAAGAATGAGAAAAGGATGAGAGATATTCCAATGCTATCTAGAGGGAGGGAGTGCTAAGTCTCCTTGCTGGAGAAGATCAGATGGTCACAAGGACATGAATCACCTACAAACCTGCAAGACCACCACATTCCAGGCAAAGGACTGATAAGCTAATTAACATACGAAGCGGGTTTAGGTAACGAATATGTATAGGCGTTAATTGAATATTCATTTGTTTTATTGTATAAGTGTGAGATGGTTCCTCACTTTGGGCATGCACGCTTGTGGAGGAGCGATCCCCCGTGCACCTGCGCGCAATAAACATACCTACTTTATAACTTTCGAGTTATAGAGTCTAATTCCACACGTCATTTTGGCGAGCCAGGCAGGAGGATTTCTGCTTGGCTGAGGGACCAGCTGTGGAGCGGACGCTCCTAGGCGCGCCCCGGGAGATTTCCTCGGAGGAGCCTCCTCTTCTCAGCTCTTCACCCAGGAGCAGAAGAGAAACCCCTGGATCCACGGATAAAACGGTATGTTTAGAAATGGGGCGGCTGGTGAGACGCACGGAGATGTCCGGCGCGCAGCGTAGTCCCCAGGAGGAAAGGTACCTTGGGAGGGGGTTTGCTGACCAAGGGGTGGCCGCTAGCGATCTTGAGGGCAGATCGAGCAAACCCGAGGTTACTGCCATTCCTAAAAGCCCGGAGGCCTCGTGACGGAAAGCGGGGGGCAGGACGGAATAAGGCGGAATCTCACAGGAACAAGAGGGACCTCACAGCAAAAGTAAAAGGGAAACTTTTGCGTAGGAAAAAAAAAAAAAGGAAAAAAAAAAAAAGAAAAAAAAAAAGAAAAAGGGGGAAGCTAAAAACTTCCTTTAGGTTCTCTTAAGAATTGGGGAATTCCTAGAATGTAACAACTGAAATAGCGCTCTGTGTCTTGTTTGTTCTATGTGTTGTCTTGTTACATGTTCAAAACTTGGAGTTATGAAATGTATGTTGAAAAATAATAATATTCTGGTAATTCGTGGCAAATAGCGGAAAATTTAACACTCTGCTTAAGACCAGGAAAAATTGGTTTTTTGTTTGTTGTTTGTTTTTTTGGCAGTTGTTCATTGAAATGCATACTTTGTGAACTGTTAGAGTTCCTAAAAGTTGTACATAAGTGCACGGTACCGTATAATATACTGCTTGTGTGACTAAGGGCTGCCCGGAGAGTGTGAATGGTGTGATTGAGATGCGCATTTTGATTTTCCGTGTATAGCTTAATTATTTTGACTGAGTGTGAGTGCAAGAGTGCTTGAGATGCGCATTTGAGTGCAAAACGAGTAAGGAGCTCTATCCGCGTTTCCGACCTTGGGTGGCTAAGGCGGCCGGAGAAAACCAAAGTAATTAAAATTCCAAAATAGGAAATGGAAGGAGTAAGCCCTGTGAAAAATCGCCCTTGGGCTGTATATTAAAACATTGGAGGGATATCGTAGGACAGGGTGGTACCGAAAATAGAAGGAAATGGATTAAATATTGTAATCAGTGGTGGCCTTTGCATAAATTTGGGACTGATGCAAAATGGCCTCAGGAGGGAGGAACGTTAGATTATAACACTCTCCTGCAATAAATGTTGTTTCTGAGGAGAGAGGGAAAATGGGACGAAGTATCGTATGCAGACATGTTCTTCATCCTCCAGGACAAACCCGAGTGGCAAAAGGACTGTGGATTGGTACCCCCTCGGGATCCTATGGTACTAACATTAGAAAGAGTGCGGGATTAACATCAGCTGATCTTTGATTATGGCTCTAGAAAAGGATAGAAAAAAACCCTGAGACCTAAACTAGAAAGATGTTCTTGTTGAAATTTTGTGTTTAAAAGCTCAGGTTGTGGTTCCTTCTGTGGAGCAACCAGAACGAAACACGTTGTAAGATATAAAAACTTGTACTGATGTATGTAAAACCTGAGGTGGGGGGGGGTTCAAAGACCTTGTGAAAGTGTTGGGGTGAGTTTGTACAAACCCCCGTACCCCCTCAAAGGTGTGACTGAGTCATGCTGGGATGCATGGCAGGGTGTTTGCTATTTGCCTGCGAAGGCATGATATGTAAGAACACAGACTTAAAGCAACAAGTAGCAGATTTGCATTCAGGGTAAGAAAGAGTTAAAACAGAAGTGCTGTTGCAGAGGCAGGCTTGTGTAACCTGCAGAGCAGGAAGAGCATCTCCTGCCCCGAACCCTTCTGCTGGTAAGGAGGAGGGGATTGCTATTGCTGACAATTGAGCAGAGGGACCTGACAAGGTCACCCCAATTGCTGCAGCATTTGCAGTACAACAGGACCCATAACGGCCCCTTTTAGGGCAGGGAATGGGTATGAGGTGGAATTTTAGTGAATACAAAACCAACTTATTTGTTAAACTTCAGTAAAAAAAAAATAAATTGTTAACAGTTGTGGGAGCTGCTGGCCACCAGGAAAACATCCTGAAACCTTTAAAGTACAAACTAAAAAAACAAATAAGAATGCCAAATTCATCAAAATCTTTGTTGGGATGAGATTTATTAGAACATCTAGACGTTTAAAGAAGGGGAAATGAAATTAAAAGTTAAATATGATCAAGTAATTGAAATATTGAGCTTATCTTTAATTCAACAGAAAAGAGGAAAAGAGGACCTCCCTGAAGTAAAAGAAACTTTTAACCAGGTGTATCTGAAAATAAATTCCAGGAAAGGTGAAAAATGCTTTAACTGTTACAGTAAAAATGATAAGGGGGAGGCTTGCCCAGTTCAGATAAAAACAATATCCCTTGGTCAGCAAGGCTGTGGGGATACTGGCAGAAAAAGTGAAATAAAATACACTCTGTAGTAGATCTACTAATGTAAATCTGTGCGTTTTGCCATGACAGTGACTTGTTATGGGATGTGCAGATGAAACTGCATTGACAATGAAGTACAAGGAATAAGGTTGGTCAGGTGCCTCCTACCATAGTCAAGGGCAAGACTGGGTTGGCCTCTGTGTTTGCCACCAAGAAGAATCTTGAGCTCCGCTGTTGGCTGCAACCCAGTAGGCGTTGAGCAGTGGGAACATATGCCATGCCAGACCTTGATGTGAGGAATGGCCCCCTCTGTTATAAGAGGGTATCCAGGAAGGAAGAACATAAGATGGCCCATTGAGGCACTGATTTGGAAATTGGAAACTGCCTGGCCGACCATGAGGCCAGACGAGTAACAGAGGAGGTAGGAAAGGAGGAATTATCCTTAATACCAGACGATAAAATCCAAACTGTAAGTACAGATCAAGAGCCAAACTATTCTAAAGAAAACTTATAAGGTAATTCAGGACATGAATGATAAAATAAAATTAAGTAAGTGGACTTATTTAAGGGATGGTCGTATAGTGGTACCATCCAATTTAATATGGACCACAGCCCTATTATTAATAAGACGCATTGGGGAGCTGATGCTTTATATAAAAGTCTAAATCAGAAATTGATAGGGAGAAACTTGTATACTGTAATAAAACAGGTGACTCAGCAATGTGAAATGTTTTTACGCAATAATCCCAATACAGCAAATAAAACAAAACTAGGGAACATTAGTAGAGGAAATGTTCCAGGGCAACATTGGCAGATCGATTTCTCAGAACTTCCTAGAAAAGGGGGGTATCGATATTGGTACTAGCAGACACCTTTTCAGGTTGGCCAGAAGCCTTCCCGTGCAGAACTGCTAAAGCCCGGGAAGTGACCAAAATACTACTCCAAGAGATAATACCTAGGTTTGGAGTCCCAGCGGTAATGTCCTCGGATAGAGGACCACATTTTGTGTCCAGAATAGTACAACAGATCAGCCACCATCTAGGAATAGATTGGCAATTACATACCCCATACCGACCACAATCGAGTGGCCAGGTAGAAAAGATGAATCATCTAATCAAACAACAGATTGTCAAGTTAGGTCAAGAAACAAACGCCTATGTATAGGCGTTAATTGAATATTCATTTGTTTTATTGTATAAATGTGAGATGGTTCCTCACTTCGGGCATGCACGCTTGTGGAGGAGCGATCCCCCGTGCATCTGCGCGCAATAAACATACCTACTTTATAACTTTCGAGTTATAGAGTCTAATTCCGCACGTCACGACCAATGTGATCAAGTTAGTGCCACTTTATTAAGGGATACACAGCAATTTGTACTCTACAGGTGCTATTAATAGACCCACACCAATTTATACCCCCAGCTAAAAATACACACGCTATGCATGCTTCGTTATGTAAAAGGTGATAGGTTAAAACTACTTGTTCACACGCTTCCATCTCCCCTATGATTGGTCCCGGTGTGGTGCCCACACACTGCTCCCCCCTTGTGCAGGCATCCTGCTTTTTCTCATCTTTCTGTCCAACTCTCTTATCTCTCTGTGAATACACAGTTTCTTTGTTTCCCTTGGCCTTGCATATGTCCTTCACAACATCTGCAGCTTGTTACAGCTTTGGCCTGCTCGGCCTGCTATTACAACAAAGTTACTTGGTCTGGATTGCTCATAATATGTCTGTTGTCTTCCAGCCACTCCACAGGAAGGAGGATCGCTACTCAGGGACTAGCTGGGCATTGGTCAGCAGGTAGTGTGCAATTATATTGTGCATCACTTATGGGTTTTTTTTCCCTTTTGGGTTTTATTTCTCTCTCCTTTTCATTACAATAGTTATAATTATTATTATATTTCATTGTATATCAATTATTAAATTGTTATTATCTCAATCCATGAGTTTTACTTTTTTCCTGATTCTCCTCCCCATCCCACCAAGGGTGGGGGGGGAGGAGAGTGAGCACGCAGCTGCATGGTACTCTAGTTGTTAGCCTAGGTTAAACCATGACAGTCCTTTATTACACCCAACATGGGGTTATGAAGGGTTGAGATAACGACAGATCTGACTAGAATGTGTTAAAACAAAATTGTTGTCTGTATTCATTGTATTGGTTTAATAATCACTGGCCACAATATTGATTTTTTTGCTCTCAAAGTTGCTGCCTAGGATCTCAGGGCTATGTTATGTACTTTACTTGCAGTATGTGTTCTCTGTGGTGCTGTTTATTGCCCTTGAGGCCTGGGCTAAAGTTATTGTGCTGTACTTTATAGTGCTGGCTCGTGATATGATAGACTTGCTGGTCGTGAAATTAATCTGGTCTGTGTAGTCAGCACTGCCATCACCTCTGTACTTTGGGAGCCATCTAATGGGAACTATTAACAATTACATGCTTTGCCTTTTCTCCTTGGAGAGCCAATCTACGGAGGAGGCATCCTTTCACATCTTACCCTTCCCCACCAGGTTAATTACAGTAGTGTTTGAGAACCTTGAAAATTTTTAATATCCTTGGGATGTTGAAACCAGCATGATCCTGTTTCTAGGAATGCTAAATGTGTTCTAGGTCTTGTTTAAGGTTAAAAAACCAAGACCTAGTGACCCTGAAGGAGAACTGCATGGTACAAGGAGTACTATGCTGCTCCCTGATACCTGGCACTGGAAGGAACAACTACAATAAGGCCGTATAACAGCTGTCCAGAAGATGAATCACAACTGTTGTCGTAACAACGAACCAGAACATGCGTGATAACCTTGCTCGAGAAGGCAGAGACTGGCAATATTCCATGGGCCAGAGGAGGAGCAACGTGTGTTGCTCGGCATAAAAGATGACTCCTTAGTAACCAAACTGGGGAGATCTTCCCCACCAAGGATCACGATGATCAGAAGGACAGGCATGCTGCTTGGACCTGGGACCATAGGGACGCCTTGGACCAGTGGTGGTAGCTATAATCCTCTTTCCTTTTCTTGTTACTTTATCTTTTCTTCACTTTCTGTCTTTCTACCTATTGCACCCCGCTTTACGGGCAAACAATAAAATTGTGCTGTTTGATTGAAGTATAACCCCTTGGTGTGTTCGCCTTGATTTTTTGTGCTTTGAGATCATAGTAAATGAACCATCACGAGTCCACTGAGTGGACCGTGACAATAGTGCACCATCGTCATATGCCAACTCATTGGCAGTAATGAGCTGGAGAGACAAAGTGGTACCGACAGTGGATGAAGTGGCTCACCAACTCTGGGAATGCAAAGATAACATCTCTACCTGCCTTGTCTCATCTGTCCAGGAATTGGTTCAGTGACTCAATGAGGATTAGATCCTACTCCCCACTTGTATGGACCCACATCACAGCTATTAACAGTAAGCATACTTCTGCTTGAGAGGAACAATATAGGAGGTACACACCATGGAGTGCCCTTTGATTTTACCTGTGGGACCACAAAGAAGACATGAGGAGGTAGGATGGGAAACCTGTCTCCACCCTGGAGGCATAGGTATGTGAATTGCAAGGAAGAACAATGACAATGGGGGTTCTTTCAGGAAGGCTGCTGCTCCAGTTTCCAGTGGGCGGTTCCCCAGACAGAGTGGAAGGGATGATCTTACTCCTGATCCTATGGAAGGGAATTCTAATCTGTTTTTACAAGAAGTAAGGGGAAAATCCTACAACCAGGACTACAGGGACACTACCTCCAGGTGAAGGACAGGGACAACCAGGTTTATTGGACTGTGTGGATCCGATGGCCTGGCACATCAGACCCACAGGAATATAAAGCTCTAGTAGATACAGGTGCGCAGTGTAGTCTCATGCCATCAAGCTATGAAGGGGCAGAACCAATTATTATTTCTGGAGTGACAGGGGGATTGCAACAGCTAACTGTATTGGAGGCTGAAATAAGCCTGACTGGGCATGAGTGGCAAAGGCACCCCATTGTGACTGGCCCAGAGGCTCTGTGCATTCTTGGCATAGACTATCTTAGGAGGGGGTATTTCAAGGATGAAATACTCACCGTAACCAACAAAGATCTTTAAAAGATGAAAAAAAATGGACAGATTCCTAAAAGGAGCTATTGTATTACAGCCATCCAATATCCCTTTAATAATTTGCAGACCGATGTCTTGTATTTTATCGCATCATTTCAAAACACCAGAAACAAACATTAAATCTAGCCGAGTCACGTCATCCTGCACAGCCAAAAGTGTTTTTCCATTAATAACTTGGGGT